>NC_036856.1:21558005-21624732 GCF_002910315.2 Salvelinus sp. IW2-2015
TGTGTGTGTGTGTGTGTGTGTGTGTGTGTGTGTGTGTGTGTGTGTGTGCCTGCCGCAACGCGTTCGACTCAGGTGTGTACGTGTGTGGATCGCTACGTCAGTATGTGTGTGTGTGTGTGATGTCGCTGCTGTCGGTGTCCGGTGTGTGGTCGTTGTGTGCTGTGGACCAGGGCACGGCCATGACGGGAAGGGCGAAGGCACGGCGAACACAGTTGCAGTCAATCCCAGAACAATACCGGTGGGCGGCCTCTGCCACAGGCCGCAAGCCACTTGACGGAGACTGAAGAATTGCAATTGCCATTCTGCAAAGGGGCAGGAACTACTGCAACCGTGTAGAGCATTGGCTTGGAACTTGTTGGAGACGCCTCGTCTCTGGCTCGTCAATTTTATGATATTCACCCCACAATACGTGGAGTTGTGACGGTGCGAGAGCGAACGGTGCACTTGACCATATACGTGCAACAATAAGAGAAGGCTGGTAAGAATATATAATTGGGGACGGGTTGTTGGATATGCGCGTGCGCAATTCATAACGAGGGGGGAACGAGCCGGTTGTGTGAAGGGATTCTTGTGAAGAGACCCTGCGACACTCTAATGTTTAACTCCGCGTCATTACAGAGGACAGAGGCTTAGTTAGACAGGGGCTCTATTCTTAAATGGGTAACCGAGTTAAACAAACAGTCCTAATGCAAAATTCAGTGCGACACTAAACACGACTTTCCCAAGGACTGTGAGAGGCCGACAAATAGGCCGTATGTTCGGCCCGACACAGACACACACAGTCTCCCACACCACACACAGCAGGTGGCCGTCTCAACGTACCCAGAGCCCATGCATATCTGCGGTCCGCGACCTGCCCGCTGCTCGCCAGCCCAGTCAGTGGCCCTCTCCAAAGCACATAGACAGAAAACTCCGCCTGGCCCACTCATACTTTACAAGTAGTGTTATAGAAGCATGGAATTACATGAATACTAACTGTAACTTACAAGACATTCCGTAACATTGTCATCAATGCTCATCCAATTGTATTCTTTCCAGGTTGTCAACCCTATCCCTTCCAGTTTGTGTCCATTGTTTGATTCACACATCGACATGAAGAGATTTAAATGAGAAAATTACAGGACAGGCTAGCTTGCAGTGTGATGGACTGTCCTGCCTGGATGAATTCCCAACCCCAGACTGCGATCGGGACTGACCCAAAAGCAGTGCTGTTGCCTCTTTGCTTGGCCCTCACCTCTCTGGACCAGGGAAACTTCCACCCTCCCTCCAACTCATATCTCTCCTTAGGAAATGATGCTTTGCCCCATCTCTTCTGCCTCCCTCTCTCATCCTATTCAGTCCATTCTGGATGAGGAGATTATTTATTTTATTTTTCCTTATTTAACAGCAAGTAGTTAAGAACAAATTCTTATTTTCAATGACAGCCTGGAACAGTGGGTTAACTGCCTTGTTCAGGGCAGAATGACAGATTTGTACCTGTCAGTGCACAGGGATTCGAACTGCAACCTTTCAGTACGTCCAGTGCACGCTCTCAACCACTAGAGCCTAGTAGGTTAGCGCGTTTGGCAGTAACCGGAAGTTGCTTGATGAATCTCGAGCTGCACAGGTAAGAAAAATCTGTCGTTCTGCGCCCTGAGCAAGCAGTTAACCCATGTTCCCCGGGGACGAGACGTGGATGAAATTAAGGCACCGTCCCACACTCTCTGATTCAGAGGGGTTGGGTTAAATGCGGAAGCCACATTTCAGTTGAATACATTCATTGGACAACTGACTAGGTATCCCCGTTCCTCACTCTATTTTCTCCCATCTCTCTCCTTCAGCCTCTGTCCCCCCCCCCCCCCCCACGTCATGTCGTTCTCTGCCTCCGCCCTCACTGCGCTGACATCTTAGGCCACCCCCCCCCCCCCCCCCCCCCCACCCCCCCCCCCCCCCCCACCCCCCCCCCAAACACCCCCCCCCCCCCTTTACGGCTCCCGAAGGAACAGGCAGGGAATGTCACGGCCGTTAGACAATCACCCGTCTGTGCTGACGTTAGAGCTGACTGGCCCTATCCCAATTAGACCGTTTCTGTCCGAGAGAAGCGCCCTGGAGAACGCCACAAAACACAGCAACGATGATCTATTCATTTGTGTTCTGTCATCTGCCCGAAGACCAATCTTAATTAATGAATCGTGGCACAGTATATCTTTTCATATGCTTAGGTCAACAGTGGGTGCTGCATGATGGAATCGTCATTCCACAGTACAGTTATTCTACAGTCTCCAAGCCTTTTCCTTGAAACCACACCATCATTTTAGGTAGTGGGGGAACGAAGTAAGTCATCTATATAGGTTAGTCAATTTATATTCATAATTGTCCACTGATTGGTGTATATTTCACCGCAAGAGCCCGTATGATGGGTAATTTTGGAGCCTCATGAACCATGACGCTATACTCCGAAATTATAAAACACTGCTGGGTTTTAATATAAACAATGAAGGAATCACTGTCATCACCATTTGGAATGTTATCCTGTTGAGGTTAGTGTGCGGTCTAGGATGATTGATTCCAAGGATGGTGCTCGCTCCTCTGAGTGTTCTGCTGAAGTGGGGATGCACGTCGATGAGCACCTAGCAGATAACTGTTCTCGATATAGCGCTGGAGCCGGTGGTAATGTTTTATTAACACTTCAGGTGTGTTCAGCTGCCGGACGCTACCTTGATTCTGTTGATTCCCACTCATGTTGCGTCTCAGCAGGGTTTCTGTGGAAATCACTTTGCAAACGGGCTCCTTTTTGATTCTCCCTGGTTGTAATTTTACTTGGGCACAGGGCCCAGGGAGGGCTACGCGGGGCTGGGCCTCCTGGCCACCGCGGGGCGCAGAGTAAAGATGTCGGTTACGACGTGGATCTAATATGCCCCAGAATAAACTCTTTGCTCATGCTCCTCAACTGCTCCCACTTTGTCTTCACCAGATGGGGTCGTCTTCGAAATAAGCACCTTTCAACACAGTGTGTCCATGACCACGAATTTCAGCACAGTCTGCTACCCTCTTGGTCCCTTCGTCGTCCTCTGTCCAGTCATTTCACTGCTGGTCACACATCTTTTTTCAGGTTACAGAATTGTATTTGACTGCAGATGGCCTTCCGACCAAGTACTTCATAGCTCCTTGACGCAGGATTCCACATTTAGTTGTTGTACGAGCCTGAATTCAAAGGAATGGTCGTAAACTTGATTATTTTCTCTCATCCATCTACACACAAATACGGAACAAGAGAGAAAGTTGGTGTTGCAGAACAGGCTACATCACGATGACGAAAGCGTCTAGGTAAGGCCCCAGGGGGGCAGAATGAGGCATTTATGAAGAATGGCTTTCAATTGATCTCCTTCAACAGAACAAGTAGGATATCAATAACCATCAGGCTGGGCTGCTAACAAGACCAATGGGGTCTATGTAAATCCTGCTCCAAGACTGACTTTAAACAGTTTAACCTCACCAGTCTGAAATCAATTTACACTGAATAGAGACATAACCAATAACATAGCAGAAGCCCATAAAGTTTTTCCCTCGTATCCATGGTTGTGTAAGTAAAACCCTGCGACAAAGACGAATGGAATGGGCAGAGTGGGCAGCCTTGTGCAGCTGATATTACCAGAGGGCGTAAAGGGCATAGCTGACTTTAAGATCCAGCTCTATCTTTCATTGAGCGTGGACAGATGCTTTGTTGGATTGAGGGAATATGCTGACAGCCAACCAGCCACCCACTCAACGCTGTGTGTGTGCTGCAGGGCTGATAGCGTTTGGACTTTTTATCATTAAAGCCCTGTGTTTGGTGTGTCTTTGTGCCACACACCCCTAGTGACTTCACATCCTCCATGAGTCAAGCTGCAATGGAAATATGTGTGTGATAATTGTCCTGCCAAAATGTCTTGGTGAATTTACAATAGAACTATGATTATAACAAGCCAAGTGAGGAGTATGTTATGACTTGGAGAATAATGACTCCTCCAGTGTTTGGTTCTTTAGGGAAGTAGTGCCATTACAGTCTAATGTCCACACATTAGTGAGTCAACACCTGGCGCTGAGCCAAACATCCCTAACAAGTTCCTGGAAACGATGCAACACGCCACATGGCAGATTTACCGCCGTTAGGCCAGCCATCGTAGGGCCACTGTGATGTATAAGGCACAGGACCAGGCCATTTTTCTTCACAGTTACAAAGAACTGCGATTACCAAGTATCTCCCCCAGCCAACCCAGTCCCATTCCATCCCAAGTGGGAGGAAATTTGCGGACACTTTCTGGTGTGAGTTCTGAGAGGGTGTGATGGATGGTTTCTCAGAAGACACCAACCCTGGTGTCCGTGCTAGGTCTGCAGGGTGGCAGGACATGCCCTACACAGGTAGAAAACACACTGGCACTTCCATTCCTGGGTCCAGTCTTCTTGAACCTTTTTATTAAGCACTGCGATTTAAGAGACAGGCAAAGCCAGGAATTCACTTTTTAACCTCACTTCCCCGTTTAAAACCCCACCTAGGTTCACATCTCTGGCGTGTATGGAAAAATGTAACCGGAGTAAAAAGCACACATCCACACCGTAATGGGTGAGAGGCTTTCGAGAGCTTACATTTGTATTCATATGAAAAGGACTGGAGAATGGCCAGCTCCCTATTTCCCCTCCACAAACAAGTGATTCGCGATTATTACGAGAGTGAGAAACATCAAGAGAAAGTCTAATTGCATTATCTGTGGATCGCTAACAGAACATTTTTATCATTTTCCCTATTTAGGACCTTTGAATGAGGGAAGTGTACACCCTGTATAATAAACCTGAAAGGAATAAATTATGTTAACACCCAGGGGTTCCACTAATCTGCTCAGTAAGTATCATCCTGCTGCGTCCGTGCTTAGGAGGAGCTAAACAGAGTGTGTGAATTGATGGTAGGAATAGTATGACAAAGGGATGGTAGAAAGGAAGAGAAGACAAGTGTAATAATGAACGTATGCAAGGTCAGGTTGAATGAGCGAACATCTGTAGAGGTAGGCTTGGCTCTTCTGTCTCTAGCGGTGCAATAAAACGGACTTCAAACAGAGCTGTGGTGTGTTGAGAAACCGCAACAAAACTAACAGCGTATAGTTCACCAAAATAAGGACATTACGCACAATTGATCTTACTTCTGCTGGCCTGATTGACGTCCTGTTGTACTTCATCTACGTAGTCTGAAAGAGATTTCTGATGGCTCTGCCTCAATACAATATCACCATACCTATGTTGGCAGCTATAAATAATGAATCCACTCCGTAGGAGCAACTTTTATTTGTTTTTCTGTTGGTATGGTGACCAGTCCAGACCATCTAGGTCAACCGCCGCTGGAAAGCATGCACCTCTCTGTCTGCATGCCACCTGAAAACCATGGAACCACACACAAAAGATGAAAGCTTCATTTCACATTTTGACCAAAAGCTTCACCCATCAATAGATTTAGAATGCAACAAACAAGACGTGGCGCTCGTTTGAGAATTCAGACCAACTGAAATAACTAAATGGAAATAATCTGATTTAAAACAGGCTGGTGCAGTAGATAGCTGAGTCAGGAAAGTTGAATCATTCACAGACCTGTATTCCTGTTATTTTACAGCGCGCGCCACGCACACGCAACACACACACAACACCACACCACACACCACAACACACAACACACACACCACACACACACAACACACACCCAACAACACACACACATCACACACACACCACACACCACACACACACCAAAGTGTGGAAAAACACAGTCCAATACGTGATCTGAAAATCTGTGAACAAAAAAATTGTGTTATGGCTCAATCCCTGTGGGTGAGCTTTAAGACGGAAAGGGAGAAAAAGGAACATTAATAATATTTGACAATTTCAGCTTTTGAGGCACTGAGTTATAGTAAAAAGATACAAAAAATAGCATAGCTACCCTCCGAGGGCACGCTTAAATGTGAACAGTGGCTTTTAAACAGTTCTTTATAGGACAAAACTTGTTGACATCCGAGCTTGGCAAACGGCCCCCTTCCCCCCAAACAACCTTGCAGACCATTTCTATTACAACAAATCGCCATCTTCAACTCCTATGAAATCTATTCCCTTTCAGACATAAAAACAGAATTAACATTAGATGTGTGGTTGGAAAAGACTCGTTTGAGCAGATCCTGTATCGTGTCAAGAGCCTATTCCATGCAGAATCGTGACTTCTCCCTCCTGAGAGCCTTCTCTCTTGCATCCCGTAATGCAATTAAATCTCCCCAAAGTGGCTTCACACTGTCTGTTCGTGATGAGGCTGGACAGCTAGACATTCTGAATCACAGCCCAGACATTGAGAGACAGACTGCCAGTGCACCTAAGGATGATCAAGCTCTCTGACAGACATCTCCAGTTATCAACACACACACGTGACAGGCACAGAAAACATTCTAATATACCCAACACAGACACACACACAAAAGTTGTAAATAGAGACATCAAATACTCAAGCAGACAGAAACACAATAACCAGCTCATCTGACAGCGCCCTTTGGTCGAGTGTTGACAATTAAAAACCCCTCCCTCCTCCTCCGCCCAATTCAGTGAAATTGAAACAGTCTCCCTGACGTTAATGTCATTGTGAAATTGCTCAAATTACACTCCACATACATGCAGCTTTCCTTCTGGTCCCTCACTTTTTGTCCCTGTTCGGCTACTTCTTGTCTAGTCACAAAAACTGTCCTCGTGTATAGCCAACATCTGTAAATGTCCCTTTCTCTTGACGCATCATAGACGTTGTCCACACAATCTGCTAGCAACTACCCAGAGTGAAAATGGCTTTAAACCCTCCAAGGACAAGCCACCATAGAGATACAACAGCAAACAAGAACTCACCATGCTGCAGCACCGCTGAAATAACCAGCTCTATACGGGACCTAATTGACTGCTCTAATTACAGCATAGTCCTTTCCATTCACATCAGTTATGAGACACGCTGACCCTCACAGCACCCCTCCTACTTGTGAAAATGTTCTTAGTGGTCTATAGCAAGGATCATCAACTAGAATTCAGCCGCAGCGGACATTTTTTCGGAGTGGAAGCGTCAGGGGCCGGAACATAATTACAAATCATTTGTATACTGCAAAACTGAAAGATTAACAGAAAGGAAAATGAAACATCAATAAAGTATGCTTAAATCCCACAATCACAGCAATTGATATTAAAAATTCAACAGTGAGTTGATATTCAGTATTTCAAACTATCGTACGTAAGATTCCCGATTCTTCAAGTTTTTCAGAGGCAATGGTGCCCTTACATCATACAAGAATGACATGGTAACACCCTGGGTGGACTGAACAGTGAGTCTGTTTTCATTTGAAGAAAATTTGCTGCGGACCACGAACTGAATGCACTCATATTGGCCATATCCATATAGGCCATTTCCTATGAGTGCAAGGGTTAACAGTCATCACTTAGTTCCAATCATACACTGTTGTTAAAAAAAACACAGGTTTGCAGCTAATACATTTTGTCTAATTGACAAGAAAATTGTGAAATGAGGCCAAATCAACACCATTGCTGTGTAAGGAGATGTACAATTATGTCTCATTGACTACTGTTAATAATTTTGATGGGTTCTTCCAGATAGAAGAACATGATTATGTCTTTTCGAGAGGAATGTTATCTACGCCCGATGGGGTTTCACAACTGAGTTCTGTTGGCTTGAAAAGGTTCTAACGCCAAATCTGAATCTGATATGACCAAATAATTACTCTCATGAGCCGAGCAAAAACCAATCAGAGTGGGAAACTAATACCCATTCAACCTCAACCTAACCAGGGTCCCAATGCATCAAGACTATCGTAACCACTGAAACCACCCTCATCCTCATCTTTTTTTCTGTACAACACAGTAAATGAAGAAAAGTGGATATATATCCATAATAGCATGAAATTACCATATGTGAGGAGGGTTGTTCATCTCTGTGTTGCAGTGGTTCAATCCCTGTAAGCATTGTCTGGACCTAGAAAGGCATCCAGAGGTCTCAAACCATGACCCCGTAATTTACGCTAACCATCTGATAATTCTTGGTATCATACAGTGCCTTCCAGAAAGTATTCACACCCCTTGACTTTGCACGTTTTTGGAATGTTACCAATTAATAAAAAAATGAAAAGTTGAGATGCTTGAGTTATAAGATTCAACCCCTTTTTTATGGCCAAGCCTGAATAAGTCAGGACTACACATTGCTTAAGAAAGTCACATAAATTACATTGACTTCACTGGGCAATAATTAGGTGTTAAGATTATTTTAAATGACGCACTTCATCGCTGTACCCCAAGCAGACAATTATTTAAGTCCCTCAGGCGGAGCCAGTACATTTTCGAAACACAGATTCAACACAAAGTCAGTGAGAGGCCCAATGCCTCGGCCAAAAAAAAGGGCACCTTATTGGTAGATGTGGATAAAAAGTAGACATTGAATATCCCTTGAGCATGGTGAAGTTATGAATTTACACTTTAGATGGTGTATGAATCATCCAGTCACTACAAAGATACAGGCGTACTTCCTAACTCAGTCTGCTGAAAGGAAAGGAAACGGCCTCAGGGAACTCACCAAGGAGGGCAATGCTTGACTTAAAACAGTTTACTGAGTTATGGCTATATAGGAAAGAAAACTGAGGAGGATCAACAATATTGCAGTTACTTCCACATCTAACCAATTGACAGAGTGAAACAGAAGGAACCTTGTACATAATACAAATATTCCAAAACATGCATCCTGTTTGCAACAAGGCCACCAAGTAATAGCCAAAATTGTGACAAAGGCAATTCAATTTTTCTCCTGAAACACCAAGATGTTATTTTGGGCAAATCAATACAACCTTACTGAGTACCACTCTCCAAATGTAAACATGTGGTGGCTGTATCATCTTATCGGTATGCTGGTGAATCGTTAAGGGCTGGGGGAGGTTTTTCAGGGATTAAAAAAGACATCCAAATAGATGAGCTCAAAGCTGAATACAATACACATGTATTGTGCTCCACAAATGTTTAGCCAAATTTTACATTGAAAAAGAATGACAGAATTCTCTCTAAGTTCTTAGCTTGACCCAGATATTACACACCCACATGGAGCCTCCAATCACTTTGTGTAGAAAAAACAATCTCGCAGTTTTTGCAGCCGTGTAGTCAGCGCCGTGAACAGTCTTTCATGGTAACGTGTAAAAGTAACTCATAAGCCGCTTTACCAAGCAGCCTCGCGCTTGCACAACAATTTGACTCCTTATATAATTCCTAGAGTTGCTTCTAAGCTCGGTCCAAATGGTATAAGTGGATACCATGTTCTAGAACTCTCAATTCCTGATTTTCAGTGTCACTGAGCAGCAGTAAAGCGATTTTTATGTCACGAACCTACATATGTTATACCCGCCCACTCAGGTAACATTCACTTGTCTTCTTGGTAGAAACCGCCAGTCTAGAAATTTTATGGGCAGTCCGCCTTAGATCATTGGTTATAAGTAAATTGGTGTTCTGCTAAAAGGTGAATTCATCTCCTCAGAGGTTTGTTATGGAAATACGACGTGAAATGTTTTTTGCTTGTGACTTAGCTCCATTCACGATTTCTTTTTTATCACTGAAAACTCCCCAGTCCTTAACGATTTTACATATGCATACCGATAAGAATGATACAGCCACCCACTATGTTTTACATTTGGAGAGTGGTGTACTCAGTAATGGGTGTGTATTGGATTTGCCCCAAATAACACTTGGATGTTCAGGCAGAAAAATTGAATTTTGCGTTTGTCACAATTTTGAGCTAATTACTTTGGTGCCTTGTTGCAAACAGGATGCATGTTTTGGAATATTTTGTATTATGTACAAGGTTCCTTCTTTTCACTCTGTCAATTAGGTTAGTATGGTGGAGTAACTGCAATATGTTGATCCATCCTCAGTTTTTCCCTATCATAGCCATTAAACTCAGTAACTGTTTTAAAGTCAACATTGCCCTCTTGGTGAGTTCCCTGAGCCGGTCCTTCCTTTCCAGCAACTGAGTTAGGAAGTACGCCTGTATCTTTGTAGTGACTGGATGGATTCATACACCATCTTAAAGTGTAATTAATAACTTCACCATGCTCAAAGGGATATTCAATGTCTACTTTTTTTATCCATCGTACCAATAGGTCGCCCTTCTTTGCGAGGCATTGGAAACTTTTCACTGAACTTTGTTGTTGAATCTGTGTTTGAAATGTACTGCTCGACTGAGGGACCTTACAAATAATTGTATGCTTGGGGTACAAGCGATGAGGTAGTCATTTAAAATAAATCTTAAACACTATTATTGCCACACAGTTAGTCCATGTAATCTATTATGTGACTTCTTAAGCAAATGTGTAGTCCTGAACTTATTCAGGCTTGCCATAACAAAGGGTTGAAACTTTATTAACTCAAGACATCTCAACTTTCATTTTTTATTAATTGTAAACATTCCAAAAAACGTGGAAAAAGTCAAGGGGTGTGAATACTTGCTGAAGAGCACTGTATGATACCATAGAATTATCAGCATGTAAGCTGTAAATTAACAGGGGTCATGTTGAGACCTCTGGAATGCTCCTTCTAGGTCCAGACATGCTACAGGGATGAAACCACTGCTCACACAGAGCCCAAATGAACAACCCTCCTAACATATTGGTAATTTCATGCTAAATTATGGATATATATTCCACTTTTTCCATCTTACTGTGTTTTGTACAGAGAAAAAAGATGAGGATGAGGTGCGCTTCAGTGAGTTGATGATAGTCTTGAATGCATTGGGACCTGGTTAGGCTTGTAGGTTGGATGGGTATAATAGTTTCCACTCTGTTGGTTTTTGCTCGGCCTAATTGAGGAGTTAATTATTGGTTCATATCAGATTCAGATTTTGTGCCGTTGAGAACCTTTATTCAAAGCCAACAGAACACTCAGTTGTGAAAACCCAATCGAACGTAGATAAACATTCGCCTTCTCGAAAGACATAATCACTGTTCTTCTACTGAAGAACCCACTCAAATATTACAGTTAGTCAATGAGACATATTGTAGGCATCTCCCTTACACAGCATGGTGTTGATTTGAGCTCATTTCAACAATTCTTTGTCAACTTATAGACAAAATGTATTAGCTTGCCAACCCGTGTTGTTTTTTTGTTAACAACAGTGATGATTGTGAACTAAGTGATGAACCTCTGTTAACCCTTTGCACTCATAGGAAATGGCCTATATGGTAGGCCAAGTCATGGTGTGCATATCAGTTTCGTGCGTCCGCGCAGCAAATTTTCTTTCAAATGTAACAGACTCATTTCTGTTCATAGTACCACCAGGGTGTAACGCATGTCATCTTGTATGAGTGTGTAAAGGCTACCATGCCTGACTGAAAACTGAAGAAACTTCGGGAAAATTACTTTACAGTCCGATAGTATTGAACATACTGAAATATCACTCACCTGTTGAATATTGTTATCATCAATTGCTGTGATTGCTGGATTTAAGCATACTTTATTGATGTTGTCATCTTTCTCTTTTCTGTTTATCTTTCAGTTTGCCAGTATTACAAATGATTTGTTAATTTATGTTCCGGCCCCCTGACTTCCACTCCGGAAAAAATGTCCCTGCGGCTGAATCTAGTTGATGATCCCTGCTATAGCCCAGCTACTAGAACCATATTTCACAAGTAGGAGGGTCGCTGTGAGGGTCAGCAGGGTCTACATACTGAATGTGATGGAAAGGCTTTGCTGTAATATAGAGCAGTTCAATAGGTCTACGTGAGTAGAGTGCTGGTCTATTTCAGCGGTGCTTGCTGCATGGTGAGTCTGTGTGTTTGCTGTCTGTATCCTCTATGTGGCTTGTTCCGTTGGAGGGTTTTAAAGCCAGTGTTTCACTCTGGGGTAGTGTTGCTAGCCAGCTTGTGTTTGGACAACGTCTTATGATGCCCCTGTCAGAGAAGATTGACATTTTTACAGATGTTTGTGTATATACTACGAGGACAGTTTTTTGCTGACTAGGACAAGAGTAGCGCAAACAGGGACAAAAAGTTGAGGAGACCAGACTGGAAAGCTGCTGTTATGGTGGAGTGCGTAAATTTGAAGCAAATTTCAACAATGACATTAAAGCTGTCAGAAGATTCTGTTCACCATTTTCCACTGAAATGGGGGAGGAGGAGGGAGGGGTTTTTTAAAATGTCAACACTCGACTAAGGGCGCTGTCAAGGAGTTGAGCTGCGGTGTAAATTTGTGTTTTCTGTTCTGCTTGAGTATTTGTATGTCTCTATTTAACTAAGCTTTTTGTGTGTTTTTGTCTGTGTTTGTATCTTAGAATGTTTTTGTGGCCTGTCCACGTGTGTGTGTGATGTGGCATAACCTGGAGATGTCTGTAGAGAGGCTGTCATCCTCTAGGTGCACTGGGGCATGTCTGTCCGTTCTCCAGATGTCTGGTGTGATTAGATGTCAAGGCATGTCAGCCTCAATCACGAACAGAAGTGTGAAGCCACTTTGGGAGATTTATTGCCATTACGGGATGGCAAGAGAGAAGCCAATCTCCAGGGAGGGGAGTGAAGTCACGATTACTGGGCATGGAAACTAGGCTTCTCGACACGATACAGATCTGCTCAAAACTGAGTCCTTTTTCAACACAACTCTAATGTGTAAATCTGTATTTTTATGTCTGAAAGGAATTGAGAATTTCATAGGAGTCTGAAGCATGGCCGATTTGTTTCTGTAATAGAAAGTTCTTATGCAAGGTTGTTTGGGGGGAAGGGGGCCGTTTGCCCAAAGCTCGGATGTCAAACAAGTCTTTGTCCCTGATTAAAGAACTGTTTAAAGCCACTGTTCACATTAGCGTGACCCTCGGAGGGTTACTGTGCTAATGCCTAATTTTTGTATCTTTTACTAATACAACTAGTGCCCTCCAAAGCTGAATCTGTCAATATATATTATGTCTCCTTTTCTCCCTTTCCTCTTAATGCCTAACCTCAAAACGGAGATTACAGCCATCAACACAATTGTTTTTGTGATCAGCAGATTTTCAAGACACGTTATTGGACTGTGTTTCCACTTTGGTGTGTGTGTCGGGTGTGTGGTGTGGTGGGTGTGTGTTGTGTGTGTGTGTGGGTGTGTGTGGGCTGCTTGTGTGTTGTGTGTGTGGTGTGTGTGTGTGTGTGTGTGGGTGTGGTTGTGCGTGTGCGGCGCCGCGCTGTAAAATAACAGGATACATGCGTCTGTGAATGATTCAAACTTCCTGAATCAGCTATCTACTGACCACCAGCCTGTTTTAAATAAGATTTATTTTCCATTTAGATTATTTCAGTTGTCTGAATTCTCAGAGACGAGCGCCACTCTTTTTGTTTGCCCATTCTAAATGCTATTGATGGTGAGAAGCTTTTGTCAAATGTGAAATGAAGCCTTGTCATCTGTGTGGGGTCTCAGTGTTTCAGGTGGCATGCAGACAGAGAGGGGCATGATTTCCAGCGGCGGTGTTGTTGAACACTAGCATGGTCTGACTGTAACCATACACAGTAAAACAAAATAAAAGTTTCGTCCTAACGATGGGAAGTGGACTTCATTATTGTATAGCTGCCCAATTAGGTATTGGTGCATAGTGTATTAGAGGCAGAGCCATTTAGAAAATCTCTTTCATGACCTTGTGAGATGAATAGTAAACAACCAGGAAGTTACAATCAGGCAGCAGGAAGTAGACTCATATTGTGCTGTATGATCCTTATTTTGGTGACTATGACGCTGCTTAGTTTATCTGCTTGCCGCGGTTTCAACACACAAAGGCTTGTTTGAAGTCGTTTTATTGCACCGCGATAGAGCCAGAAGAGCAAAGCCCTACTCTACAGATGTTGTCCATTAACCAGAGACCTTGCATAAGTCATTACTTTACATTTTGTCTTTTCCTTTCTACCCATCGCCTTTGTTTCTCTAGCCATCAATTAAATGGTTTCCGCTCCTCCAAGCACAGGACCGCAGCGCAGGAATGAATATTACTTGGAGGGCAGCTTAGTGGAAAACCCTTGGTGTTAACATATTTAATTCTTCAGGTTATATATACAGGTGCTACACTTCCCTCCATTCAAAGGTCCTATAGGGAAAATAAAATGTTCTGTACGACTCCACCAGATAATGCAATTAGGAACTTTCTTTGAGTTCTCACTCTTCGTAATAACTCGCGAATCACCTTGTTGTGGTAGGGGGAATAGGGAATTTTGAGCTGGCATTCTTTCAGTCTTTTTTCATGATGAATACAAATGTAAGCCTCCGAAAGCCTCTTCACCCATTACGGTGTGGATGTGTGCTTTTACTCCGGTTACATTTTCCATACACGCAGAGAGTGATTCCTAGGGGTGGTTAAAGCGGGGAAGTTGACAGTTAAAAACTGTCGAAGTCCTGGCTTTTGCGTGTCTCTTAAAATCGCCAGTGCCTATACAAGGGTTCAGAAGACTGGACCCAGGAATGGATGTGCCAAGTGTGTTTTCTAAGCCCTGTGTAGCGGCAATGTCCTGCCACCCCTGGCAGACCTAGCACTGTGACCCCAGAGGTTGTTCTTCTAGCCAATACACCTTATCCATCAGCACCCTTCAGACTCACCCAGAAAGTGTCGCAATATTCCTTCCCACCTTGGGATGGAATGGACGTGGGTGCTGGGGGATGAATACTGTGGTTATCGCAGTTCTTTGTAACTGCTGAGAAATATGGCCTGGTCTGTGCCTGTATACATACGTATCCCCAGGTGCAGCTACAGAGGCTGGCCTAAACGGCCGTACAATCTGCCATGTGGCGTGTTGCAATCGTTTCCAGGAATGTTAGGGTTTGGCTACAGCGACAGGTGTTGACTCACTAATGTGTGGACATAGACTGCTAATCGGCACTACTTCCATAAGAACCATAAACACTGGAGGGAGTCATTATTCCTTCCAGTCATAGCACATACCCTATTTATGGGCCTTGTGAAATCAGTTCATCTAAATTTCACCCCAGACATTTTGGGAGGACAATTAAATTCAGGCAGCAATATTTTTCATTGCAGCTGACTCATAAGGAGGATGTGGAAAGTTCATCTAGGGGTGTGTGGACACAAAGACCACACAAAACACAGGGCTTTATGATAAAAAAAGTTCCAAACGCTAGTCAGCCCTGCAGCCACACCACACATGCAGTTAGTCGGGTGCGCTGTCTGGCTGTCAGCAATTGCTCATCCAACAAAGATCCTGTCACAGGCGCTCAATGAAAGATATGAGCTGGATCTAACAGTCAGGCTAATGGGCCCTTTTAACGGCCCTCCCCTGGTAATATCAGCTTGGCAGCAGGCCTGCCCAACTCGCCCATTCCATGTCGTCTTTGTCGACCAGGGTTTTACTTACTACCACCATTGGAATACGCGAGGGAAAACCTTTATGGGGCTTCTGCCCTATCTGTGGTATTGTTTATGTCTCTATTTCAGTTAATTGATTCAGACCTGGTGAAGGTTAAACTGTTTAAAGTCAGTCCTTTGGAGCAGGAGTTTACATAGACCCATTGGTCTGTCTAGCCAGCCCAGCCCTGATGGTTATTGATATCCTACTTGTTTCCTGTTGAAGAATTCAATTGAAGCCATTCTTCATAATGCCTATTCTGCCACCCCTGGCTTACCTAGATCATACACGTATCTGAGATCTTTTGGCCATGAAGGCTATTGTTGAGGCATTTTTGTCTGAGACATCTTCTGACTAACGTCTGCCAGCCAATTGACAACAAATAGATAAATGCCCAAGAGCAGAATAGGGGGGAGTATAATAAACACAGCCTCCCAGTTTCTCCCACCAGGGCTCTAAGCAAGCACACAGCAGGGAGTGTGACATCGTGACTCTGTGCAGTGCTCCACACAAACAGCCAGACACAGAGTTTGGGAAATGGAAAAAAAGAAAGGTCTCATGCTGAAAATATGTGTGATGACAGCTATAGGTATTGACTCCTTCGCAGCAATAATTTCCTACTAAACCTGTTTACCATCTTGTATTTTATTTGACCATACCTGTCTGCCCGTGACAAGTTATGAGGATGTGTTTTACTGAAATTAGTTTTTTTCCAACAGTGCTTGCTGTTTTGTGGAAATACTTGAAGAGAAATTCTAAAACAGAGACCTTCGCTGCTTGTATTTTGTGGGTTTTCGTGAAGACGTTCATTCACCATGTTGTGCTGCCAGTGCCAAGCTGTTGTGGATCTCTACAACCAAGACAGGTTTGACCAGCCAGTCCCCAAAGAGAGGCTCACTCTGCAGTTGAAATCTTTTTATAGGCCTGCAATATTTAGTAATTCTACAGTGAGCTCTTTGAGTGGGCCCCTCGGTCTTTGTGGTAAGCCGCCGTCTTCTGTTGAGTTGGGCCCCATGTGTTGCGTGGATCCCGGCTATGAGGAGTCCATCGCAGCTGCCGCGACTGCCTAAATCAGTCAAACAGCATCCACTCAGATGAATTGGAACTATGTTGCACGAGCACCACAAAAAAATGAATGTTGATACAAACTCTTAAACAGAAGCCGGGTGGAGCATGTTACATTACACAATTTGTTGCTTTAATATGAGCAAGTTTTCCATTCTGAGGGATTGCTGATTTGAATGGTGTGATCAGCATACCAGACAGAAGCTAGAAATAGCATCTTGTAACATTGTGTGCTTAATTTGAGGTGTTGTTTTTCTAGGGCTCATTACCTTGAAGCACAGATCACATGCAAACCATAGTTCCTTCTCTATTGTTTGCATGGAAACAGCAGTGCACCCTGGGTAAGGCAGGCAGAGGACTCAGAAGATAGCAGGACCCAGTGAGGCAGCAGTGAGCCAGTGAGGGCAGCAGGACCAGTACGGGCAGCAGGAGCCAGTGAGCAGGCAGGAGCCAGTGAGGCAGCAGGAGCCAGTGGCTTTAGTGAGAGTGTTGATTTGAATAATGAATAGCCATAATAGTTATCCTGACTTGGTGGGGGGTACATAGATTGATGAAGATGTTCTCTCTGGCTGTGTGTATGGAGAGAAAAAATCCGTAGTGTGAAGCAGTGACAGTTCATCTTGGAGAGAGCTAAGGAGTGACGGTGGAGGTGAGACAGGGGTGGTGGTGTTAAGGGGGAGGCTAACCTAACCTGTATTCAGGCCGGTATAAAATAAAACGCCCGAGGGAGATCCCACAAATGGTTTTTCAGCGGGAAAGGAAGCCTTAGGATTGAATTAGCTTGTCTCTCTGAACACTGGATAAATCTGGTTGTTTTCTCTCTCAAATGCGTTAGTAAACCCGCTACAAGCATGCGGGGTGGCTGGTAGCCTAGTGGTTAGAGCGTTGGGCCAGTAACAGAAAGGTTGCTAGATCAAATCCCCGAGCTAACAAGGTAAAAATCTGTTGTTGTGCCCCTGAACAAGGCAGTTAACCCACTGTTCTGTCATTGTAAATAAGAATTTGTTCTTAACTGACTTGCCTAGTTAAATAAAAGATAKGTTTWAAAAAATAATTATGCAGTAACATTACAGTCAGTAAGCAGTTACACCGGAGGGCCCCATTTTCAATAAATTAATATAACCAAAAGCTTACCTTAACTTGGAAGAGTTCCAGTGTTGTGGTGGAAGGTCATAGCCAGCTAGCAAATATAGCATCTCTCTCTTTGAGCATGGTGTTTCAGTAGGCCAAACTAGCTAGCTGCTTTTGCTAGCTAAGTGAAACTGAAAGTTTAATTTGGGAAGGAATTGGTTTGTTCAAAACTGTTCAACTACTGTCTGTCTCTCTTTGAGTCAACTACTCACCACATGTTATGCACTGCAGTGCTAGCTAGCTGCAGCTTATGCTTTCAGTACTAGATTAATTCTCTGATCCTTTGATTGGGTGGACACCATGTCAGTTCATGCTGCAAGAGATCTGATAGATTGGAGGACGTCCTCCGGAAGTTGTCATAAGTCTATGGAAGGGAGTGAGAACCATGCCTCCCAGGTTTTGTATTGAAGTCAATGTACCCAGAGGAGGACGGAAGCTAGCTGTCTTCTGGCTGCACCATGGTGCTACCCTACAGAGTGCTGTTTAGGCTACTGTAGACCTTTTAAAATAGTGTGTTTTAATCAATTGTTTGGTGACATTATTATATTTACTATAGTTTTAAATAAAAAGGATAACTATTTCAAAGTTTTACAATATTATTTTTATGAAATTCACTGAGGAGGATGGTCCTCCCCTTCCTCCTGAGAAGCCTCCACTGGTTTACAGGTAATGTATTCCTCAACACTATCTTTGTTTTCGTTGAAGTCTGGGATTCAAGCTTCTCATGCTGCAGGCTCATTTGTAGAGTGTCAAACTGTGCAAGAGAACAGACACATTGCTTATTGAATGTAATCCCCGCAATCAAGCAGTCCAAAGGAAGATACTACACCATTGTCTTTCTTGTAATCTCTTGCATTTATCTGCATTATCTTTGTATTAAGTGATCATCATCCTTAGTTTTTTTTTCCCAATAGGGGAAAAAAATAGAATGACTATTGGAAAACAATGAAAAGGTTCTAGACAAAGATGGCCCAGCTACAACTTAATTCCCTTTCATTTTCTGCAATCTCATATGAAAATTCTCTCAGAAACTAACGTCAGCTTTTGCTGTTCCTTATGCGGTTATGGTAGGTACACTTACACAATAGAAATGGCAATTAGGAGGACAGAGTGGAAGAGAGGCTCTGCGAACGTAGAAAGCCGTGTGTATAGTCTTCCATTTCTTCTTCTACTGCATTTAATTAAGGACCTGTCTTCTCCTTCTCTTCTTCTTTAAGCCCATACTCAGTGTGATTAGAGGAGGAGAGAGGTATTAAACAAGGGGATTGACAGAGAGGGAGAGAGAGCAAAGAGAGAGAGAAAAAGAAATGGCGTGGGCATTAAGAGATGCACTGTGCTCCCTGCTCTGTCGGAGCTGCGAATGTGTGTGCGTAGACCAGAGGCAGCCTGGGAAGGGAAGGCGGGCAGGCGCTGCAGTAATGAATCTGCGGCCTCTGCCAGTGCAGCACTGTGGAGATGAAATTGCATTGGCCTTTCTGGAGGCTGAGTTAATTGGCTGATTGTTGAGCCCTCTCTCTGGCTGTAATTTATGACTTCCCCACCATACGTGTGTGACTGTGGAGGGTGCACTTGACCTTCTCAAAATAAGGGGGTGGTATTATTTGGGAGGTGTGGATATGCGCTGCGCTTTAACAGGGGGAGGTTGTGTGTTTCCTGACAATTTGTTTAATGTCAAACAGGACAGCTTGTTAGACAGCTCTTTCTTTGGAAAGTTAAAAGCCTAAGCAATTCATGGCTAAACACTCACACGAGGGCATAGGGTATGCGCACACAGACTACACACACACACACACAGCATGGGCAGACAGATGGTCACTTGTGCAGAGTAGTGGCTCTAAAGAATAGCCAGAAATTCCCTCCCATATATTACAGTAGTGTTATAGAAGCATGGAATACATGAAGTCAACTGTTACTTCACAAGACATTCCGTAACATTGTCACAATGTCATCCAATTGTATTCTTTCCAGGTTGTCAACCCTATCCCTTCCAGTTTGTGTCATTTTGATTCCACATCACATGAAGAATTTAATTGAGAAAATTACAGGACAGGCTAGCTTGCAGTGTGATGGACTGGGTCCTGCCTGGATGATATTCCCAACCCCAGACTGGACTCGGGACTGACCCAAAAGCAGCTGCTGGTTGCCTCTTTGCTTGGCCCTCACCTCTCTGGACCATGGAAACTTTCCACCCTCCCTCCAACTCATATCTCTCCTTAGGAAATGATGCTTTGCRCCATCTCTTTCTGCCTCCCTCTCTCATCCTCATTCAGTCCATTCTGGATGAGGGATATTTTATTTTATTTTTCCTTTATTTAACTAGGCAAGTCAGTTAAGAACAAATTCTTATTTTCAATGACAGCCTAGGAACAGTGGGTTAACTGCCTTGTTCAGGGGCAGAATGACAGATTTGTACCTTGTCAGCACAGGGATTCGAACTTGCAACCTTTCAGTTACTAGTCCAGCGCTCTAACCACTAGAGCCTAGTGGTTAGCGCGTTGGGCCAGTAACCGGAAGGTTGCTTGATTGAATCTCGAGCTGACAAGGTAAAAATCTGTCGTTCTGCCCCTGAGCAAGGCAGTTAACCCACTGTTCCCCGGGGACCGAAGACGTGGATGTAAATTAAGGCAGCCTCCCACACCTCTCTGATTCAGAGGGGTTGGGTTAAATGCGGAAGACACATTTCAGTTGAATACATTCAGTTGGACAACTGACTAGGTATCCCCGTTCCTCACTCTATTTTCTCCCATCTCTCTCCTTCAGCCTCTGMCSCCCCCCCCCCCCKCGVCTGTCGTTCTCTGCCTCCCCCRCACTGCGCTGACATCTTAGGCACACACATACGGCTCCCGAAGAACAGGCAGGAATGTCACAGCCGTTAGAAATCACCCGTCCTGTCTGACTTAGAGCTGACTGTACCCTACCCAATTAACCTTTCTGTCGAGGAAGCCCTGAGAACGCACAAAACACAGCCAACGATGATCTATTCATTTGTTTCTGTTCTCTGCCAAGACAATTTATAATGAATCAGTGGCACAGTATCTTTTCATATGCTTGGGTCAAAGTGGTGTGTGCATGTGGATCGGTCATTCCACATACAGTATTCTACAGTTCCAAGCCTTTTCTCTCTGAAACCACACCATCATTTAGGTTGGGGGAAGAAAGTAGTCATCTATATCAGTCTAGTCAAATTTATAGTCATAATTTCCCTGTTGGTGTATATTTTTCACCGCAAGAGCCTATGATGGGTTATTTTGGAGCCCAATTGACCATAAGTATACCCGAAATTAGAAAACACTGCTGGGGTTTTAATAAAACATGAAAGGATCACTTCATCACCATTTGGAATTTGTTCCTGTTTGAGGTAGTGTGGGCTGGTGATTGATTCCCATAGGGATGGTGCTCGCTCCTCTGAGTGTTCTGCTGAAGTGGGGATCACGTCATGCCTAGCGATAATGTTCAGATATGCTGCTGGGCCGTGGTAATGTTTTATTAACACTTCCAGTGTGTTCAGCTGCCGGACGCTCCTTGATTCTGTTGATTCGCACTCATGTTGGTCTCAGCAGGGTTTCTGTGGAAATCACTTTGCAAAGGGCTCTTTTGATCTCCTGGTTTTATTTACTTGGGCACAGGGCCGCAGGAGGGCTACAGCGGGGCTGGGCCTCTGGCCAGGGGGGCAGAGTAAAGGATGTGGTTACGACGTATGTAATTTGCCCCAGAATAAACTCTTGCTCATGCTCCTCACTGCTCACCACTGTTTGTCTTCACCATGGGGCTTCGAAATAAGCACCTTTCACACAGGTGTCATCCCTAATCAGACACATGCTACCCTTTGGTCCCTGGTCCTCTGTCCAGTCATGTCACTGCTGGTCCACTCTTTTTCAGAGGTTACAGTTGTATTTACAGTGCCTTCCGAAAGTATTCATACTCCTTGACGTATTCCACATTTAGTTGTTACAGCCTGAATTCAAAATGGGTTAAATTGATTATTTTTCTCATCCATCTACACACAATACCCCATAATGACAAAGTGAAAACATGTTTTTACAAATGTTTGCACATTTATTGAAAATGAATGACAGAACTATCTAAGTAACATAAGTATTCACACCACTGAGTCAATACTTTGTAGAAACACCTTTGGCAGCGAGTACGGCTGAGTCTTTCTGGGTAAGTCTCTAAGAGCTTTCCACACCTGGATTGCGCAACATTTGCCTATAATTTTTTCCAGATTCTTCAAGCTCTGTCAAATTGGTTGTTGATCATTTCTAGACAATTGTTTTCAGGTCTTGCCATAACATTTTTATGTCAAAACTGTAACCCGCCCACTCAGGAACATTCACTGTCTTCTTGGTAAGAAACTCCAGTGTAGATTTGGCCTTGTGTTTTAAGTTATTGTTCTGCTGAAAGGTGAATTCATCTCCCAGTGTTGTTGGAAAGCAGACTGAACATGTTTTTTTTGCTTGTGATTAGCTCCATTCCATTTCTTTTTTATCCTGAAAAACTCCCCAGTCCTTAACGATTACAAGCATACCGATAAGATGATACAGCCACCACTATGTTTTACATTTGGAGAGTGGTACTCAGTAATGGGTTGTATTGGATTTGCCCCAAAATAACACTTGGTGTTCAGGAGAAAAATTGAATTGCTTTGTCACAATTTTGGCTATTACTTTGGTGCCTTGTTGCAAACAGGATGCATGTTTTGGAATATTTTGTATTATGTACAAGGTTCCTTCTTTTCACTCTGTCAATTAGGTTAGTATGGTGGAGTAACTGCAATATTGTTGATCCATCCTCAGTTTTCTCCTATCATAGCCATTAAACTCAGTAACTGTTTTAAAGTCAACATTGCCCTCTTGGTGAGTTCCCTGAGCCGTTTCCTTCCTTTCCAGCAACTGAGTTAGGAAGTACGCCTGTATCTTTGTAGTGACTGGATGGATTCATACACCATCTAAAGTGTAATTAATAACTTCACCATGCTCAAAGGGATATTCAATGTCTACTTTTTTTATCCATCTACCAATAGGTGCCCTTCTTTGCGAGGCATTGGAAACTCTCACTGAACTTTGTTGTTGAATCTGTGTTTGAAATGTACTGCTCGACTGAGGGACCTTACAAATAATTGTATGCTTGGGGTACAGCGATGAGGTAGTCATTTAAAATAATCTTAAACACTATTATTGCACACAGTGAGTCCATGTAACTTATTATGTGACTTCTTAAGCAAATGTGTAGTCCTGAACTTATTCAGGCTTGCCATAACAAAGGGGTTGAATACTTATTAACTCAAGACATCTCAACTTTTCATTTTTTATTAATTTGTAAACATTCCAAAAAACGTGGAAAAAGTCAAGGGGTGTGAATACTTTCTGAAGGCACTGTATGATACCATAGAATTATCAGCATGTAAGCTGTAAATTACAGGGGTCATGTTGAGACCTCTGGATGCCCTTCTAGGTCCAGACATGCTACAGGGATTGAAACCACTGCACACAGAGCCCAAATGAACAACCCTCCTAACATATGGTAATTTCATGCTAAATTATGGATATATATTCCACTTTTTCTCATCTACTGTGTTTTGTACAGAGAAAAAAGATGAGGATGAGGTGCGTTCAGTGAGTTATGATAGTCTTGAATGCATTGGGACCTGGTTAGGTTGTAGGTTGGATGGGTATTAGTTTCCCACTCTGTTGGTTTTTGCTCGGCTCAATTGAGAGTAATTATTGGTTCATATCAGATTCAGATTTGTGCCGTTGAGAACCTTTATCAAAGCCAACAGAACTCAAGTTGTGAAACCCCAATCGAACGTAGATAAACATTTCCCTTCTCGAAAGACATAATCACTGTTCTTCTATCTGAAGAACCCCAACTCAAATATTACAGTTAGTCAATGAGACATAATTGTAGCATCTCCCTTACACAGCATGGTGTTGATTTGAGCTCATTTCAACAATTCTTTGTCAACTTATAGACAAAATGTATTAGCTTGCAAACCCTGTGTGTTTTTTGTTAACAACAGTGATGATTGAACTAAGTGATGACCTGTTAACCCTTTGCACTCATAGGAAATGGCCTATATGGATAGGCCAAGTCATGAGTGCATTCAGTTTCGTGGTCCGCAGCAAATTTTCTTCACAATGAAACAGACTCATTCTGTTCAGTACCACCCAGGGTGTAACGCCATGTCATCTTGTATGAGTGTAAAGGGCTACCATGCCTGACTGAAAACTGAAGAAACTTCGGGAAATTACTTTACAGTCCGATAGTATTGAACATACTGAAATATCACTCACCTGTTGAATATTGTTATCATCAATTGCTGTGATTGTGGGATTTAAGCATACTTTATTGATGTTGTCATCTTTCCTTTTCTGTTTATCTTTCAGTTTGCAGTATACAAATGATTTGTAATTATGTTCCGGCCCCCTGACCTTCCACTCCGAAAAAATGTCCCTGCGGCTGAATCTAGTTGATGATCCCTGCTATAGACCAGCTATAGAACCATATTTCACAAGTAGGAGGGTCGCTGTGAGGGTCAGCAGTGTCTACATACTGAATGTGATGGAAAGGCTTTGCTGTAATATAGAGCAGTTCAATAGGTCTACGTAGTAGAGCTGGTTATTTCAGCGGTGCTGCTGCATGGTGAGTCTGTGTTGTTGCTGTCTGTATCCTCTATGTGGCTTGTCCTTGGAGGGTTTAAAGCCAGTGTTTCACTCTGGGGTAGTGTTGCTAGCAGATTGTGTTGGACAACGTCTTATGATGCCCCTGTCAGAGAAAGGACATTTTTACAGATGTTTGTGTATACTACGAGGACAGTTTTTGTGACTAGGACAAGAGTAGCGCAAACAGGGACAAAAAGTGAGGGACCAGAACTGGAAAGCTGCATGTTATGGTGGAGTGGTAAATTTGAGCAAATTTCAACAATGACATTAAGCTGTCAGGGAAGATCTGTTCACATTTTCCACTGAAATGGGCGGAGGAGGAGGGAGGGGTTTTTAAAATGTCAACACTCGACCAAGGGCGCTGTCAAGAGTTGAGCTGGGTGTATTTGTGTTTCTGTCTGCTTGAGTATTTGTATGTCTCTATTTAACTAAGCTTTTGTGTGTGTTTGTCTGTGTTTGTATCTTAGAATGTTTTTGTGCCTGTCCACGTSTGTGTGTGTGTGGCATAACTGGAGATGTCTGTCAGAGAGCTGTCATCCTCTAGGTGCACTGGGCATGTCTGTCCTCTCCAGATGTCTGGGCTGTGATTAGATGTCTAGCATGTCAGCCTCATCACGAACAGACAGTGTGAAGCCACTTTGGGGAGATTTAATTGCATTACGGGATGCAAGAGAGAAGGCATCTCCAGGGAGGGAGAAGTCACGATTACCTGCATGGAACTAGGCTTCTGACACGATACAGATCTGCTCAAACTGAGTCCTTTTCAACCACACATCTAATGTTAAATCTGTATTTTTATGTCTGAAAGGAATTGAGATTTCATAGGAGTCTGAAGATGGCGATTTTGTTCTGTAATAGAAATGTCTGCAAGGTTGTTTGGGGGGAAGGGGGCCGTTTGCCAAAGCTCGGATGTCAAACAAGTCTTTGTCCCTATTAAGAACTGTTTAAAAAGCACTGTTCACATTTAAGCGTGCCCTCGGAGGGTAGGCTATGCTATTTTTGTATCTTTTACTATAACAACTCAGTGCCTCCAAAGCTGAAATCTGTCAAATATTATTATGTCTCCTTTTCTCCCTTTCCGTCTTAATGCCTAACCTCAAAAAGGAGATTAGAGCCATCAACACAATTGTTTTTGTGTCACAGATTTTCAGATCACGTTATTGGACTGTAGTGTTTCCACTTTGGTGTGTTGTTGTGGTGTGGTGGTGTGTGTGTGTGTGTGTGTGTGTGTTGTGGGTGTGTGTGTGTTGGTGTGTGTGTTGTTGTGTGTGTGTGTTGTGTGTGGTGTGTGTGTGTGTTGTGGGGCGGTGTGCGTGCGCGCGCGCTGTAAAATAACAGGATACATGGTCTGTGAATGATTCAACTTTCCTGAATCAGCTATCTACTGACCACCAGCCTGTTTTAAATAAGATTTATTTCCATTTAGTTATTTCAGTTGTCTGAATTCTCAGAACGAGCGCCACTCTTTTTGTTGCATTCTAAATGCTATTGATGGTGAGAAGCTTTTGTCAAATGTGAAATGAAGCCTTTCATCTGTGTGGGGTCTCAGTGTTTTCAGGTGGCATGCAGACAGAGAGGTGCATGATTTCCAGCGGCGTTGAACACTAGCATGGTCTGACTGGTAACCATACCAACAGTAAAACAAATAAAAGTTGCTCCTAACGGAGTGGATTTCATTATTTATAGCTGCCCAATTAGGCATGGTGCATAGTGTATTAGAGCAGAGCCATAGAAATCTCTTTCATGACCTAGTGAGATGAAGTAACAACAGGAAGTACAATCAGGCAGCAGGAAAGTAGACTCATATTGTGCTGTATGATCCTTATTTTGGTGAATATGACGTGCTTAGTTTTCTGTTYCGGTTTCAACACACAACAGCTTGTTTGAAGTCGTTTTATTGCACCGCTAGAGACAGAAGAAGCAAAGCCCTACCTCTACAGATGTTGTCATTAACCAGACCTTGCATAAGTCATTACTTTACATTTGTCTTTTTCCCTTTCTACCCATCCCTTTGTTTTCTACCATCAATTAAATTGTTTCAGCTCCTCCAAGCACAGGACGCAGCCAGGAATGATATTACTGGAGCAGATTAGTGGAAACCCCTTGGTGTTAACATATTAATTCTTCAGGTTATTATACAGGTGTACACTTCCCTCCATTCAAAGGTCCTAAATAGGGAAAATAAAATGTTCTGTTAGCGATCCAACAGATAATGCAATTAGGACTTTCTCTTGATGTTTCTCACTCTCGTAATAATCGCGAATCACCTTGTTGTGGAGGGGAATAGGGAGCTGGCCATTCTCAGTCTTTTTTCATATGAATACAAATGTAAGCTCTCCGAAAGCCTCTTCACCCATTACGGTGTGGATGTGTGCTTTTACTCCGGTTACATTTTCCATACACGCAGAGATGTGATCCTAGTGGGTTTAAACGGGGAAGTGAGTTAAAACTGTGAAGTCCTGGCTTTTGCTGTCTCTTAAAATCGCAGTGCTAATTACAAAAGGGTTCAGAAGACTGGACCCAGGAATGGAATGTGCCAAGTGTGTTTTCTACCCTGTGTAGGGCATGTCCTGCCACCCTGCAGACCTAGCACTGGACCCCAGGGTTGTTCTTCTGAGACAACCTTATCCATCAGCACCCTCTCAGACTCACCCAGAAAGTGTCGCAATATTCCTCCCACCTTGGGATGGGAATGGACTGGGTGCTGGGGGAGATACTTGGTTAATCGCAGTTCTTTGTAACTGTGAGAAATATGGCCTGGTCTGTGCCTTATACATCACAGTGCAGCTACAGAGGCTGGGCCTAACGGCCGTAAATCTGCCATGTGGCGTGTTGCATCGTTTCCAGGAACTTGTTAGGGATGTTTGGCTACAGCGCCAGGTGTTGACTCACTATGTGTGGACATTAGACTGTAATGGCACTACTTCCATAAGAACCAAACACTGGAGGGAGTCATTATTCCTTCCAGTCATACACATACCCTCATTATGGCTTGTTAAACAGTTCATCTAAATTCACCAAGACATTTTGGAGGACAATTAAATCAGCAGCACATATTTCATTGCAGCTTGACTCATGGAGGATGTGAAAGTTCATCTAGGGGTGTGTGGACACAAAGACACACAAACACAGGGCTTTATGATAAAAAAGTCCAAACGCTAGTCAGCCCTGCAGCCACACACACAGCAGTTGAGTCGGGTGGCTGTCTGGCTGTCAGCATTCTCATCCCAACAAAGATCCTGTCACGCTCAATGAAAGATATGAGCTGGATCTAACAGTCAGGCTAATGGCCCTTTTACGGCCCTCCCTGGTAATATCAGCTGGCACAGGCCTGCCCAACTCTGCCCATTCCATGTCGTCTTTGTCGACAGGGTTTTACTTACACCACCATTGGATACGAGGGAAAACTTTATGGGGCTTCTGCTATTGTGGTATTGTTATGTCTCTATTCAGTGTAATTGATTCAGACCTGGTGAAGGTTAAACTGTTTAAAGTCAGTCCTTTGGAGCAGGATTTACATAGACCCATTGGTCTGTCTAGCAGCCCAGCCCTGATGGTTATTGATATCCTACTTGTTCCTGTTGAAGAGATCAATTGAAAGCCATTCTTCATAATGCTATTCTGCCACCCCCTGGGCTTACCTAGATCATACACGTATCTGAATCTTTTGGCATGAAGGCTATTGTTGAGGCATTTTGTCTGAGACATCTTCTGACTAACGTCTGCAGCATTGACAACAATAGATAAATGCAGAGCAGAATAGGGGGGAGTTATAAACAAGCTCCAGTTTCTCCACCCAGGGCTCTAAGCAAGCACACAGCAGGGAGTGTGACATCGTGACTCTGTGCAGCTGCTCCACACAAACAGCCAGACACAGAGTTTGGGAAATGGAAAAAAAAGAAAGGTCTCTGTGAAAATATGTGTGATGACAGCTATAGGTATTTGACTCCTCTCAGCAATAATTTCCTACTGAAACCTGTTTACCATCTTGTATTTTATTTTACCATACCTGTCTGCCCGTGACAAGGTATAAGGATGTGTTTTACTGAAATTAGTTTTTTTTCCCAACAGTGCTGTGCTGTTTGTGAATACTTGAAGAGAAATTCTAAAACAGAGACCTGCTGTTATTTGTGGGTTTGTGAGACTTCATTCACCATGTGCTGCTGCAGTGCAAGCTGTTTGTGGATCTCACATACCAAGACAGGTTTGACAGCCAGTCCCCAAAGAGAGGCTCACTCTCAGTTGAAATCTTTTATAGGCTGCAATATTTAGTAATTCTACAGTGAGCTCTTTGAGGTGGGCCCCTCGTCTTTGTGGTAAGCCCCGTCTTCTTTGAGTTGGGCCCCATTGTTGGTGGATCCCTGGCTATGAGGATCCATCGCAGCTGCTCACTGCTAATACAGTCAAACAGCATCCACTCAGATGAATTGAACTATGTTTCACGAGCACCACAAAAAAATGAATGATTGATACAAACTTAAAACAGAAGCCGGGTGGAGCATGCTTAATTAACACAATTTGTTGCTTAATATGAGCAAGTTTTCCATTCTGAGGGATGTGATGAATGTGTGATCAAGCATACCAGACAGAGCTAGAAATAGCTATCTTGTAACATTTGTGTTAATTTGAGTTTTGTTTTTCTAGGGCTCCATTACACTTGAGCACAGATCACATGCAAACATAGTTCCTCTCTATGTTTGCATGGAAACAGCAGTGCACCCTGGGTAAGGCAGGCAGCAGGACTCAGTAAGATAGCAGGACCCAGTGAGGCAGCAGGAGCCAGTGAGGCAGCAGGAGCCAGTGAGGCAGCAGGAGCCAGTGAGGCAGCAGGAGCCAGTGAGGCAGCAGGAGCCAGTGGCTTAGTGAGAGTGTTGAATAATGAATAGCATTATTAGTTACCTGACTTGGTGGGGTAATAGATTGATGAATATGTCTCTCTGTGTGTGTATGGGAGAAAAAAGGTAGTGTGAAGCAGTGACATTTCATCTTGGAGAGAGCAAGAGTGACGGTGGGGTGAGACAGGGGGTGGTGGTGGTTAAGGGGAGGCTAACCTAACGTATCAGGCGTAAAATAAAACGCCCGAGGGGAGATCCCACAAATGGTTTTCAGCGGGAAAGGAAGCTAGGTTGAATTAGCTGTCTCTCTGAACACTGGATAAATCTGGTTGTTTGCAACTCCGCTAAGGGTAAGGGGAGAGAGGAGGTGGGTTCACGGAATTCACCACATGGTATTTGGTGGAGCTTCAGTGGCTTGGTACAGTACAAACTGCAGATGGGTGCCATATCAGGTGTAGGRCCCAGACGTCACAGCTGTCAAACACAGTTAGCTCCTCCGGACCTTGAGACTACACTCAGTACTGTACGCTCACCTCCCTTCCCTCCCTGGCCCTCTCTCTGACATCTCATTTGTCCTTCTCTCATTTTCTCCACAACAGACTTCTGGCAACTCAGACGGACAGACATAACTTACAGAAAACGTTCTGTTTACCACAGCTAATAGCATTGATCAAGAAAATGAAGCTATGAAACACATACATGATATACTGTCATATCAAAAGTGTTGAGCAGTGACTAGACCTCTGACTTCTTCAGAATACATTAAACTGTATTTGGAGTGTCTGAATAAGATTGCTGATGTTACAGTTCTTGACTTTTATTTGAGGTTTAGCAGCCACTTTAGCTAAGAGAGAAAAGTACAAGAGCCCTCCCCTCGCTCTCTGCTTGGTCCGATAACTTTTCCACCAAACAGACAAGAATAACTTTTTATGAAAGTTGGCCCTTGCATGTGGTCTGAGCTATGCAGTGGTAGTTTCGACTGTATGCTGTGAGGGGATAGCGTGGTAGTCTTACTGCAGACAGCAAAGTCCCTCTTGTCGTACCCACTGGGCAAAAACTGGTTGAGTCCATGTTTTTTCCAAATCATTTCGACCAAAAGATTCTATGTGATGACAACGTGGAAAACGTGGAAAACTAATTGGATTTGCAAAAAGTATTTAATGTAAGGGTATTTGTTTTGTTTTTTCACCCAACTTTTAACCTAAATCCAATGATATAGTGATATTTTTTGTTGATTTCATATTGAGTTCACGTAAGTTGACAATTAGACCAAATGTAAATCAAAACTAGACATTTGCCCAGTGGGTAGGCTCTCTGTGATGACAGACTGATGGAAACGTGTTCTGTTTTGGCATCTTCCCTCTAATGTGGGGGTGGCTAGCTGCAGGGATGGTCTCATTCGTACCAAGTGGGATACATCCTCTTGTTAGGCCTCCATTGTTAGTCATCTCTGGTCTTGGGGAAATGACATGGAGCACTAGGCTATAGCCTATTAGGATTGTTTCAGATGTCTCTCAGGGAATTGCAGAAGGCACAAATGTGAAGTCTGTTGTCATGTGAATTTTGTTTTGTAGAAATTCACTACCTTCCCTCTATGGAAGATATGTTGTGTATAGTTTATATGGCTGACGCAGCAGATCTTCCCTTTCATTATATTTGATTTTAGATACATTTGTGAGCTTTGTAAATACAAAACAAATATKTTTGTATTATTCCAAAGAAGACATTTGTACTATTTGTATTCTTCAAACAATCCATTCTTGTTGCTGCTTTTCCCCTAATCATTCTTCAGACTCTGTTATGGAGATAATTCCTTATTTGGCAGAGACACATCTCTCCTCCCTGCTATTTGGCCACTTGTCAGGATATGGCATCCATGGTCTACATTATATAATCTGGTATTCCAACATGATAAACTCATGCCAGTAAAGGGCATTGTGGGTAATACCTCAAGTGACCATGTAAATCAACYGTGCATGAGACCACACAAAAATACATATGGAATTAATGATCCCAGATTTTACTTCCAAGTGTAAGTCTGTATAGAACGGAGGAAATCATTGTATGTAAATCCAAAATAACCTTTCAAACAAATCTCTGCAATAAATTCCTTAATAGTCCAACCCACCAACCTCACTGTAGTCTGATTCCCAGGCCTCTCAGTGCTGCTGTAGAGTTCTGGTGACATTGTCAGCCGTGCTGTTATGACTGGAGGGAGCGGGCTCCACAACATCATTTCTCTGCCTTGGCTCATTAGGAAGACCTTGCCTGCAGCCTGCAGGTTCTTCCCATGCAGTCCCAGGGTTCTGGAGTGACTCTGTGCTCTCCTCGGGGACATACACTGTGATGTCTGTGATGCCCAGACAGCCCRGGGATCATTACCCATGTGACGTCTCTAATATCAGCCTGTCCTCTGTTGACTTAAGATCTGTTTCCAGGTCAGCATCCCTTCTGTTCTCTTTCCACTTGTTGACCACCATCTTAACCACCACTAGTCTACTTACATTTTACCGAGACCTTGGAATAAGTTTCAGTGTGAACTTGTGGACCCAGAACAATGTATATGGCTGGCTTCCTTATGCTAATAAAAACTTCACTTATTATGCAGAGTTTTGTATTCTCCCCTCATACTCTCTCTCTCTCGCCTTGCTTCCAACCACCTCCCACTCTCCTTTCTCTCTCTTTTCTCTCTCTCTCTCACTCTCTTTCCCCTCCCACTCTCCATCTCTCCCTCCCTCCTTCCCTTCCTCCTTCCTCCCTCCTTCCTCTTTCGCCTCTGTGTGTTAGTCAGTGGAGACCTGTTATCTGTATGCAAATGTTGTTGTTCTCATAAGAAAGGGAGCTGGTTAACAATTCAGATCAGGCTCAATCTGTGGCTCTGCTGAGACGCACATTTCAAAGAGAGCAGGGATCCAGTCTCAGGGATGCATGTATGTTCTACCCACTCTGTGCACTAGTACTTTCACAAATATGCATCCCCCCATTCTGATGGTAGAGGAATCTGCAGACCCTCATACTGTATGTATCAGGTTTGTCTCTGGGCTTTAAATGAATGCCATTTTCAGGAACTGTCACTTTGACAGTGCTATGGAATGGACGTTTTGTCCTTGTTTGGGGACGGTTTCACATTCAGCTTTTTCTCATTGCTCATGGAGGTCTTTATTTCCCATAGAAATGTAATCTACATTGAACAAAAATATAAACTCAACATGCAACAATTTCATAGGTTTTACTGAGTTATAGTTCATATAATGAAAATCAGCCAGTTGAAATAAATAAATGAAACCACAATCTATGGATTTCACATGACTGGGAATACAGATATGCAGATACCTTAAAAAAAGGTAGGGACGTGGATCAGAAAACCAGTCAGTATCTGGTGTGTGACTATCATTTGCCTCATGCAGCACGACATCTACTTCACATAGAGTTGATCAGTCTGTTGATTGTGGCCTGTGAATGTTGTCCCACTCCTCTTCAATGGCTGTGCGAAGTTGCTGGATATTGGTGGGAACTGGAACATGCTGTTATACATGTCGATCCAGAGCATCCCAAACATGCTCAATGGGTGACATGTCTGGTGAGTATGCAGGCCATGGAAGAACTGGGACATTTTCAGCTTCCAGGAATAGTGTACAGATCTTTGCGAAATGGGGCCATACATTATCATGCTGACACATGAGGTGATGGCAGCGGATGAATGGCATGACAATGGGCTCCGGATCAGGATCTTGTCGCTGTGCTTTCAAATAGCCATCGATAAAATGCAATTATGTTCGTTGTCCATAGCTTATGCCTGCCCATACCATAACCCCACTGCCACCATGGGGCACTGTGTTCACAACGTTGACATCAGCAAACAGCTTGCCCACATGACGCCTTGCACGCTGTCTGCCTTCTGCCCGGTACAGTTGAAACTGGGATTCATCTATGAAGAGCACACTTCTCCAGCATGCCAATGGCCATCGAAGGTAAGCATTTGCCCACTGAAGTCAGTTACAACTCCGAACTGCAGTCATGCCAAGACACTGGTGGGGACAACGAGCATGCAGATGAGGTTCCCAGAGAAGGTTTCTGACAGTTTGTGCAAACCCACAGTTTCATCAGCTGTCCGGGTGGCTGGTCTCAGATAATCCCGCAGGTCAACAAGCCGGATGTGAAGGTCCTAGGCTGGAGTGGTWACACGTGGCCTGCGGTTGTGAGGCCGGTTGGATGTACTGCCAAATTCTCTACAACAACGTTGGAGGCAGCTTATGGTATAGAAATTAACATTAAATTCTCTGGCAACCGCTCTGGTGGACATTCCTGTAGTCAGCATGCCAATTGCATACTCCCTTAAACTTGGCATTGTGTTGTGTGACAAAACTGCACATTTTAGAGTTGCTTTTTATTGTCCCCAGCACAAGGTATACTTGTGTAATGATCATGCTATTTAATCAGCTTCTTGATGTGCCACACCTGCCACACTTAATGTTAGCTAGTTAGCCAGTTCAAATAATGACCATATCATATAGCTTGAAAAGTCTTAAATTTAGCTATATGTATTCGTTATTACAAGAAAACAAACTAACAACAAGATAATTCTTTATAAGTGAATGACGAGCTACTAATAGAAAATAGCTTACGGTTGTGAGTGTGACAAAATAAAAGCAGGGCATTCTACCTGAAAATTGTAGAACTTGGACACTCTCTTGTTGACCTAACGTTACTGTATATCCTAATTAGAATTTGGTGCAGGTCATATTTTTCACATTACCTACTCTGGTAAACACACAGTCAAAGTGTATTTGCCACATGTACGAGATACAGAAGGTGTAAACGGTACAGTGAAATGGTTACTTGCATTGTGGAGTCTGTAGCTAGCTAGCTAGATAAACAATTAAACATTATCCCAACTCATAACATTACTACCCTGCATGAATCTGCTGGTAGCTAAAGCTAACCAACTATCTAGGTTCAATGCTAGCTAGCTAACATTAGGCTATAATTAGCAATGCAAATGGCTCTGAGATACGAATAATATTACTACACAGATCATACACTTAATGTGAGCTAGCTAGCCAGCTAACATTAGCTAGCTAGCTAAAAGTACACTTTAACTTGCAATGAAAATGACTTTCTGACAAAATTTGAAACGTATAATATCTGAAAATGTAGCTAGCTAGACACTCTTACCCATATACGTTGATGAACGCTTCTCCCTCTCTGTCATGGATGCCACGGTTGCCCTTAGTTTAAAGATGTAATCCGGAGACAGGTGTTTTATACAACAGCCTTATTCTGTGTTTTCTTTTCGCATTATTTGAAATCAAATGCCAGAATATTCTCCATCTCTTTAGCTATCATACTCTACTTCCACCAGACATTCCATTGATTTCAAAACTCTGTCCTCCAGAAAGTGGAGCACATTAGCAACACCTAAGCAACAGTTCATCGTGATGTATTTCAAAATAGCCTCGTGAGCAGTGCATCATGTTATATGGATGGATGGAAYACCAATCCGCTACATGGAAGACCAATCCGAACTCATCTCTCCGCATGTCCAGCCCATCTATTATCTTAGCCAATCATGGCCAGCGGGAAGGTGCCTTACTTTTTCCGTGGCTAAACCAACTAGCCTTGTAATTTAACAATTTTATTCGTATTTACAGATTGCATACAAGTTTGTTATTAAAGCACATGAATGTTCACATGTCCCAGAAGGCATTTCTGCCAAAAAACGCATTTTCATTTAAAAAAAATGAATGGTCAAATTCCTCTCCTGTAAAGTATTGACGCGCGACATATGACTAGGTTCCTGAAACAAGTCACAAATGATATACTAAAACTGAGTACAAAGCGAGACCTCCCGGCAATGTCTATTCATCGGTAAGCTTGGGGTTTAGCTGAGTCACAAGTCACAATGAGTTGCATAACAAACACATTGTCTCTCCCTGATGACATCACTTCTCCTGTAATAACTGCAGCAGGAGCTATAACAATACACCAGAAATTGGAACAGCTTTAAAACATATGAAACTTCCCTTTAATGCCCTATAAAATGGGGCATCTTTTATTTCCACTCTCTAGCCAAGTCTAGACCTACTAATTATAGGCAAAATAAACAATGCCTCCGTGGCCTGTGAAACAGCTTAATCACACACTGTTCAAAAGCAAACCTGTCATTACATCTCTCATCAACGCCGCTGTGCTGTATTCAGTCCAGAATGACTGGGCCCTAGCTGGCTAACATARTGCACTACTTACCATCCCATGGATTCAGTTCAGCAGCTCGAAACACTCAGTAACAAGACTGAGTCGATGGCCTTGGTGAGGGATTTGTTTAAGGATTGGAGAGGGCTGAACACAAATTAACACGTGTTTATGCATACCAAGACATTCGTACATTATTTCATGTGATGCTGACAGACTAATTTAACTTGCGCTAGCGACTAACACGGGGGGAGAGAAATTGCCATGTTAATACATTTAATATAGCCAATTGAAAAATGTCCTCTCTCACAGGAGCAACATACAGCATTTACCGTAAAATATGTACAGTAATTGAAAGACACTATTTTACCAAAAGTATATGTGTACACCTGCACGTCGAACATCTCATTCCAAAATCCTGGGCATTAATATGGAGTTGGTCCCTCCTTTTCTGCTATAACACCCTCCACTCTTCTGGAAAGGCTTTCCACTAGATGATGAAACATTGTTGCAGGGACTTCCATTCAGCCACAACAGCATTAATGAGGTCGGGCACTGATGTTGGGCGATTAGGCCTGGCTCGTAGTCGGTGTTCCAATTCATCCCAAAGGTGTTTGATGGGGTTAAGGTCAGGGCTATGTGCAGGCCAGTCAAGTTCTTCCACACCGATCTCGACAAACAATTGATGTATGGACATCACTTTGTGCAAGGGGGTATTGTCATGCTGAAACTGAAAAGGGCCATCCCCAAACTGTTGCCACAAAGTTGGGAGCACAGAATCGTCTAGAATATCATTGTATGCTGTAGAATTAAGATTTGCCTTCATTGGAACTAAGGGGCCTAACCCGAACCATGAAAAACAGCCACAGACCATTATTCCTCATCCACCAAACTTTACAGTTGGCACTATGCATTGGGGCAGGTAGCGTTCTCCTGGCATGTGCCAAACCCAGATTAGTCCGTTGGATTGCCAGATGGTGAAGCGTGATTCATCACTCCAGAGAACACGTTTCCACTGTTCCAGAGTCCAATGGCTGTGAGCTTTACACCACTCCAGCCGACACTTAGCATTGTGCATGGTGATCTTATTCTTGTGTGGGGCTGTTCGGCCATGGAAACCCATTTCATGAAGCTCCCGACGAACAGTTCTTGTGCTGATGTTGCTCATTTGAAGGGGTGTCCACATACTTTTGTATATATATTGTATATTGCGCTGCGTAGAGGTACATTATGGCCTGCTGCAGTGTATTACAGTAACTGGGCTTTCTGTACACATTTTCACAAAGCCCAGAATATACTGTACAAAATACCTACCCATTGATTCTGTTTGTTGTGAAAAACTAGACTGATAGAGTGAAATATTGATCCATTGTTGCATTAGTCCATTAGTCCCTCAGTTGATCCTTGTCTAAGGTAGAAGAGCACATTGATTCTGTACAACTAAAGTCTATGCAGGATTACCCATAGCGCCTCTGTTTTCCGTTCCGGTGGATCCTGTGTATCCATTAAACAAAGTTAGCCAAGTGGAATAAGTGCAGTGCAAGTGTTTACATTAGCTTTCATTAGTCTCCCCTCTCCCCTGTGTACCTCAACAGGGACTGGATATAATTAGAGTATCGCTGATCCACCCAAACCCAAACTCCACCAACCGCAACCTTACACACATATACTGAATATCAATACATGTATACCTGGCTGAGAGAATAGAACTCGGATACTACGTGGAATACATTTTCTTCAAACATCTGAGCCTGTCTAGCTGTTTATTTCCAGATACTGTACATTTATTGAAATATGAAGCTTTTTGAGCGATATACAGCAAAGCCTCAGCATGGAGTTCTGTGGTGTGTTCATTCACATTAGCAAACAGTCGGCTTCGCCCAAGTTAATTTCACGCACACTGTCTACTGAAATGGGATATGACAGGGATGTTAGTATGATAAAAATCTGACATGGCTAATGTATGCAGAATAATGCAGCATCTTGACTGTACAGTAGGTGCCATGTTATATTCCCCATTATTGAAATGTACATTTAACTTTCATCGCTCTCATTTACCCTAGATAGTTAACTCTACTGTTGCCTTTGTTTGGACTGCATTTGGAATGGCTTTTTTCATATGCTAATATACTATATCCACGGACTGAATCCATTTTGCCTGTGAAAATCAAACCCTTTATATGTTATTTAAAAAAAATCCATTCAGTTAAACACTAGCCCCACTATCTTCCCAACGAGCATTGAGAGAAAAAAAATGGAAAAATAAGAAGATAAAACAATTGTGTGAAAGTATTTTGAGGGAAATTGCAGTGTTGAAATTCTGTTGTTGTTTTCTCTCTTTTTAATGCGCATTGAGGAGATTGGAATTATAGTGTCTGTGTATTTTGCCTGGGGCAGCAGTTTGGGTCTTACATTCATTCATTTCAAGGAATTTAAGTCATAAATAGGACTGTCAAGTCACATCTCGGCAAGATAATGAGAAGGCTTGCTGTTGTTAACCTCTGTGTAATAGCCAGCAGTCACACCGGCCAGGTACCTGGGGAGCTGGAGAGGGCTGAGGGAGGGAAGGGGGTACAGAGGAGGGGGGACGGGGGGATTGCTTTGTATAGATACTGGGAATATTGCAGCGTAGTTCAACCACCAACCACATGAGGCACTATAATCTCATCTGTCTTCAAAAGTAGAGAATCTCCTTCAAGATTAGGGAAGTGAATAGATAACTGGTAATGAAAAACCATCATCATGGAAAAGGAAAGAATTTGGTGAAGAATTCCACCACCTACTGAATTCCAATTAACCCCTGTGTTCAGCTTTAAAGTAAAGAATGCATTGTGTTTTATCAGTGTGCTCCTTGTTTGCCTCCATGCCAGTACTAGCGTATTGAGAGTGCAGATATGAATGTGTTGCTGCTCTAGCACTGGAAATATTCTGTAGCAAATGTTTCCGAGGGGTTCATTTTTTCCAGGCATTGTGTGAAAAAGAGGTTGGATGAGGAAATACAGCACCAACACATTTGGGCAATGTTTCTTTTTGTAATGCCAAGAGTGCCAAACATCAGAATATATCATTCCAAGCACATGCCAAGATTTGTTGCCACACTCGGTCTCCTCACCTTGAAAGGACTGGGAAATAATGTCTCAAACAGGGATCCTATTTTTCTTTTTTCTCTCGCCCTCATCTATGCCTTTTCTTTCCCTCAGACTATCCATCTGAAATGTAGATCAATTCAACATCTTTGCTTTTTGCTTGTGTTCCAAGAGGCAATGATTAAAGTATATGACACTTAGACCCACGCCTTTCTGCTAATCTTTTATTGAGGTGTGCAATGTGTCATTAGATGGGTAGAGGTCTCTTTCCTCAATCAGAATGTTTGTTTGGCCTGACATGGCTTTGTCATAATCCTGCAGGTTCCATAATAAAAGCCTCTAGTATTTTACACAAACTCTAGATATGGCAATTAGAGGGAAAGCAGACACCAAGAGATGGACCCGTGAACTGTTATTTTCTTTTCACATTACTTTGCTTCTGGTTATGGCTCTTTCCCAGTAGTTTTTGGTACTCTGCCATTGGTTGTGAATGTAATACATGTTAAGTGGTCTTTTGTGTGACACCGATGGAATTATTTATTTTCTCTCATTTGGCATTCATAAGACAGGGGAGAGGATTAGAAGCTATAGAGCATAACTGTGAAAAATGTATCTGTGCAGAAAGCGGCATTTCAAGTAAACCATTTTTCCATCTGCCTTTTCTCTTGGTTGGGTTGTGATAATAAGACTTAAGCCGGCCCCAGACACATTGTGACACATCCCATCTAGTAAAGGAAAATACACCATATAGGGAACAAAGAGGGATGGCATGGCACTGAATCCTATACTCCATGTTTGTAAAAATGTTTTGTACTTTAAATGACAAACACACCATTCAACATTATGCAAATTGTAGAGCAATTTCCTCCCCAGAGTTACAAACATGGAGCATTGCATTGAGACTCCCTCTCTCTGATCTGTTTACCTTAGCTTATTCATTCACAAAGCACAATTCCCAAAGTCCGCTTTAGGTCTTTCAGCCAATGTTAGATCAGAGAGCAACATAGACACAAATCCATCTGTATCACTCCTCAAGCCTTCACTGTACCATTGCTTCAAGATTACTTGTGTTCACCTCACCTTGCAAAATGTTCCATGGCACATAATTCTTTGTGATTTCACCAAGGAAAAGATATGATATCGCTGCTTTAGCCCACTATCTTATTTAAGCAGTGATCTGCTTTAGCTGTGCTGTCGCTGTATGTTTCTACCCCAGTAAGTATCTCTAGACACAGCTTGCTCCTTGATCTTAGACTATGTACACCATATGCCTGGAGTGAGCTGGTGTCAGTCAGCTTCATTCACAACTCTGTACTGTTCACTTAACTGGGGGCCTTGCTCTTTTTCATTGAGTGTGTTATGTTCCCTGTTGACACTGAGCATGTAGGTGCATGTAGATACAGGTCTGATTCACCAGCAGGCCCCAGCAGTGGTCAGACCCACCGTTTGATTGCTATTCATTTTCAAGCCAATGCCTTTTTGATTCACCCCCATCCCAGCCCAGCTAAATTGAATAAATTAAACATGCTCTTGTAGATTGTTGTTGCTTCCAGGAGATTAGGCTTTGAATGGATTGGAAAAAGTGAATTAAGAAGTCTGCCTGACTGCAGGTCTCAATGCTTCAGATGAGCATTTTGCAGCAGCGAAAGGTTCTGAGCCAGAGATCGCATTTTGATACTTTGTGTGTCTGTTGAATTGGTCCATTTGGTCATTTTCTCATAACAACCTATATCGACTCTGCATAGCTCTGTAGGCGACGGTAAGCAACATCGATAAGAAAGAGAAAGTTGTGAATTGAAAATGAGCCATAAAAGGAAATATGTCTCAGGGTTAGAGGGGAAAGCACTCCCAGGGTGATTTCCCAGGTAATGGACCTTTTAGCATGGAAAACAGGGAATAGGGACTCCCATTAAATGGCTCCACTGTTGCTCTTTTGGGATGCATGGACTTAATCAGATATATTTCACAGATGCCATCTTTTATATATGGGTACACATTGATCTTCAGTGTTACAAGTCCCTAATTGGACAGAACCATGTGGGATAGGCCCAGAATGAGAAGCAGATAAAATATGATTCTCCCTATAATTGATCAGGGCTTTGCTGCTATCACAACACTCAGAGGACTTGTTGAAGTCATACACCGTAAGTATCTAGAAGTTACTAACTGGTATTAGGCTTCTGTGTTTCTTTTGATACTAATCTTGGCACCCAGAACCAAATCTTGCATTCATATAGCATATATAACGTCTTTACTATAACAGTGTCGGGAAAATAGTGTGGGATCTTGATGTGACAGCAAGCCATTCTCTGAATTCTTTAGTAAGCTAGAGCATCATATATGATACATTATGTAACTAATTAGCGATGTCTTCAGAAATATAAATCACAATATTTTTGGAATGGTTTGATGATTTTCTACAACTTCAATGTGTTTCTATGGTAACATACGTTCATACTTAATGCTGTAGCCCTATATGACATGGTAAGACTCACAAATACATTCTTAAAGATGTTCCGTTTGCAGCCCTGAAGCTGAGACTACATTGAAATATTTTATCCATAGTGTATTTTACATGTGGTACGGATTAGAGGTCGACCGAATAATCGGAATGGCCGATTAATTAGGGCCGATTTCAAGTTTTCATAACAATCGGTAATCTGCATTTTTGAACGCTAATTATGGCCAATTATATTGTAACGACTTTCCTCTTCTTCTGACGAGGAGTAAGAGATATCAGACCAATGTGCAGTGTGGTAAGTGTCCATTTTAATATATAAAAACTGAACACTACAAAAATACAAAATAACAAAGTGAATGAACAAACGAAAATCGAAACAGTCCCGTATGGTGCAAACACAGACACAGGAAACAACCACCCACAAAACACAAAGGAAAACAAGCTACCTAAGTATGGCTCCCAATCAGAGACAACGACTGACACCTGCCTCTGATTGAGAACCATACTAGGCCAAACACATAGAAATAGAACAACAGAACAAAACATAGAAAAACAACATAGAATGCCCACCCCAACTCACGCTCTGACCAAACTAAAAGAAAGACATAAAAAAGGAACTAAGGTCAGAACGTGACAGTACCGCCCCAAAGGTGCGGACTCCGGCAGCAAAACCTGAACCTATAGGGGAGGGTCTGGGTGGGCATTTACCGCGGTGGCGGCTCTGGAGCGGGACGAGGACCCCACTCCACCATAGTCTCGGCCGACTTCTGTGACACCATAGGACCGGCGACCCTCGCCACCGACCCCGGATTGGAGACCCTAGTAGAGGGCGCCACTGGACTGACGGGCGCCTCCGGACTGGAAGGAGACTCTGGCAGATCCGGACTGGAGGGAGACTCTGGCAGATCCGGACTGGAGGGAGACTGGCGGATCCTGACTGGCGGGCGGCTCAGGCGGCCCCTGACTGGCGGGCGGCTCAGGCGGCTCCTGACTGACGGGCGGCTCAGGCGGCTCCTGACTGACGGGCGGCTCAGGCGGCTCCTGACTGACGGGCGGCTCAGGGGGCTCAGGACAGACGGGCGGCTCAGGCGGCTCAGGACAGACGGGCGGCTCTGGAGGGTCCGGACTGGAGGGAGGCTCTGGAGCATCCGGACTGGAGGAACACACAGGAGACTTGGTTCTTAGAACAGGCACAGTACTCACCAGGCTGGAGAGATCTACTGGAGGCCTGGTTCTTGGAGGAGGCACAGGATAGACCGGTCCGTGGAGGCGCACTGGAGGTCTCGAACTAAGGGCCTGAACAACCCATCCTGGCTAGATGTTGATTTTAGCCCGGCACTTGCGAGGCACAGGCACAGGACGCACTGGGCTATGCAGACCCACAGGAGACACAGTGCGTAGGGCTGGTGCCATATAACACGGACCGAGGAGACGCACTGGAGACCAGATGCGCTGAGCAGGCTTCATTGCACCTGGCTCGATGCCCACTCTAGCCCGGCCGATACGAGGAGCGGCAATGTAGTGCACCGGGCTATGCGTGCGCACTGGGGACATTGTGCGCTTCTCCGCATAACACGGTGCCTGCCCGGACCACCTCTCTCCACGGAAAGCACGGTGAGTTGGCTCAGGTCTCCTACCTGACTTAACCACACTCCCCGTGTGCCACCCCCCAATACATTTTTGGGGCTGCCTCTCGTCCCAGCCGCGCTGCCGTGCTGCCTCCTCATACCAACGCCGCTCAGRTTTRGCTGCCTKCAGCTCTGCCTMGGGGCGGCGATATTCCCCAGCCTGTGCCCAGGGTCCCTTTCCGTCCAGAATCTCCTCCCATGTCCAGGAGTCCAGAACTCGCTGCTGCCGTTTACCACGCTGCTTGGTCCTTGGTTGGTGGGTGGTTCTGTAACAACTTTCCTCTTCTTCTGACGAGGAGTAAGAGATATCAGACCAATATGCAGCGTGGTAATTGTCCATTTTAATATATAAAAACTGAACACTAGAAAAATACAAAATAACAAAGTGAATGAACAAACGAAAATCGAAACAGTCCCGTATGGTGAAAACACAGACACAGGAAACAACCACCCACAAAACACAAAGGAAAACAGGCTACCTAAATATGGCTCCCAATCAGAGACAACGACTGACACCTGCCTCTGATTGAGAACATACTAGGCCAAACACATAGAAATAGAACAACAGAACAAAACATAGAAAAACAACATAGAATGCCCACCCCAACTCACGCTCTGACCAAACTAAAATAAAGACATAAAAAAGGAACTAAGGTCAGAACGTGACATATATGGCAGGCTGACCACCTGTTACGCGAGTGCAGGCAGCAAGGAGCCATGGTAAGTTGCTAGCTAGCATTAAACTTATCTTATAAAAAAAACGAATATTAACATAATCACTAGTTAACTTCACATGGTTGATGATATTACTAGTTTAACTAGCTTGTCCTGCGCTGCATATAATCAATGCGGTGCCTGAAACTGTGTCACTTCTCTTGCTTTCAGTGTAAGCAGAGTCAGGGTATATGCAGCAGGTTGGGCCACCTGGCTCGTTGCGAACTGTGTGAAGACTATTTCTTCCTAACAAAGACCAAAATTAATTTGCCAGAATTTACATAATTATGACATAACATTGAAGGGTGTGCAATGTAACAGCAATATTTAGACTTAGGGTTGCCACCCGTTCGATAAAATACGGAACGGTTCCGTATTTCCCTGAAAGAATAAAAAATTCAAAATTATAGTTTCCGGATTTCACCAAATTAATGACCCAAGGCTCGTATTTCTGTGTGTTTATTATATTATAATTAAGTCTATGATTTGATATTTGATAGAGCAGTCTGACTGAGCGGTGGTGCCAGCAGCAGGCTCGTAAGCATTCATTCAAACAGCACTTTCCTGCATTTGCCAGCAGCTCTTCGCAATGCTTGAAGCACAGCGCTGTTTATTACTTCAAGCCTATCAACTCCCGAGATTAGGCTGGCAATACTAAAGTACCTATTAGAACACCCAATAGTCAAAGGTCTATGAAATACAAATGGTATAGAGAGAAATAGTCCTATAATAACTTCAACCTAAAACTTCTTAAGTGGGAATATTGAAGACTCATGTTAAAAGGAACCACCAGCTTTCATATGTTCTCATGTTCTGAGCAAGGAACTTAAACGTTAGCTTTCTTTACATGGCACATATTGCACTTTTACTTTCTTCTCCAACACTGTGTTTTTGCATTATTTAAACCAAATTGAACATGTTTCATTATTTATTTGAGACTAAATTGATTTTATTTATGTATTATATTAAGTTAAAATCAAAGTGTTCATTGTTCACTCAGTATTGTTGTAATTGTCATTATTACAAATATATATATAAAAATCGGCCGATCAATCGGTATCAGCTTTTTTTGGTCCTCCAATAATAGGTTTTGGCGTGGAAAAATCATAATTGGGGCGACCTCTAGTATGGATTAAATCTGTCTACCTCAAAATTGGATTTCCAAAATTATACTTAGCGTAGCGTCCACTAAGTCGACTCTTTGGAGTTATAACTCCTGTTTTATTGCCAAAAGTATTACATTCACAAGCTTGTTGGTTTTGCGTGTAAAACTGTGCTGTGCGTAATGAGTCTGTTGTGAGTAATTTCCAGGTAGACTCAATAAGATGTTTATTTATCAAACACTATGAAATACCTTAAAAATACATATACAATTTAGCTTTCTCTCTCATTAACTTTAAATGGAGTTTCTTCCTAAGTTTTGACTACATTACAAACTTCTGCAAAATATGCAAAGATATAATCAGTGTTTGCATAGGAATGAACCATAGCACCACAGATAGAACAATGTGTCACGTTCTGACCTTAGTTATTTTGTTATTTCTTTGTTTTAGTATGGTCAGGGTGTTAGTTGGGTGGGTTATCTATGTTTGTGTTTCTATGTTGGTTTTTTCGTTTGGCCTGGTATGATTCTCAATCAGAGGCAGGTGTCGTTATTTGTCTCTGATTGAGAATCATACTTAGGTAGCCTTTTTTCACCTGGGTTTCGTGGGTGGTTGTTTTCCGTGTCAGTGTTTGTCCCACACGGAACTGTTTCGGTTTGTATTTCCCGTGGCGTTTATTGTTTTGTTTCTGTGTTCGTTTGTTTCATTAAAATATATTATGGACACATACCACGCTGCGCATTGGTCCGACATGTCTTACTCCTCGTCAGAGGAGGACGAAGAAAGCCGTTACAGAACCACCCACCAACAAAGGACCAAGCAGCGTGGTAACCGGTAAAAGCAGCAGCAGCAGCGATCGCAGGACTCTGGACCTGGGAGGAGATTCTGGACGGCAAGGGACCCTGGGCACAGACTGGAGAGTATCGCCGCCCCAAAGCTGAGCTGGAGGCAGCGAAAGCGGAGAGGCGGTGGTATGAGGAGGCTGCACGTAAGCGCGGCTGGAAGCCAGAGAGGCAACCCCAAAAATGTTTATTGAGGGGGGCACATGGGGAGTGTGGCTAAGCCAGGTAGGAGACCTGCGCCAACTCCCCGTGCCTTACCTTGGAGAGAGAGGGGACCGGGCAGGCACCGTGTTATGCCATGAGGCGCACGGTGTCCCCGGTGAGCAGGCATAGCCTGGTGCGGTACATAGCAGCGCCTCGTATCGGCCGGGCTAGAGTGGGCATCGAGCCAGGTGCCATGAAGGCCGGCTCAATGCATCTGGCTCCAGTGCGTCTCCTCGGTGCCGGGGTACATGGCACCAGCCCTACGCATGGTGTCCCCGGTTCCGCCAGCACAGCCCAGTGCGGCTATTCCACCTCGCCGCACTGGCTTGGCTACGCGGGAACATTCAGCCAGGTAGGGTTGGGCAGGCTCGGTGCTCGGAGACCTGGTAGTGCGCCTTCACGGTCCGGTCTATCCGTGGGCCACCTCCACGCACCAGCCCTCGGTGGCTAGCCCCACCGCACCAGTCTGTCTCTCCGTCTCGCCTACAGGTGCTCCCGCCTGCCTTCAGCGCTGCCAGAGTCTCCCTTCCTGTTCCAGCGTCGCCTGAGTTCTCCCTCCTGTCCAGGCGTCGCTGATGTCTCCCTCCTGTCCAGCGTGCCTGAGTCTCCCTCCTGTCCAGCGTCGCCTGAGTTCTCCCTCCTGTCCAGACGTCGCCTGAGTCTCCCTCCGTCCAGCGTCGCCTGAGTCCCCCTCCTGTCCCAGCGTCGCCTGAGTCTCCCTCCTGTCTAGCCGCCGCCTGAGCCGCCGACTGTCCAGCGCCGCCTGAGCCGCCCGGCTGTCCAGCCGCCGCCTGAGCCGCCCCGTCTGTTCCAGCGCCGTCTGAGCCGCCCGTCTGTCCAAGCGCCGTCTGAGCCGCCGCCGGTCAGGAGCGCGCCAGAGCCGCCCGCGGCAGGAGCCGCCCTCCGGTCAGGAGCCGTCCCTTCGGTCCCGGAGCCGCCCTTCGTCCTTGAGCTGCCCCTGCGGTCCGGAGCTGCCCTCGGTCCGGCGCTGGCCCCTCGGTCCGGAGCTGCCCCTCGGTCGGACGCCTCGTCGGGCTGCCCTCGGTCCGGAGCTGCCCCTCGGTCCCGGAGCTTGCCCCTCGGTCCGGACTGGCCCTCGGTCCGGAGCTGCCCCTCGGTCCGGAGCGCCCCTCAGTCCAGTGGGGCCCTTTAGTAGGGTTTGCCAGTTCCTGGTCGGCTGCGAGGGTCGCCGCCTCTAAAGACACAACTGAAGGGACTAAGACTATGGTGGCAGTGGGGTCCACGCCAGCGCCACCCGGCGGACAGATGCCCCACCCAGACCGCCCCCTTAAGGTTCAGTTTTGGCGGCCCGAGTCCACACCTTGGGGGGGGGGGGGGGGTACTGTCACGTTCTTGACCTTACGTTCTTTTGTTATTTCTTTGTTTTAGTATGGTCAGGGAGTGAGTTGGGTGGGTTATCTATGTTTGTGTTTCTATGTTGGTTTTTTCGTTTGGCCTGGTATGATTCTCAATCAGAGGCAGGTGTCGTTAGTTGTCTCTGATTGAGAATCATACTTAGGTAGCCTTTTTTCAGCTGGGTTTCGTGGGTGGTTGTTTTTCGTGTCAGTGTTTGTCCCACACGGAACTGTTTCGGTTTGTATTTCACGTGGCGTTTATTGTTTTGTTTCTGTGTTCGTTTGTTTCATTAAAATATATTATGGACACATACCACGCTGCGCATTGGTCCGACATTTCTTACTCCTCGTTAGAGGAGGACGAAGAAAGCCGTTACACAATGAGACAGATATTTCACCGGATGTGTAAATGTAAAGAATCCAGTTGGCGTTTCCACTCACCAAATATGTGTGACCCACCACCTGAATTCGGTCCTATGTAGCAAAATTTGAAATTGTGTTTTTTGCATTGGATAAAAGTAGAGACTCAGTGCTAGAAAATGGGATATTATACACTGCAGTTGAGGAACAGTGGGTAAGTAATTCTGCTTTGAAAGTTGATAAACTTGTAACCCCACTTTTTTTGGCCGTTGAATGTTTTGGTACACCTACTGGAGTGCTCTTCTTTGTCTACACCAATTCAGCATTGTTCACACCCTTTTAAGCCTTAGCCCCACCCATCTCTTTAAGGTTTCACATGTGAGGCCTTGTTCTAAGAGTGAGTAGTATAGTATAGAGTGAGTAGTATAGTAAACAACCAAAGATTTCAAGGCTAAAAGTGGTAAAAGTAGTAGGATATAATATGGAAAAACTCCTTGGCCTATATCCTAATCTGACTTTGGTGCAGGTCATGTTGTTCTTAACGTTACCGTCTCTGGTAAACAAACACTATATCAAATAAAATCTTATGTTTATTTATCACATGCACAGGATACAGAAGGTGTAAAAGGTACAGTGAAATGGTTACTTGCACAGTAGAAATATCAAGTGTCTAGATAATTATTAGATGACGCTTACCCAGACACACTTGTCTAAATTGATGGGTCATGTGAAATAAATGTTATAACCACCACCAAGCCACATTAACTAAGTGGATGGGTCACTATTGTCTAGACATGTACACATGTTCATGAAATACAATAGATGGTCCCGTGTGGCTCAGTTGGTAGAGCATGGCGCTTGCAACGCCAGGGTTGTGGGTTCATTCCCCACGGGGGGACCAGGATGAATATGTATGAACTTTCCAATTTGTAAGTCGCTCTGGATAAGAGCGTCAGCTAAATGACTTAAATGTAAATGTAGATGGCCCTAATCACCCCCAGACACACCTGGCTAACTTGATGGCATAATTGAACCGGCATAATCTCAACTCATACTACTACAAATACAAAACTGATTGTCATAGCTGTAGTATAAATCTGCAGGTAGCTAAAACTAACCAACTAGGTTCAATGTTAGCTAGCTAGCGAACATTAGGCTATAACTAGGAATGCAAATGGCCTTCAGATTCAAATATTCTTATTACACAGATCATACACATGATATCTTACGAGCCAGCAAGCTAACGTTCGCTAGCTAGCGAACAGTAAGCTTTAACTTGCAATAAAAAAACGACTTTTGACAAAATTAGAAACGTATAATATCTGAAAATGTAGCTAGACTCTCACCCGTATAAATGGATGAACACTTAACGGCAGACTGGAACCATTTAACTCTGTTTTGTTTGTAGCTACATCTTGTTTGGCCAGCATTGTTTCAAGTCACTCCGGTTCACACTTACTATGACATGTATAGAAAGTAGCCCATCACAACATTTTCCAACTGATCTGTCAATAGCGCCTGCTAAATTCACCGCATCAATATTATTGAGAAAACTAGCAAAACTTTTGTAGTTCTCGATGGCTAATGTTATATATTTTAAAGATATGCAGTAGAAAGGATTATCAACACATACTGAGCAGCTAACGTTATAGACAGAAGCATCCTACATTGTAGACCAATCCAAACTCATCTCCTGGCATGTCCAGCCCATCCATTACCTCAGCCAATCATGGCTATAGGGAAGGTTCCTGGCTTTTTCCGAGGCTAATCCAACTAGGCTCGTAATTATTTATTTTTATTCGTATTTACAGATGGAATACAAGTTTGTTATTAAGGCACATGAAAATTCCTGAAGGCATATCTGCCAAAAATAATAATAAAAAAATAGACATTCAAATGCCTCTCTTGTGATGTAGTGATGTGTGACATACGCCTAGATTCCTGAAACGGGTCACATATGGTGGTGAGAGGAAGCCCAGTGGCCGGCAGTGGGAGAAGATGGAGCGAGATGAATTTGGCAAATATTCGGCAAATTTTCTCATCGATTAAACATTTTATCTCAATACAGTTTTCTGTTTCCAAAATTAGAATCTGTTATGAATAGAGTGGGCAAAGTTTTGTAGACTTTCCCCTTTGCCAAAGTAAAAAAAACTGCATTGTTTAGAAGGAGTGCAAGGGAAAATGTAGTTATTGCAAACACACACTTCACAGAGTAGGCGTTCCCTAATAGAAATATGCAAATAAATGCTAGAACACCCCAATAGGCTCTCGCTAGCTCATACGTGGCTCTGCCCACCTCCTTGCTTGTTCTACCCACTATGATTAATTTGCTCCCATTGGAAATGACAGGCTGTGGTCTATCTTGGGTTAGTTATAAAAATATTTGGTAGCTCTGTGTTCATACCTCCAAGACAGCCCAGTTTGTTGATCTGTTCTCTGTTTTGTTCTCTCTGTCTTCCAGGTTTCTTAAGCACTGGGGACCAAGCTTCCAAGGGAAACTATGGACTCCTTGATCTGATCCAAGCTCTGCGCTGGACTAGCGAGAATATTGCTTTCTTTGGTGGTGATCCTTTACGAATAACTGTTTTTGGATCAGGGGCTGGCGCCTCCTGTGTTAACCTCCTGACCCTGTCCCATTATTCTGAAGGTAACCGTTGGAGCAATTCAACCAAAGGTATAATGCAGAGGTTGCAACTTTTGAACATTTTCGGTGTCGCATGCCACCTTCATTATTGTGTGATTTGAGTTGATGTGGGTATTTTGTTCTGGAATGGCTGTACAAGGGTGCTGTTGATTATGTGATTTGACATGCCACTGGACCTTATGTTGTGTAAAACTCTTGAAGGTTTACTAACCCGGGGAGAAGGTTAAAGTTGACTAAAGCAGTGACCAAATATACTGTAGAATCTGATGGTATTCCATACCAGAATACCAGACACAGCCCCATTTTATTTTGATTGTATCACTCTCTAATCTCCTAATCCACGTTCCCAGGGGAGCCCCAGTAAATGTTACCATGTCAGTGTATTGCTTCCTCTAATCTTATTGTCTTCAGAAATTAATTCCACAAAGTATTAATATTCATACCACAGTATGAAACACCATTCAGATGCAGTACGACAAATCCTAGTCACTGCTGCCAATGCAGGTGAATGACAACACTTTTACATCAAACAAGATTTGACAGCCCTTTTCACAGTGATATATGATCCTTTCCTATGTATTCCTCTGAGCCATCACCTCATGGTCTCTGAGGGCTCTGCTCCCACTTTGTAACAATTGCCAAAGTGTATATTGAGATACACATAATAATAATTATTATAAGAATTTATAGAGCTATTCATTACATAAATGATCTCAAAGTACTTTAAAGCAACACAAAAAATACAAGCAATTTAGAAAACGACAACCACTACATAATTGATGGAAGGTCATGAGAGGTTTGGAAAGTTCATGGCTTGAGTGGTCATCGGAGGGAGGTGGTCAAAGGGGGAGAGCAAGCAAAGATGATCTCTGCAGCAAGTTCGGGGGCAGGCAGGCAGCACGGTGTCATCAAGGTGTCTCGCCTTCCTTGCTGTCAGTGTGGCTTCTCCAGTTCATGGACTCTGTAGCAGGTGTAGCTAGGCTTCACTACTACCAAAATGAAGCACCCACTTGGGTGAAGCTACAGCAGTCACGTGGCGCCAGAAAGCACACCACATTTCAATGATAATTAAAGAGTAGCCTTGTAACTTAGTACGCCTTAGGATCCTCATCACTGCACACCTCAGCCGTCTTGCTTTCGGGCTTCTCTCCATCCTCAACCTCCGGACACACATTTTACATTTACATTTTAGTTATTTAGCAGACACTCTTATCCAGAGCAACTTCCAGTTAGTGCAGTCATCTTAAGATAGCTAGGTGGGACAACCACATATCACAGTTAATTCTTTGCACAATAAGGTCGCTATCAATATCAAAGTAGAGCTAGTCAGGGGGGATGTCAAGTGGGGGGTGAGTCAAGTGCGGGGGGGGGGGGGGGGGGTAAAGAGGTGATGTGTTGGGTTGTGTTGTGGGATTATTAAGATACTCTTTGAAGAGGTAGTGTTTCAGATGCTTTTCAAGAAGATGGGCAGGGACTCTGCTGTGCTAGCTTCAGGGAGAAGCTGGTTCCACCATTTGGGTGCCAGGACAGAGAACAGCTTGGACTGAGCTGAGTGGGAGCTGCCCTCTCGTAGGGGTGGAAGGGCCAAGAGACCAGAGGTGGCAGAATGGAGTGCTCGGGTTGGGGTGTAGGGTTTGAGCATAGCCTGAAGGTAGGGAAGTGCACCTGCTCCATAGGCAAGTACCATGGTCTTGTAGTGGGTGCGAGCTTCGACTGGAAGCTAGTGGAGTGTGCAGAGGAGCGTGGTGACATGGGAGAACTTGGGAAGGTTGACACCAGGCTGCACCATTCTGGATAAGTTGCAGGGGTTTGATGACACAAGTGGGGAGCCCAGCCAACAGTGAGTTGCAGTAGTCCAGATGGGAGATGACAAGTGTCTGGATTAGGACCTGCGCCTCTATTGATGTTGTAGAGCTTGAACCTGCAGGAGCGAGTCACTGCTTTGATGTTTGCAGAGAACGACAGGGTGTTAACAGTCCAGGGTCACGCCAAGGTTATTTGCACTCTGGGAGGGGGACACCGTGGAGTTGTCAACCGTAATGAAGAGGTCTTGGAGCAGGGCAGGCCTTCCCCAGGAGGAAGAGTCTTGTTGAGCTTGAGGTGTTGGGCCGACATCCAAGCTGAGATATCTGCCAGGTACGCAGAGATGCGTGTCGCCACCTGGGTGTCAGAAGGGGAGAAGGAGAAAAGTAGTTGTGTCATCCGCACAGCAATGATAGGAGAGACCATGTGAGGAATATATATGATGGAGCCGAGTGTGCCTAGAAACGAGCTCTGGGGGACACCAGTAGTGAGAGTATGTGGTGCASACACAGATCCTCTCCATGTCACCTGGTAGGGCCTGAGATGCCCAGCCTTGAGAGGATGGAGATGAGGATCTGATGGTTCACAGTGTCAAAGGCAGCAGATAGATCTAGGAGGATGAGAACAGAGAGAGAGTTTTGGCAGTTCAGAGAGCCTCCGTGACACAGAGAAGAGCAGCCTTGTTTGAGTGACCCATCTTGAAGCTGGTTAGGGTCAAGAAGATCGTTTTGAGAGAGATAGTGAGAGAGTTGGTCAGAGACAGCACCCTCAAGTGTTTTGGAAAGAAAAGAAAGAAGGTATACAGGTCTATAGTTTTTGACGTGTCAATTGTTGGTTTCTTGAGGAGGGGAGCGACTCAGGCCATTTTGAAGTCAGAGGGGACGCAGCAAGTGGTCAGGGATGAGTTGATAAGGGAAGTGAGGAATGAGAGAAGGTCTGGAGAAGGAGATGGGGTTGAGCGGGCAGATTGTCTAGCGGCCGGTCCTCACTAGTCGCATGATTTCATCTGGAGAGAGAGGGGAGAAGAGGTCAAGGCATAGGGTTGTTCTGTGTGAGTGGGACAAGTGGACTCAATAGGCTGAGTGAATAAGGAGCGGATGTCATCAACGTTCTTTTCAAAGTGTTTGATGGCTGGCATTCGAATCAAAACAATTGCCAGCTAGCTAGCCAAACAAAGAAATTACATGCCAGCTTCAGTTGTGAAACTCGGTGGTGGATTCTAATGATATTATTTAGCTATATTAATTGTTCATTCTTAAAATAAAAAGTTTGCAGGGAAAAATGCCAAAAATGTATTAATTATACAAATATTTACAAAATGTACACCAACTTTCTGCCTAGGCGACCTTACGGTGCCATGGCAACCACGGAATCCACATATACTGTAGCTGATGGGAGTTAGTGTTACATGAGCTCATCACCTTAAGGAATCACATTGCACCGTAATCTGAATCTTAATTTCCTTCTTCTTCTGAATGTACATTTGTGGGTTAGATCGAAAGATTTCATATCAACATGTTTGAAAATGTGATAGTTAAACCATGTTTTCGTTAACTTATTAGAATGATAAAAATACATGTTTACATGAAAATACATGTGATTTCTTGTTTATAAAACTTAGCAAATCATCAACATTTATAAAAAGCATGAAGTCAAAACGGAGCCCATGGGCTGTCATGGTAACACAGATTAGTTACCTCTCTTTACCTCTCTCTCTTTCTCCATCTCATTCCTTATCATCCCACACTACATGGTGTCTTCCTACAGTACCTGGCTTGTGTGGTGTGTGTCACATGTGTTTGATCACATCATATATTATGACAGCAAGTTTTAATGAGCACTGTGCACCCTGTGTGAGAAAAGGATACAGAAAATGTTTTATGATAAGGCACATGGGTAGTTCATTATAAAAGCACTAGTATACAGTATAGTATGAGTATGTATTAGTATGTAATATCATGATAATTCCTGTGTAAAATGGCGTAACATGTTTGTCAACAAACCTTGGCAAACAAATTCTGAAAGAGCAAGTCTGTCTGTTTTTGTAAAGCCCTAATCACTGCTAACGATGCAGATGTCTGTCAAGGCAATAGATAAATGTTTCCCTCTGCTCTCCCAGGAATGGCACAATAAACTAATCCAGACAAATTTACTTTTACATTTTTACGGTTTTGAGGAGAGTTATGTCTATTTCCAGCAAATGTAATAGCTGCATCAATATCATCAAAGTAATCAATATAAAAAGGTATTCAACTTTTATAGTAAAAGTAGGCTGTTTATCAGTGAAATTATGAAAATGATATACTGTTCAAGGGCACATTTTGATGTAAGTGTGAATACACATCACACTACATTTAGATGTGTTAAGTCATGACATAGTTTCAGTGGTAGATGCATGTCATGTGTGTAATGCATTGTGATTCTATGAGGTGTTTTCTCACTCTGGTGGGCTTCTATCTTGTCTCTCTGCAGGACTTTTCCAGAGAGCTATAGCACAGAGTGGAACTGCGTTGTCCAGCTGGGCCGTCAGCTTCCAGCCTGCTAAGTATGCTCGCATGTTGGCCAAGAAAGTGGGCTGCAACCTGAAAGACACGGTGGACCTGGTGGAGTGTCTGCAAAAGAAGCACTACAAGGAGCTGGTGGATCAAGACATCCAGCCTGCACGGTACCACATCGCCTTCGGGCCTGTTATTGACGGTGACGTCATCCCAGACGACCCCCAGATCCTCATGGAGCAGGGCGAGTTCCTCAACTATGACATCATGCTGGGCGTCAACCAGGGCGAGGGCCTGAAGTTTGTGGAGCTTATCGTAGACAACGAGAACGGCGTCCAGGCCAATGACTTTGACTACGCCGTGTCCAGCTTCGTGGACGACCTGTACGGTTACCCGGAGGGAAAGGACATTCTGCGGGAGACCATAAAATTCATGTACACAGACTGGGCTGATAGACACAACCCAGAGACCAGGAGGAAGACCCTACTAGCCCTGTTCACTGATCACCAATGGGTGGCTCCGGCCGTGGCCACAGCAGACCTCCACTCCAGCTTTGGGTCGCCAACGTACTTCTATGCCTTCTACCACCACTGCCAGACAGACCAGGTGCCCCCCTGGGCAGACGCTTCCCACGGCGACGAGATCCCCTATGTGTTTGGCCTGCCCATGATTGGCCCCACAGAGCTGTTCCCCTGTAACTTCTCCAAGAACGACATCATGCTCAGTGCTGTGGTGATGACCTACTGGACTAATTTTGCCAAAACTGGGTATGTGCGGTACTGAAACCTATTTTAAAATGTTGTGTATGTGTGTGCATGCGTGTCATACTTACACATTTCTCTAGTTAATGAATTGAGAACCATTTTGGTTGTGTTCATTTTTATGTTTTTAAAGCTTGGACAGGATACCAATGTCATTGTCTCATCCAATATTCTTTAACATGCTGTTAATTAATGACAAAGGACAGTTTCCATGAGAGTGCAAATCTCGAAAGGAAAACATTTGAATCCTTTCTTGCATTTCCTTTAAACATGTACTYTAGTCATGGAAATAATCGTTTTTTTGGAACATAATGGGGGACAATGGCTTTTTCCCTCTGCAGCCAAAGAGCCCAACGGGACCATCGGGATACTATTGATCTACTTACAGTACCAGTCAAAAGTTTGGACACACCTACTCATTCAAGGGTTTTTATTTATTTTTACTCTTTTCTATATTGTAGAGTAATAGTGAAGACATCAAAACTATGAAATAACACATATGGAATCATGTAGTAACCAAAAAAAGTGTTAAACAAATCAAAATATATTTTATATTTGAGATCCTTCAAAGTAGCCACCCTTTGCCTTGATGACAACTTTGCACACCCTTGGAATTCTTTCAACCAGCTTCATGAAGTAGTCACCTGGAATGCATTTCAATTAGCATGTGTGCCTTGTTAAAAGTTAATTTGTGGAATTTCTTTCCTTCATGCATTTGAGTCAATCATGAAGGTCAGTCAATGAGGAACATTTCAAGAACTTTGAAAGTTTCTTCAAGTGCCGTCACACAAACCATGAAGCGCTATGATGAAACTGGTTCTCATGAGAACCGCCACAGGAGAGGAAGACCCAGAGTTACCTCTGCTGCAGAGGATAAGTTCATTAGAGTTAACAGCCTCAGAAATTGCAGCCCGAATAAATGCTTCACGGAGTTCAAGTAACAGACACATCTCAACATCAACTGTTCAGAGGAGACTACGTGAATAGACCGGTGGAAATTTGTCCTTTGGTCTGATTTTGATTCCAACCGCCGTGTCTTTGTGAGACGCAGAGTAGGTGAATGGATGAACTCCACGTGTGGTTCCCACTGTGAAGCATGGAGGAGGAGATCTGATTGTGTGAGGGTGCTTTGCTGGTGACACTGTCTGTGATTTATTTAGAATTCAATGCACACTTAACCAGCAATACTACCACAGCATTATGCAGCGATACGCCATCCCATCTGGTTTGCTCTTAGTAGGACTATCATTTGTTTTTCAACAAGACAATGACCCAACACACCTCCAGTCTGTGTAATGGCTATTTGACCAAGAAGGAGCGTGATGGATTGCTGCATCAGATGACCTAGGCCTCCACAATCACCTGACCTCAACCCAATTGAGATGGTTTGGGATGAGTTGGACCGCAGAGTGAAGGAAAAGCAGCCAACAAGTGCTCTATAATGACACAGGGCGAGACCCAGATGCAGACACAGGAGGCAGATGGTTCGAGTCGCTGATATTTATTGAAATACAAGGGGCAGGCATTGAGRAGGTCGGGGACAGGCAGAAGTTCATAAACCAGGTCAGCGTCCGAAAAGTACAGTGGGGCAGGCTCAAGGTCAAGGCAGGCTGAATGGTCAGGCAGGCGGGTTCAGTGTCAGGGCAGACAGCCCGGGTCGGAACCGGGAGGGCTAGATAAACAGAGACTAGGAAAACAGGAGCACGGAAAAACACGCTGGTAAGCTTGACAAGACAAGACGAACTGGCAACAGACATACAGAGAATACAGGTAAAAATACACTGGGGATAATGAGGAAGATGGGCAACACCTGGAGGGGGGTGGAGACAAGCACAAAGACAGGTGAAACAGATCAGGGTGTGACAGTACCCCCCCCCCCCCCCCCCCCCCTCCAAAGGACCAATAAAGCAGGGGGTAAGTTTACTGGACTCCACCCGGAGGGGCAGGTCCCGCGTAGACAGCCATACCTTCTGCTCGAGACGATAGCGGAGAGCCGGAGTCCGGTGGCGGTCCGCTTGTCGACGATACCTGGAGGTGGCCTTGAGAAGAGCAGACTGAGCTCTCTTCCAGGTACACCGACAGTGGCAGGCGAACATTTGGGCCAAGGGTATGTTGACCTCTTCTTCTTGCTCTGGGAAGAGCGGAGACTGATATCCCATGGAGCATTCAAAGGGCGAAAACCCAGTGGCTGTGCAGGGAAGAGTGTTCCGGGCTTACTCCACCCATACAAGTTGCCGGCTCCAGGTGTTGGTTGAGACGAGGCACCTAAGCACAGTCTCCAGGTCTTGAGCTTGCCGCGCAGTCTTGTTCTGAGCACATATTGTGCATGCGGCAACGAAGGCTGAGACGTCAGTAACCATAGTGGGCCACCAGAAGCGTTATCGGAGGAAGGCCACGGTTCGACGGGAGCCGGGATGGCAGGTGAGCTTGGAGAAATGAGCCCATTCCAGAACATGAGCTCGGGCCGAATCAGGGACAAATATTCGGTTAGCCGGGCCCCTCCCAGGGGTGCCTTGCGACCCAGGCTCTCGATTCCACAGACAACTGTAGCTGCCAGATATGAGGTAGGGAGGATAGTCTCAGAGTCAGGGGATGTGGCAGCGGAGCTATACAGGTGAGAGAGACCGTCCGGCTTCACATTCTTGGACCCTGGCCTTTAGGAAATGGTGAAGTTGAACCTGGTGAATAACAGACCTGCCTAGAATTAAGGCGCTTGGCGCTGCAGAGATATTCCAGATTCTTATGATCGGTCCACACCAAGAATGGATGTTCCGCCCCTTCCAGCCAGTGCCTCCACTCCTCCAAAGCCATCTTGACTGCCAGAAGTTCCCAATTTTCTACTTCATAGTTTCTCTCAGCAGGGTTGAGACGATGGGATGGGAAGGCACAGGGATGTAGCTTTTGGTCCTGGGCAGAACGCTGGGACAGGACGGCCCCCACTTCAACGTCAGAAGCGTCGACCTCAACCACAAACTGACGGGATGGATCCAGATGGATGAGGATGTGGGGCTGTAGTAAAATGAGGCTTGAGGTCCAAAAACTCCCTGTCAACAGCTGGAGACCATGTAAACGGCACCCTGGGAGAAGTGAGTGCAGAACGGGCTCCAACCCAGGATAGAACCAATGGTCCAGTCAATAACGGGGTTGTGCCTCTGGAGCCATGAAAATCCCAAAACAACAGGAACATTGGGAGATTCAATGAGAAGAAGCTGATCACTGTGATTGCCCGACACACGTAGGTTAATGGGCACCGTACTATGAGTGACACTGCCTATGTTGCGTTCGTCCAGTGCTCGGGCATCCATGGGAACGGAGAGGGGTTGTGAGGAGAAGCAGGCAGAAGTTCATAAACCAGGTCAGAGTCCGAAAGGTACAATGGGGGCAGGCAGGCTCGAGGTCAAGGCAGGCTGAATGGTCAGGCAGGCGGACTCAGTGTCAGGGCAGGCAGAACGGGTCAGAACCGGGAGGACTAGGAAAACAGGAGCACGGAAAAACATGCTGGTAAGCTTGACAAGACGAACTGGCAACAGACAGAGGTAAAATACACTGGGGATAATGAGGAAGATGGGCGACACCTGGAGGGGGTGGAGACAAGCACAAAGACAGGTGAAACAGATCAGGGTGTGACATGCTCAGCATATGTGGAAACTCATTCAAAACAGTTGGAAAAGCATTCCAGGTGAAGCTGGTTGAGAGAATGCCAAGAGTGGGCAAAGCTGTCATCAAGGCAAAGGGTGGCTACTTTGAAGAATCTCAAATATGAAATATATTTTGATTTGTTTTTGGTTACGACATGATTCCATATGTGTTATTTCATAGTGATGTTTTCACTATTATTCTACAATGTAGAATGTAAAACCCTTGAATGAGTAGGTGTGTCCAAACTTTTGTCTGGTACTGTATATAACAGTAAATTAACATTTAACACAGGGCACACATGAGATTTATGCTTCCACATTGCCAGTTTATGATGGCTCTGTATGCCATTCCCAGACAATGGTGCTCGTTCTGCTGGAAGTAGCCTCCATTCCTCATGCTGTGTAGTGGTGCTTTACTCATACTAAGTTCCCCCTTTCCCTTGCAGTGACCCCAACCAGCCAGTCCCCCAGGATACCAAGTTCATCCACACCAAGCCTAACCGCTTCGAGGAGGTGGCGTGGACGCGCTACAACCAGAAGGACCAGCTGTACCTCCACATCGGCCTAAAGCCCCGAGTCAAGGAGCACTACCGAGCCAACAAGGTCAACCTGTGGCTGGAGCTGGTGCCCCACCTCCACAGCCTGAACGAGGTCACCCAGATCATCTCCACCACCACCAAGGTCCCCCTACCAGAGGTCACCCCCAGGACACCAAAGAAGATTCCTGTCAACACCAAGAGGCCTAACCCRACMCCKTTCCCCACCGAGACRCAGGACAGTCAGAARCAGCCCTTCCTGGTGGARCAGAGGGACTACTCCACWGAGCTGAGTGTCACCATRGCRGTGGGRGCKTCGCTGCTCTTCCTCAACATCCTGGCCTTRGCMGCKCTCTACTACAAGAAGGACAAGCGGCGGCACGACGTTCACCGGCGCTGCAGCCCCCAGCGCAACACGACCAACGACCTGGCTCACACACAGGAGGAGGAGATCATGTCCCTGCAGATGAAGCACACGGATCTGGACCACGAGTGTGACGCCATGCACCCACACAAGGTGGTTCTGAGAACTGCCTGCCCGCCAGACTACACGCTAGCCATGCGACGCTCTCCTGACGACATCCCCCTCATGACCCCAAACACGATCACCATGATCCCCAACACCATGCAGGGCCGCCAGTCCTTGCACAACTTCAACACCTTCCCCAGTAGTGGACAGAACAACACCCTGCCTCACCCACACTCACACTCCACCACCAGGGTATAGCCGGACGGACGGACGCTGACACACACAGCACACGCCAGAGCTCACACCCAGCCTGAATCAAACGGATGTGGAATAACTTCTACTCCTGTGAATATATGAAAGGAATATAGGAATGTTGCTGGGACGGGAGAATAATTTCATTTTATATAAAAGAAGATATGATTAAAAGTACAAAAATATTTCAAATGAAAAAATGAATAAAGAGAAGGATCATTTTTATTTCTGGTATTGCAACAAAACAAGGTCAACTTTTCCAGCTATAGATATCGCCTTCGGAATTTTATAAACGATTGCTTGATCCTGTTATCATGGAAAAGAGAGAAACCTCAGTGAAACCTCAGAGGAGTAGCAGGGCCGCTTTGTAAATGAAAGAAAACATATTGTTTTCCTGAGGCATCAAACTGTAGATTACTCTTTCTGGAGCCAAGATGAGATGCCGCTTAACCAATTTAGGCATGTGTTACTCTACAAGTAGAGGCAGTGTAAGATATGACAAAAACTATCTAGAGAGAGGGGGAAAACTCTTAAAGAATATGCACAATGTAGACATTTTTTAAATGTCTTGGATTCTTTTCATCAATTTATTTTTGGGGAACAGTTTTATTGTATAGAACCTATTTACATATCTAGATATGTACACAAAGCACCAATGCTGTTTAAGTCCTTCTTGGGCGTCAATACCGCAAATCTGCCAGCAGAACAAAAAAGGGGGGATCCACTGGCTTTCTGGCAAATACAGCTTCATCACACAAGTGCTGTCTATACCGAGAGCTGGAGGACAAAGGATACTGGATATTTTTAGCACGACGCGCATGACAATTTATCTGCTTGATGGCTGTTCTGCTGATTAAGTCATAATTAAGAATACTTTTCATCCCCATTGGATTGGTTTGAAGGAACACTACTGATTAGCTTACAAATCCATAGGACTTTGGGAATGGTCACATGGGTGAAGGTCATGGGTCATAATTGGGGACAGTAGGGGAGGGTGGGCTTATGGTAACTACAGTACATACACAATAGCTTGAGTGAACATGGGTATAAGGACTAGTTTTGTACAATTTGTGTTGGTACAACTTTTTGATAGTGGTGAATCACTCGCTGTTTGGGATCCCAATGGAGGGACCTTTCATTGTACTCTTTTAGTTTGGATCAATGTTCTTTGCTATTATACATATTGGGTTTCTTATCACCACTCTTGACTAGTTCAAGACCACTTTAATGTAGAAAAGTAATTACCTGCACTGTTGATTCTTTTTTGGGGGGTGGGGTTCGTATGAATGATTCCTGAACACAAAGCGTGCCCAGGGCTATGAAGAAGGGAAGGTGAAGACTAGGAAATAGTAGAACCTCTTGGCTGCATAGATTTTCTTTCCTCCTATTATCCTTTCATAGAGTATGTTCCGTAGCGCTGTTTAAAGATTAATGCGTATAAATGTGTAATTGAAGCGAGGAGGCCCTCCGCTGACATGTTGGATGTGCCTGCAACCCAACAGCAGGAGGAAGAGACGCGTGGTGGAGAAAGAGAGAGAGAACAGGGGCTCCAGGAACTCCCATGGTACACCTCTCCCAGGGAGGAAACAGCATTCAGTAGAACCGCTTAGAACCGTCTAGCCAGCACCCTTGTCTCTCACAGAGTAATTTCCATTTGCTTCTGTTCTGTTCTTTTTTATTTTCTACTGATGATGCTGTACTGTATTGTCTCAGATTTTCTAGACTTTTAGTTCTTGTTGTTCTGTAGCATGGTTTATTCGTGAACACACGCCTTGGTGTCACATTGTACAAGACAATAAGTGTGTTACCATGACTGTCCTGCTAACCCCTAGGCAGCCCATAGTGAATGTTCCTGCCCTCACAATGCCAGAGTGCAACTTCCCTCTGCCAGCTATCGCAGGCCAGGGGAGTAACAATGTGTTATACAAATACATACCAGAGTGAATAGCTTAAAGGAGGAAGCCGCTGAGGGGAAAATTGTTCTCTAAACAGTCAAAAGCCCCACTGTACTCAAGCTGAGAGTGAAGACGGCACATAAGTAAGACAAAGTAGTAAGAAAAACACTTGTCCTCCCATTTTCCTGTCAATAAAGGCTGGATATAATGCATCTGCTGAGGGGAGACAGTTGCTCTACAGTCATTCAAAGTAAGAACATACCCTGCCAAACAATGGGACGTAGACAAGGTATAGCTTTTCTGGGGGAGGTGAAGGTAAATTATAGTCCACATTGCCCAAAACTAAAACGCAAGCAATTTCATCAGCCTATATTGCAGTGGTGTGACCTCTAAACAATGCTCCTCACTGGAGAAATGACACAGGGGGAGAGAAACGCCCAGCGAATTAAACATGTAATTGCACTACGGACAAATGATAAAGTAATTGGAGAACAACATTGGAGAGTTGGCAGGAGAGGCGAACGCCACAGAAGCACTCACTGTAGCACGCAGGATGAATGATTGGGGATTAAGTGGTGCGGGGAGAAAACTGTGCTCTGTTTCTGAATAACACAAAACCTCTGACACAGAGCCAGTCCTGAACAGGATGTTCCCATGAACCCCCCCCTTCACCACTCCGTACCCTACTGGGGAGGATTGGAAACAGAGTTTGAAATGGGACAACCGGTACTACCCTCCTCTCCCTACCTCCTTACCTCCCAAAAAGGCTGATTCTGCACATCCCCCATATTAAATTACTGCAGGTATGAATATGGATAGTTGCTGCTCACTATACTCTTTCTCCACCATGCTCCCTCAGTGGTTTTAAAGGCCCAGTGCAGTCAAAAACTGGGTTTCCTATGTATTATATATATTTCCACACTGAGGTTAGAATAATAWTGTGAAATTGTGAGAATTATGATAATGCCCTTTTAGTGTAAGAGCTGTTTGAAAAGACTGCCTGCAATGTCAGCCTGTTTTGGTGGGATAGAGTTTTGGCCCGAACCAATAAGAAAGAGGGTTCAAAACATCTCTGCCAATACCAGCTAGTTTTCAGTTTTGCCCTCCCCACTCAMACCACTCCCAGACAGTTTCTCTTGCTTGAGAAATTGCTTATTGCTAAGAAGCTATTTTTGTTTATTTTTGACCATTTTAATTGAACACAATCACAGTAAGGTACTTTTAATTGTTACCCATCAATTATTTGATATTGACATAAAAATGGCTGCACTGGACCTTTAAAATGTTATGAGCCAGTGGTGAAGGAGAGCTTTAAGCGCTCTCCCTCCAGATTTGCATGCAGGACTTCCAGAATGCGAGAGAAAGAAGGGGTATACCTCAAACTATAATGTGACGATGTGGCTCAGGCCTGACCTGTTTTACCTAGTCCTGGACAGAGGAGGGTCAAGAATTGTGAATGAATGTAATGCAAAGAGTGCCATTTTCAAAAAAATGCTACACAACATCTTTGAGATCTATGAAGATCTTTAAGATCTGTCAAAGGGTGATCGCTCTTTCAAAATGTCTTTGAAAAGGGCGCTATGTGAGTGGGTATTTCAGTTGTATTGTAGATTTGTCACTTGTCTTTCTTTCTGGTTAAAATAGTAATTACTTTTCTGGAGCACAATAAATTATTTTAATAAGCTGAATTAGCAGTGCTGCAACTCTTTATTTACCCGTTATGTTTGGTCAATAGTCTGATTTGATTCAATTGTAGAGTAGACACTCACAGTTAAAGAATGCTTGACAGAACTGAACTTCAAGCAACCCTGTAGTCAGTCACTTGTCATGTGGTCTGTCACACACTGTTGGGTTCCTTTGCTAGGGCTACAGTATATAGGACTTCGTGTTGATGTGTCCTAGACTTAAAACAGAATCTCAGAAATTTGACACGCAGGTTTTGACCGGTTCAGTTCTGGTTGTTAAGTGACAGAGATGAAAGATAAGTAATTTAACAGATTTTTACTGCTGTGCTTTTTGTGGTCTGTTGGGGCTGTGTCATGGAGGTGTCAATTATATATTTTCCTCTTATCTGTAAAAATCACAAGCCTATTTGGCTTTTCGTTTCATGCTAATCAGAAATTAATCTGGACTCGTCCACTTTGGAAATGGTGACATTTTACTTGTTGGCAACGATTAAAAACCAATTATGTCCCCACCTGACTTCGACATTTGAGAGCAGGCAAGAGATTCTGCCTTGAGACTGAGGGGAATAAACACAGAGCTGTTTACCGTGTGTGGTTTTAACCAAGGGCACAGATGCTCCTGCCAAAGAGCAGCTCAAATCCTGTTTGATAAGGGTTCGCCATTTCCCATTATGGAGTATTTCACAACATCAAACACTTTTGCCTCTGATAACCAGTCTTTCATTTACATGCACTGTTCGATCGATCTCATTTTTCATCCCAGGGCCATTTCTTGCAAGCCTTTTATAACATTAGATAATTGCTATGTACTTAAGCAATGTTTTATAAAACTGTTGCGTAACTTTGTTCTACCTATAGCGCAGCAGCATATTTTGTGAAATAGATTGATTATCCTGTCAAAAGTGCAATGCAATATGCTCTGAGAGTTGGGAAAACAAGACAGAAGAGTTGACCTATACTAATCCTTATGTATGTTTCAGATTTGAATGACTGTGGGTAGGTAACTAGCATCACATTTATGTTTGAATTGTTGGCTACAAATGGATGTTCAACAGCAAATCAGCTACACTTCGATCATGTCACCCCCCATTTTTGAGTACAAGGGAGTCACTACAAATAACCATACACTTCTATGTGACCCTGTGTAACTGACTCTGCCAATAGACAATGTACTTTGCATTATTTGTGGTTTGTTTTCTTTGGAACCTTCAAAAATAAAGTTAACAGCCTCCTCCAACCCAAACCATTTTATCTGTAATGGTAAGGCTTCTGTTTGCCTTCAGTGACTTAAGTTTGTGTGTGGACATCCATGGCTTTCATGAGCATTTTCAATATCATTAATAAATATTATCTTATTTTTTAACTTGCTCAGACTATTGTCCTCCTGTGTTCTAATGTACCTGCCTTATACATTATTCCAACACAGCAACTCTGACTGGTGCTGAAGAGTCTTTCTATTTTTAACTTGGGGAATCTTACGCATAAATAGTTGAGGTCAAATATTACTATGGCTGGGCGATATGGCCAAAATATATCAGAATATTTGTCTCATTTTTGACAGTATGAAGATATTTTAAGTTCTAAATATGTTTCATGAGTAGTGCTTGACCCTAGGATGGAAAATCAAGTCGTTTTAATGGGCTTCCTACTTTCTGATTGTTGTAAACTCAATCAAACTAGGACAAAACGGACAGGGAGGTAGTCCAATTTGTAGAACTTTTCAGTTATTTAGCATTGTTTCCTCGTTATAGACTCCACTCCAGCAAGTTGATCCATACCTTATATCGCCCGGCCTCTTAATATTACAAACCCGTAGTCTGCATTATCTGGTGTATGATATTGCATACATATTTTGTAAATGCTTGCTGTCCATTACATTTTCCAAAATGTTATCTGCATATGATACACATGAGAGACATTTTCTAACAAGTAGGACTCTGTCGTTTTATCATTATCTTTGTTCTTTCGACAACAATGTATAAAAGCATTGTTCATGCGAGCTAAATTCAATTGGAATTAATGAACTGCTCACCGTTGCTTGCCGGACATGTGGATGCTAATGCTTACCCTTGGGTAAGGCAATTATAGTTAAGAAGTTGAGGCACCTCTATTTATACTGAACACACGTGTTTGATCGAAGGTGAGTATATGAGCACACACAGGCATTAATTACATATACACAGGCATTGATTGATACAAACATTCGCTCATCATTGTAATGACCTAAGTTTGAACTTGAACGTCTGCATGAATCTTGACCACCTGGACTCCAATGTTGGTGATTCAACTTCAACCCTGATATGGCACATGCAGGAATCATATACTACTCTTAGTTGTGGACTTCGGCTTTCTTTGACTATGAACTCAATTCAGTTGAACCTGCATTGCTGTTTTTATGCAGTATGATCTTATGAAAGGTCCAATGCAGCAGTTTTTATCTCAATATCACATCATTTTGGAATTAATAATTAAATACTTTACTGTGATTGTTTTCAATTAAAATGGTAAAAACGAAACAACATTTGCTTCTTAGCAAAGAGCAATTTCTCAAGCAAGAATGTTTCTAGGACTGTCTGGGAGTGGATTTAAGTGGGGAGGGAAAACTGAAAATTAGCAGTTATTGGCAGAGAGGTTTGGAACTTCTTTCTTATTGGTCTATTAACTCATTTACTGCCTGGTGATGTCACCGGGCAGGCCAAAACTACATCCCAACAAAACAGGCTGAAATGTTGTTTTCAAATAGCTCATACACTAAAAGAGCATTATCATAATTTTCACAATTTCACAGTATTATTCCAACCTCATAGTGTAGAAATATGTTAAAGGAAACATTTTTTATTTTTTTTATTTTATTTCACCTTTATTTAACCAGGTAGGCTAGTTGAGAACAAGTTCTCATTTGCAACTGCGACCTGGCCAAGATAAAGCATAGCAGTGTGAACAGACAACACAGAGTTACACGAAAGAAAATCTATGCAGCCAAGAGGTTCTACTATTTCCTAGTCTTCACCTTCCCTTCTTCATAGCCCTGGGCACGCTTTGTGTTCAGGAATCATTCATACAAACCCCACCCCCAAAAAAGAATCAACAGTGCAGGTAATTACTTTTCTACATTAAAGTGGTCTTGAACTAGTCAAGAGTGGTGATAAGAAACCCAATATGTATAATAGCAAAGAACATTGATCCAAACTAAAAGAGTACAATGAAAGGTCCCTCCATTGGGATCCCAAACAGCGAGTGATTCACCACTATCAAAAAGTTGTACCAACACAAATTGTACAAAACTAGTCCTTATACCCATGTTCACTCAAGCTATTGTGTATGTACTGTAGTTACCATAAGCCCACCCCCCTACTGTCCCCAATTATGACCCATGACCTTCACCCATGTGACCATTCCCAAAGTCCTATGGATTTGTAAGCTAATCAGTAGTGTTCCTTCAAACCAATCCAATGGGGATGAAAAGTATTCTTAATTATGACTTAATCAGCAGAACAGGCCACGATCAGAGCAGGAGTGAAATGTGTGCATGGCGGCGTG
>NC_036856.1:21624757-21647647 GCF_002910315.2 Salvelinus sp. IW2-2015
TTCTTTCCTCCTATTATCCTTTCATAGAGTATGTTCCGTAGCGCTGTTTAAAGATTAATGCGTATAAATGTGTAATTGAAGCGAGGAGGCCCTCCACTGACATGGTTGATTAGGGGGTTCTCTCATCCTGTCGTCCCTGCAACTCAACACAGAGCGAGAAAGAGAGAGAGAGAGAGATTCAGGAACTCCCATGGTACACCTCTCCCAGGCAGGTAACAGTGATCAGTCAGATTCTTGCTCAATGCAGTAGAACCGGTTTGCCCTCACCCTCGTCTCTCAAAGAGTAAATGCCATTTGCCTCTGTTTTTTTTAATTTTCTACTGAAGATGCTGTACTGTATCATATCAGATTTTCTGGACTTTTAGTTCTCCTTTTTCTTTAGCATGGTTTACACACGCCTTGGTGTCACATTGTACATGCCGACAGGCATGTCGGCATGTTACCATGACTGTCCCGCTAGCCCCAGTGAGTGTTCCTGCCCTCGCAGTACTAGAGTGCAACTTCCCTCTGCCAGCTAGCGCAAGTGGAGTAATAATGTGTCATACAAATACAAACCAGAGTGAATAGCTTAAAGGAGGAAGCCGCTGAGGGGAAAATAGTTCTCTCTAAACAGACAAAATGCCTGCTGTACTCAAGCAGAGAGTGGAGACGACAAATACATTAGTAAGAGATGACTCATAAGTAAGACATAAAATAGTAAGAAACATTCTACCACTCCCATTTTCCTGTGTCATAAAAGCCTGGACATTCGTTTCACCTCCTTTACTTACTGGCGCTCTACAGTCATTCAAAGTAAAAACATACACTTCCAAACAATGAGATGTAGACAAGGTGTAGCTTTCCTGGGGGAGGTGAACATAAATTATAACAAAACCTTCACGTGTCCCAAAACTAACACCCAAGCAGTTTCACTAGCCTGTATTACAGTGCTGTGACCTCTTAACAAGGCTCCTCACTGGAGAAATGACACTTGGGGGGGAGAGAACCACCCAGCGAATTAAACATTGTAATTGCACTACGGATAAATGATCAAGTAACATTGGAGAGTTGGCAGGAGAGGAGAATGCGAAAGAAGCACATACTTTAGCACGCATAACCCAGCCCCCCCCCCCCCGTATTGTAAACAGAGTTAGAAATGAGCCAACCTGGACTACTCTCCTCTCCCATCCTCCTTCCCTCCCATAACAGCTCACTCTGTGCACCCCCCATTTTCAATTAGGTATGAATATGGATAGTTGCTGCCCACTGTACTCTCTCTCCATCATGCTCCCTCGGAGTGGTGTTAAAATTGTATGAGCCAGTGGTGAAGGAGAGCTTTTCCAAATTTTCATGCAGGACTTCTAGAAGGTAAGAGAAAGAAGGGGGGGGGGGAGGGGTACCTGAAACTATAATGTGACCATGTGGCTCATGCCTAACCTGTGTTACCCAGTCCTGGACAGAGGAGGGTCAAGCATTGTGAATGAATGTAATGCAACGAGTGCCATTTTATATAAAACGCTTCTCGACATCTTTGAGATCTATGAAGATCTTTAAGATCTGTCAAAGGGTGATCGCTCTTTCAAAATGTCTTTGAAAAGGGCGCTATGTGAGTGGGTATGGCAGTTGTATTGTAGATTATTTGTTATTTGTCTTTCTTTCTGGTTAAATAGTAATTACTCTTCTGGAGCACAATAAATGATTTTAATAAGCTGAATTAGCATTGCTGTAACTCTTTTTTTCCCCGTTATGTTTGTTCAATAGGCTGATTTTATTAAATTGCAGAGTAGACACTCACAGTTAAAGAATGCTTGACTGAACTGAACTTCAAACAAGCCTGTAGWCACTCACTTGTCTGTTGGTCTGTCACACACTGTTGGGTTCCTTTGCTGTATAGGACTTCATGTTGACGTGTCCTAGACCTAGACTGAAAACAAAATCTCAGACAGTGGACTTTTACATGGCTAAAGTAACCAAATGAATACAACCAACAATATGGAAAAACAAATGACTCTTCTGAAGGGTAATGTACACACCAAACATACACTTACTGTTTTCACATTGGTTATACAACAGATATTCAGCTAATGCGAGTCACAATTTGTTTTGTATACACCGTGTATAATTTTTACAAATAACAGAAGTCCCAGATACAATATCCCCTCAAACCATAATGTAATATAAAATGTATCAGGAGAAGGTTTCTCAGTTGCTACCTGCTAGGAAAAAGTACAAAGGCTAAGACAGTGCCATTCTTTTCTGGCATACTGTATTTCCATCGATCCTGTACACCTGTCACTCCTCCTTACTTGTTGTACATTTTATGAACTTAAAATTTGATTGTTGAACACTGAAAGAGGAGCTAATGTCATTGCTGGTAGAGGTGTCCTCCCTTACATTTTCTAAGTCAGCGTGTAAGGAAAAATAAAATGCAGCTAGTTAGGCTTCAGTATCAAAGTATTTAATTTTATAAATACTTTAGAAAAAGGATATAACTTATTGTTTTTATCTGACATTGTCAACTCCTTTGCTTTGAATGAAGTAAAAATACCTCTGTCTGGTATTTATTAAGAACCTGAAAATCATATACTACAGAATACCAATGTTAAACTAATTTAAACAAAGCAGCTACCAACCACACCCATGTTTGTTGCATTTGTAAAGGACAAGTGGGTGGCATTTCTGTGATTTTTTTCTGTAAATAATGCTTTATTATAGCTTACTAATACAAGTGATAATGGTATCCCATCATTTTAGCTGCTGCATTTTATAAGGTATCTTACAAGGTGCCAAATCCAAACACAAGACCTTCAATGTCATCCATATACAACCTACAGTGGTGATCTGTAAAGATGTAATAAAGCCATTTGTCATTCTAAAACAATCTGGACAGTTATATCATTTTCCCTGTTTGAGACCTGAAATAATGTCATAGCAGTTTCTCTCACACTTCCTGATCATAGGAAAAAAAAATTGTGTACGTTTTCTTTTCTGATTCCCATACTCAACAGAATAGAGGGCAGTCTGTCATATTCTATAGTAGTATTTGCATGCTTTCACTAATTTTAGCTCTTTATGTACTAATTGGCCTTTTAAAGCAATCAACAATGTCTAATGGTTTATTTTTTGCAGGTTTTGACTGTTTCAGTTGTTGTTTTAAAGTGACAGATATGAAAGATGAGTAATTAAATTGATTTTCACTGCTGTGCTTTCTGTGGTCTGTTGGGGCTGTGTGTCATGGAGGTGTCAATGGTATATTTTCCTCTTATCTGTACAAATCACAAACATATTTGGCATTTTCCTTTCATGGTAATAGGAAATAATTAGAGACTCTCGTCCACTTTTGAAATGGTGACATTTCTACATGTTGGCAGCGATTAATAACTAATTATATCACTGCCTGACTTCAACATTCGCWAGCAGGCAAGGGAATCTGCCTTGAGACTGAGAGGGGAACAAACAGAGAGTTGTTTACCGCGCATGGTTTTGACCAAGGGCACAGATGCTCCTGTCAAAGAGCTGCTCAAATCCTGTTTGATAAGGGTTTGCCATTTCCCATTATGGAGTATTTCACAACATCAAACACTATTGCCTCTGATAACCATTCTTTCATTTACCAGCACTGTTTGATCTATTTGCTTTCTCATCCCTGGGCCATTTCTTGCAAGCCTTTTATAACATTAGATAATTCCTATGTACTTAAGCAATGTTTTATAAATAAAACTATTGCATAACTTTGTACTACCTATAGCACAGCAGCATATTTTGTGAAATAGATTGAATATCCTGTGAAAAGTGCAATGCAATATGCTCTGAGAGTTGGGAAAACCATACCGAAGAGTTGACCTAAACCAATCCTTATGTATGTTCCAGATTTGAATGACTGTGGGGAAATAGTTTGTGTCACATTTAAGTTTGAATTGTTGGTTACAAATGGAGGTTCAACAGCCAATCAGCTACACTTCGATCATGTCGCCCCCCTTTTTCAAGTACAAGGGATTCACTACAATTAAATATACACTTCTATGTGACCCTGTGCAACTGACTCTGCCAATAGACAATGTACTTTGCATTATTGGTGGTTTGTTCTCTTTGGAATCTTCGAAATAATGTTAACAGCCTCCTCCCGCCAAACCCATTTTATTTGTAATGTAAGGTTTGTCTTCAGTGACTTAAGTTTGCGTGTGAACATCCATGGCTTTCATGAGCATTTTTAATATCATAAATAAATAGTATCTTATTTTTTTACTTGTTCAGACTGTTGTCCTCCTGTGTTCTATAACCGTTGTATAATGGAAGAGTCTTCCTATTTTTTACTTAGGGAATCTTACACTGAAATAGTTGAGGTCAAATATTACTATGGCTGTGCGATAAGGCCAAAATATATCACCATATCTGTCACGGTTGTTGTAAGAACGGGACCAAGTCGCAGCGGATGTTGAGTTCCACATATTTATTGCAAAGTGAAACTTAAAGAAAAAAACAATAAATCAATAAACGAACAACTAAACATGACTACGTGGTGCACAAACACAAAACAATATCCCACAAACACAGGTGGGAAAAATAGCTACTTAAATATGATCCCCAATTAGAGACAACGATTACCAGCTGCCTCTAATTGGGAATCATACAAAACACCAACATAGAAAATATAAACTAGAACACAACATAGAAATTATAAACTAGAATACCCCCTAGTCACACCCTGACCTACTATACCATAGAGAAACAAGGGCTCTCTATGGTCAGGGCGTGACAAWAMCTTTTTCATTTTTGACATTATGACAGTATTTTATTTTTCTGAATATGTTTTATGAGTAATGCTTGATTCTAGGATGCCAACAAATTCATTCTAAGTGGTTTTAATGGGCTTTCTCCATTCTGATTGTTTTAAACTCAAACTAGGACAAAACTGACAGTGTTATAGTCCAATTTGTAGAACTTTTCATTTATTAATAAGCACTATATCAAAATATTGTTATAGACTGTATTGTAAAACTCCATACCAGTATGTGGATCCATACCGGTATACCTTATATCACCCGGCCCGGCCCTAAAAATTACAAAGCCGTAGTCTGCATTATCTGGTGTATGGTATTGCATACAATGTGCTCCATGCATAGACCTACAAGCTCAAATCAAATCTTATCAAAGTTTATTTGTCACGTGCGCCGAATACAACAGGTGAAGTAGACCTTACAGAATGCAAATAGTCCAGGTTACCTGTTCAGGAGTCTTATGGTTTGGGGGTAAAAACTGTTGAGAAGCCTTTTTGTCCTAGACTTGGCACTCTGGTACCGCTTGCCATGCTGTAGTAGAGAGAACAGTCTATGACTGGGGTGGCTGGGGTCTTTGACAATGTTTAGGGCCTTCCTCTGACACCACCTGGTGTAGAGGTCCTGGATGGCAGGCAGCTTTGCCCCATTGATGTACTGGGCCGAACGCACTACCCTCTGAAGTGCCTTGCAGTCGGAGGCCGAGCAATTGCTGCACCAGGCAGTGATGCAACCGGTCAGGATGCTCTCGATGTTGCAGCTGTAGAACCCATGCCAAATCTTTTTAGTTTCCTGAGGGGGAATAGGCTTTGTCGTGCCATCTTCACGACTGTCTTGGTGTGTTTGGACCATTCTAGTTTGTTGTTGATCTGGACACCAAGGAATTTGAAGCTCTCAACCTGCTCCACTACAGCCCCGTCGATGAGAATGGGGACGTGCTCGGTGCTCCTTTTCCTGTAGTCCACAATCATCTCCTTAGTCTTGGTTACGTTGAGGGATAGGTTGTTATTCTGGCACCACCCGGCCAGGTCTCTGACCTCCTCCCTATAGCCTGTCTCGTTGCTGTCGGTGATCAGGCCTACCACTGTTGTGTCGTCTGCAAACTTAATGATGGTGTTGGAGTCGTGCCTGGCCATGCAGTCGTGGGTGAACAGGGAGTACAGGAGGGGACTGAGCACGCACCCCTGGGGAGCTCCAGTGTTGAGGATCAGCGTGGCAGATGTGTTGCTACCTACCCTCACCACCTGGGGGCGGCCCGTCAGGAAGTCCAGGATCCAGTTGCACAGGGAGGTGTTTAGTCCCAGGTTCCTTAGCTTAGTGGTGAGCTTTGAGGGTACTATGGTGTTGAACGCTGAGCTGTAGTCAATAAACAGCATTCTCACATAGGTGTTCCTTTTGTCCAGGTGGGAAAGGGCAGTGTGGAGTGCAATAGAGATTGCATCATCTGTGGATCTGTTTGGGTGGTATGCAAATTGGAGTGGGTCTAGGGTTTCTGGGATAATGGTGTTGATGTGAGCCATTACCAGCCTTTCAAAGTACTTCATGGCTACGGACGTGAGTGTTACGGGTCTGTAGTCATTTAGGCAGGTTGCCTTTGTGTTCTTGGGCACAGGGACTATGGTGGTCTGCTTGAAGCATGTTGGTATTACAGACTCAATCAGGGACATGTTGAAAATGTCAGTGAAGACACCTGCCAGTTGGTCAGCACATGCCCGTAGCACACGTCCTGGTAATCCGTCTGGCCCCGCAGCTTTGTGTATGTTGACCTGTTTAAAGGTCTTACTCACGTCGGCTATGGAGAGCATGATCACACAGTCGTCCGGAACAGCTGATGCTCTCATACATGCCTCAGTGTTGCTTGCCTCGGAGTGATTTAGCTCATCTGGTAGGCTCGTGTCACTGGACAGCTCGCGGCTGTGCTTCCCTTTGTAGTCTGTAATAGTTTGCAAACCCTGCCACATCCGACGAGCGTTGGAGCCGGTGTAGTACGATTCAATCTTAGCACTGTATTGACGCTTTGCCTGTTTGATGGTTCGTTGCAGGGCATAGCGGGATTTCTTGTAAGCTTCCGGGTTAGAGTCCCGCACCTTGAAAGCGGCAGCTCTACCCTTTAGCTCAGTGCGAATGTTGCCTGTTATCCATGGCTTCTGGTTGGGGTATGTACGTACAGTCACTGTGGGGACGACGTCCTCAATGCACTTATTGATAAAGCCAGTGACTGATATGGTGTATTCCTCAATGTCATCGGAAGAATCCCGGAACATATTCCAGTCTGTGATAGCAAAACAGTCCTGTAGTTTAGCATCTGCTTCATCTGACCATTTTTTTATAGACCGAGTCACTGGTGCTTCCTGCTTTAATTTTTGCAGGAATCAGGAGGATAGAGTTGTGGTCGGATTTACCAAATGGAGGGCGAGGGAGAGCTTTGTACGCATCTCTGTGTGTGGAGTACAGCTTCCTGTCCTTATAGTTTTCCTCAATTTCATCTGGATTTGATACAGATCAAAACATGTTCTAAAATGTAGTTTTATCATTCTTTTGACAACGTGCAAAAGCATTGTTCATGTAAGCTAAATTCAATTAGAATTAATGAACTGCTCACTGTTGCTTGTTGGTCTTGTGGATGCTAATGCTTACCATCAGGTAAGGAAATTAGGCTGAGTTCAGACAAGCAGCCCAAATCTGATATTTTTTCCGCTAATTGGTCTGTTGACCAATCATATAAGATTTTTAATTTCAGATCTTTTTCAGAGCTGATCTGGTGAAGAGAAAAAAATACCAGATTTGGGCTGCCTGTCTAAAGTCAAGAACTTGTTCTTTTCAAGGCAGATACCTGCACCTCTTTTAACCTACAGTAGGTTAATGTGGGGTAACTAAGACAATGTCCAATTGCTGAAAAAAGTTTGGTAAAAATGTATTATGTGGATGATGGTCATGCTTAGGCAAACAAACTATGAAGGGAAATAAGTGACTATTTAATGACAAAAAAAGTGGGGTACGTTGGCCCCCGAAGATTGTGTTTAAAATGTTTTATACATTTTATTTTGAAAATGTTTAGTAATTAACTCTTATTAAAGTGAAGTCTAGGTATCTTATTCTAATTAATTAAATGAAATATTGAAACAAAATGGCACTTTTAATATTGATGCAAGGTTTCCGATAAATCATTTTTGTGCCAAATCATGTCCAAAATGACTGTGTAACTCGATGAAGTTACTTGTAGATGATTTGGACATGATTTGGAAGATGCTAAATCCGGTACCATTGCCTAGAAGTTGCCCCAATGGAGGGGGGTGGGGGTGGGGGTGGGGGTGGGGTTCTATAACTTTTTATACATTTAAAAATATTAGATCAACTTACCTCAGAATCGTTTTGGTAGAGTGACCTACATTTTTTGGGATGAGACAGATACAACGTTTAGTTGAGCAAGAGTAGTTGCAGCAAGGGAAAGAAACATTGGTGTCATAAAGTGGTTTCTGTGAGAATTATGGCAGGGGGGGGCAGTTACCCCGAGGGGGCTATTTACCCCACGTTACCCTACTACTGAACATGCATATGCTTGATCAAAGGTGAGTATATGAGGACACCCAGGTATTGATGTTATACAAACATTTGCTCATAATTGTAATGATATGAATTTGAACTTGAACATCTCCATGAGTCTTGAAAACCTGGACTTCAATATTGGTGATTCAACTACAACCCTGATATGGCACCTGCTGGAATCATATATCACACTTAGTTCTTTGACTTTGATCTCAATTCAGTTCAACCTGCATTGCTGTATTTATTCAGTATCTCAAAGTATACATATTTCCCTGTTGTTAAATCATTTTGGACACAATATCTGGAGGACTACTCCAGTACTTGTTTTCCGTTTTTAGAATAATGTCTCTATTCAATCCGTATCGCAAATGTTCCGGGTTACAGCGTGATTGAAATTTAAAAGCATTGTTCCCGTGTTTAGCGGAGAGCGCAATCACGGTAAACACTGCATATGTCGGCTAAATCGGAAATTACATTTACATTTCTATCACGTAATCTGTAACGCGTCAGCAATACAGATTAAATAGATCCCCGAGGCACGTGTGTGTGGAGGGAGAAGTTTGTTAATGATACTGCATAAACATTGCTAGAGCAGGTGCAATGGCCCTCTACCATGCTTTCCCTGGCTAGCAATGTCCAATCAGAGCTTCTTAAATGTCCTTCTGAAATATCTAGAAATGTGAGTGTTTAATTGTTTATTGTCAGGTGTCAACATTCATGAATGTACTTCAGTGTCTTTTTAACTGAACAGCTCAAATCTAACACCATATGGTCTGTCTGTCTGCCTGCCTGTCTGTTTTCTGTCTAACTTTCTCCGGTGTAATGAGAACAGCTCAACATTTCATGGAAGAATGTCATACAGAGACAAGAGGACTGAGCATGGGGGAATTATTTAAAGTCAGGCAGTATCTTCAGGACCCTCAGACACAATGTTCCCTTAGCTGTACAGTTCAGTATACGTGTTCCAGGCTGCACCAGAAGATGGACGGCCTACTTCTCAGGCATCTCAGACATTTTGTCATAATCTGTGTAGTCTTTCTCATCCCCTGCTTCCCCTCCTTGTAAAGCCCTTCTCTACCTCTGTTCCTCGAGTTTATTTATGAAATGCTGTGATAGAAAAGTACAGTACATGCTCAACATAAAATGTAACATTGCTGACAGCACATTAGGTCAGCAAGGGTGATTCTGGCTTTTTTTCTGTTATACAGTGAACAGAGTATATTGACTGAAAGCCAAAGGAAGAGCCTGCTATTTAAGGGTGGAGTGTATCCAGCCATACTGTTGTGTCAACTGAGAGTCTAGTGAGAGTCCTTCATTCGAAAATGTAACAAGGATACCCTGTCTTACAACTTCATCAGTCCACAAAATGATTTATTCCTTTACAAAAACCTTGGTCAATAGTTGTGGCGGAAAGTTTCTGGATCTCACTTCCCTTTGATAACACCTGAAGACAGATGGGGGGAAATGAATGTTGCGGATGATGAAAGAGGATTCATTTTGTACTGAGGCAGGAGGTTTATTGAGGTGTCCTGTCTGAGTGAATATTTTAATAATAGCCCCTCCCCTCAGCACCATTGACGTTCATTGCATCATGCTTTAATTTTGACAATTACAATGTAATTTTAAATGTTTTTAAGAGGATTTATTCCCCTTTTTTCAGCAATTCAGTAGTTAAGCCATTACTTGTTCTCTGGAATTCATCCACCTGAATGGGTAGAGGGGACATATTGTGACATTGGTTAGAGTAATTGTAACGGCCGTCGTATGAAGAAGGTGTGGACCAAAGCGCAGCGTGGGAAGTGTTCATGATTATTTATTTTAAAAAACTGAACACTGAGACAAAATAACAAAATGTAACAACACGAAACAGTTCTGTCTGGTGAAGACACAAAAACAGAAAACAACTAAAACAACTATCCACAAAGCATTGGTGGGGAAAATCTACCTAAGTATGGTTCTCAATCAGAGACAACGATAGACAGCTGCCTCTGATTGAGAACCACACCCGGCCAAAACCAAAGAAATACAAAACATAGAAAATGAACATAGAATGCCCACCCAAATCACACCCTGACCAAACCAAAATAGAGATATAAAAAGATCTCTACGGTCAGGGCGTGACAGTAATGTATTTTCTCTGTTGTGTCATCTAAAGCATTGTACAATATATACATTGTGTTGAATCAGTCTATGTATGTCTGGTGGGTACAAATGTAAGTCTGTTTTTTTGTGTTTACCCTGTGTGTCAAGTAATCAACTTTAATCAAATTATAAATGCCTGCATCATAAAGAAATAATGCCCTTCATGTAGAAAAGTTAATATGTCACATTGCAAATGTAATCATAATTGATCACAAACAATATTTTCCATCTACCAATATTTTCCACCAAAAGCCCAAAATTTGACCGTGCTCTTGAGTCCACCATGGGTGCATAAATCAGACCAACCACAGAGCCTACCTTAATTCCAACCCAGCGGGAAGTTGCTTTGACCTCCTCTGGTCTTATAAAAGATCCAATGTCACTGACTCTTTCTCTCTCTGGGAGAAAATGAGTTTGGGTGCAGTAATTTCTTGAAAGTTGACACGTTTATTGTGTTGTGATCTGRAGGACCTGAGTGATGAAATGACACAGGGTGGTAAAGTGCTGATCTGCAGACACTTCTCTTGCTTGTTAAGACCGCGCCACACTAAAATATCAGACTCGACCAACGTCTGAGAGGTACCAAGACTACCATGACCTTTTGTTATGTTTTATTCCACAGCAAAATCTCTGGCACTTTCCKCAGGATCAGACCATGAGGAGTTATCCCCCCTAAAGTTCCAAAACTTCAAAGAAAATAACCATAACATGATTTGTCATCTGTCTCTTAAAGGTCAGTGTCTCTATCTTGAAATCCCTACAATATTATCTGTCTGAAAATCATCAATGTACAGTATGGGCTAAAGAACCATGCAACTCTACATTGTTTTTTCTTATYGGAGATAAAATAATCTATTTTAGACTAGATTATGTTTCAATGCTCTTCAAATGTAGGCATTTCAAACCGATTTCAGGACCTTTTGCTATCAGGAGAAATTGCGGACAGTGCAAGGTGGGAAAGACAGGAGCAAATATAAGTAACACGTTATAACAAGAAGTTGTCCTAAAACAGCTGTAGAGGGAAAATAATGTTTTTGATACCTAGCCTAGGCCTAGCAGAGATTGGGCTATATCTAAGTTAGTAACACTTTCTTTTAAGGGTCCATAATACACCATTTATAAGGCACTTATAAGGCAAATAAACAAACCATGTATTAATCATTACTCCCACATCTGTAAATGTTAGTAGGTTATTCACATATACACTACAGTTAAAAAGTTTTGGGTCACTTAAAAATGCCCTTGTTTTCCATGAAAACATACATGAAGTGAGTTGCAAAATGAATAGGAAATATAGTCAAGACGTTGACAAGGTTATAACTAATCATTTTTAATTGAAATAATAATTGTGTCCTTCAAACTTTGCTTCGTCAAAGAATCCTCCATTTGCAGCAATTACAGCCTTGCAGACCTTTGACATTCTGGTTGTCAATTTGTTGAGGTAATCTGAACAGATTTCACCCCATGCTTCCTGAAGCACCTCCCACAAGTTGGATTGGCTTGATGGGCACTTCTTAGGTACCATACGGTCAAGCTGCTCCCACAACAGCTCAATAGGGTTGAGGTCCGGTGACTGTGCTGGCCACTCCATTATAGACAGAATACTAGCTGACTGCTACTTCCCTAAATAGTTCCTGCATAGTTTGGAGCTGTGCTTTGGGTCATTGAAGGAGGAAATTGGCTCCAATTAAGCGCTGTCCACAGGGTATGGCATGGTGTTGCAAAATGGAGTGATAGCCTTCCTTCTTCAAGATCCCTTTTACCCTCCCACTTTACCACCACCAAAGCACCCACAGACCCTCACATTGCCTCCACCATGCTTGACAGATGGCYTCAAGCACTCCTCCAGCATCTTTTCATTTTTTCTATGTCTCACGATTGTTCTTCTTTATGATCGAAACACCTCAAACTTAGATTTGTCTGTCCATAACACTTTTTCCCAATCTTCCTCTGTCCAATGTCTGTGCTCTTTTGCCCATCTTAATATTTTCTTTTTATTGGCCTGTCTGAGATATGGCTTTTTCTTTGCAACTCTGCCTAAAAGGCCAGAATCCCGGCGTCGCCTCTTCACTGTTGACGTTGAGACTGGTGTTTTGCGGGTACTATTTAATGAAGCTTCCAGTTGAAGACTTGTSAGGCATCTGTTTCTCAAACTAGGCACTCTAATGTACTTGTCCTCTTGCTCAGTTATGCACCGGGTCCTCCCACTCCTCTTTCTATTCTGGTTAGAGACAGTTTGCGCTGTTCTGTGAAGGGAGTAGTACACAGCTTTGTACGAGATRTTCAGTTCATTGGCAATTTCTCGCATAGAATAGCCTTCATTTCTCAGAACAAGAATTGCCTGACAAGTTTCAGAAGAAAGGTCTTTGTTTCTGGCCATTTTGAGCCTGTATTCAAACCCACAAATACTGATGCTCCAGATACTCAACTAGTCTAAATAAGGCCAGTTTTATTGCTTCTTTAATCAAGGCAACAGTTTTCAGCTGTGCTAACATGATTGCAAAAGGGTTTTCTATGATCAATTAGCCTTTTAAAATGATCAACTTGGATTAGCTAACACAATGTGCCATTGGAACACAGAAGTGATGGTTCCTGATAATGGGCCTCTGTACGCCTATGTAGATATTCCATTAAAAATCAGCCGTTTCCAGCTACAATAGTCATTTACAACATTAACAATGTTTACACTGTATTTCTGATCAATATGATGTTATTTTAATGGACAAAAAAAATTGCTTTTCTTTCAAAAACAAGGACATTTCTAAGTGACCCCAAACTTTTGAACGGTAGTGTATATTTCCTTAAACAGCCTGTTTTGTGTTTTTATTGTTTTACCAGGAATTGCAGGAATGTCTACCAAAGGCATGCCCATCTTTTTGTGAGAAATTACACTAGTCACTCAAGACATTTATAAAGTATTCATAAACAATAKATATCTCTCACTTTAGATTAGAGACTGCAAAACATACTTGACTAATGATTAGGAAATGGTTTACAAATGTGGGAGTAATTAATAATAAATGTTGAACACACAATATATTAATGAATAAAACATTGTTTCTTACAGACCTGGGGTCAGCCCAGGTAGCCTAGCGGTTAAGAGTGTTGGTCCAGTAACTGAAAGGTCTCTGGTTCGAATCCCCGAGTTGGCAAGGTGGAAAAATCTGACGTTTGATCATTGGAACGTCCCAACTCTGATGTTGACAATTAACATGAGTAAGGATAGGGGTTAGGTTTTAGGGTAGGGACGCCCCAATGATTCCGTATAGCACTAACCGTTATGTCACCTGACCTAGTATTCAGACATAAACTTTGATGCAGTTTTTGGTCGAGGAACAAGTGTTTGTTTGAACTGTTAATGACCTCTCTAATTAAGCTGATTTTACTCCCTCAGCTTTTATTTTCTCAAACATTTTAATGAGTCCTTAGCCTACATAGTCCGGTTACGCATTACTTTATTATTTTACCATCTTATGTTTTTATTTTTTAGAGACACATTTTCTTAGCTAGGCCTCTAGTTCCTGCATATTGATCTACCTGCCTACCTGTGAGCACGAGAAACACCTGTCCCCCCCCCCCCCAACACCAAGCGAATCCATGTATCAATTTTTTGCCTTTTTTCCACGACTGTTTAGAAGGGAAACTTGTTTTAATCTTTAGTCCACTTTGCTTGTTGTAATGAAATAGTATAGAATAGTATAGAATACAGTATATACATATGAGATGAGTAATGCAAGATATATAAACATTATTAAGTGGCTAAGATACTGTACAATAGTATAGAATACAGTATATGCATATGAGATTAGTAATGCCAGATATGTAAACATTATTAAAGTGACTAGTGTGCCATTCCTTAAACATGAAAAGCTGAAATGACTTGAGTCAATAAGTATTCAACCCCTTCGTTATGGCAAGCCTGAATAAGTTCAAGACTAAACATTTGRGTAAGTCTCAAAAGTGGCATGGACTCTGTGCAATAATAGTGTAACATGATTTTTGAACCACAAAGACCATGGAAGTTTTCCAATGCCTTGCAATGATGGGTAAAAATAAGAAAAACAGACATTGAATATCCCTTTGAGCATGGTGAAGTTATTAATTACACTTTGAATGGTGTATCAATACACCCAGTCACTACAAAGATACAAGCGTCCTTCCTAACTCAGTTGCAGGAGAGGAAGGAAACGGCTCAGGGATTTCACCATGAGGCCAATGGTGACTTTAAAACAGTTACAGAGTTTAATGGCTGTAATAGGAGAAAACTGAGGATGGATCAACAACATTGTAGTTACTCCACAATACCAGTGGAGGCTCATCAGAGGAGGAAGAGGAGGACAATAAAATAAATAAAAATGGTAAAACATTAAAAAAGTTATCATTTTTTAGCTAAAACTATACTAAATATAATCACATGTCACCAGGTTGGAGGACAACCTCCAACCTATCAGAGCTCTTGCAGCATGAACTGACATGCAGTGGTGTAAAGTACTTAAGCAAAAATACTTTACTAAAGTAGGTTTGGGGTGTCTGCACTTTGCTATTTCTATTTTTGCCAACTTTTACATTCCTAAAGAKAATCATGTACTTTTTACTCCATACATTTTCCCTGACACCCAAAAGTCCTCGTTACATTTTGACAGGAAAATGGTCCAATTCACACACTTGTCAAGAGAACATCCCTGATCATCCGTACTGCCTCTGATCTGGCGGACTCACTGTTGGAGTGTGCCTCTGCTATCTATCAATAAAAAAATGAGAACATTTGCCGTCTGGTTTGCCTAATATACGGAATTTGAAATGATTTATACTTTTACTTTTGATAGTTAAGTACATTTTAGCAATTCCATTTACTTTTGATACTTAAGTATATTTAAAACCAAATACTTTTAGACTTTTACTCAAGTAGTATTTTACTGGGTGACTTTCACTTTTACTTGAGTCATTTTCTATTAAGGTATCTTTACTTTACTCAAGTATGACAATTAGGTATGAAAATCCACCACTGCTGACATGTTGTCCACCCAATCAAAGGATCAGAGAATTAATCAAAATCTAAATAAATCAAATCAAATGTTATTGGTCACATACACATGGAACTAGAAGCACAAGCATTTCGCTACACTCGCATTAACATCTGCTAACCATGTGTATGTGACTAATAAAATTTGATTTGATTTGATTTGATTTGGTTAGCAGATGTTAATGCCAGTGTAGCGAAATGCTTGTGAATTCTCCTGGATTCAAGAGCACACGCATCTTAATCTTGTACTGAAAGCATAAGATACASCTAGATAGCACTGCAGTGCATAACATGTGGTGAGTAGTTGACTCAAAGAGAGAGAAAGACAATAGTTGAACAGTTTTGAACAAATGCCTTTCTTTCAAAATMAAGGAGAAGCAGAGAGAGATAGAGAGAGAATGTGTCATTTTTTTCCACTTTCAGTTTCACTTACTTAGCTAGCAAATGCAGCTAGCTAGTTTAATCTACTCAAACACCCTGCTCGAACAGAGGGATGCTATGTTAGCTAGCTGGCTATGACTATCCAACACCTGGAACTCTTCCAAGTCAAGGGAAACTTTTGGTTTTACTAATTTATTTTATTGCCACCGGGGCCCACTGGTGTAAGTGCTAAACTGCTTACTGACTGTACACTGTAACGTTACTGCATGATTGTATCAGGTTTACTAACGCATTAGTTCTATTAGCTACAGTATGTTGACTAAGACGTTACTTTAGCTAATATTGGGCCAACGATGCAGGCTGTGTGTAGCAGTTATGATGTGGTTTGGTTTGGAAAGGTTTTTTCGCTTGGTCACATACAGCTGATGCGTTGTGCATTGACGTCCACAAGCGACAAAGGGAAAAGGTGAGAGGAGGAGAGCGCATAGATGCGAGAAGGAATACAACGTGGCTGTTATGAAAGTGCTGTGTTTACGTGTGATCAGGGGTGTATTCATTCCACCGATTCTGTTGAAAAACAAAACGAGGATAAACATACCTGAATATGTCCYAAATAAACTCTTGTTTGCAACTGTTGGATTAATGATCTCACCCTATATCAGCGAGAAGCAGGCAAGAGTGTGCAAGGCGATATTGAATGTGTCACTGTCTGTCCATGTGTCACTGTCTCGCACCTCAAATATTTCTCTCGACCTGACATACCTTGTAAACTTTCATTCACAGGCTAGGTTGTAGCAACCTCATGATGGGTATAGGGAACATTTGAGTATCATGTGGTAGCATAAACCTATCGCTGTTACATTGAACAGGGTGAATGGAATATAATTGACAGTCATCCAATATGGTGTAATAGAAATAAGGCCATGCTCATGCAAAAAAAAAAGTTGTCCTCCCTCATCTTAAACGGCACTGACCACTACTGCACAATACTAACCTAATTGACAGACTGAAAAGAAGGAAGCCTGTACAGACTACAAATATTCCAAAACATGCATCCTGTTTGCAACAAGGCACTAAAGTAATGCTGCAAAAAATGTGGCAAAGCAATTAACGTTTTGTCCTGAATACAAAGTGGTATGTTTGGGGCAAATCCAATGCAACACATTACTGAGTACATATTTTCAAGCATACACTCTRCGGGAAAAAAAGGTGCTATCTACAACTGAAAAGGATTCTTTGGCTGTCCCCATAATCAAATCAAACACGTGATTAGTAGATGTTATTGCGGGTGTAGCGAAATGCTTGTGCTTCTAGCTCCGATAGTGCAGTAATATCTAACACGTAATATCTAACAAATTACACAACATATACCCAATACACACAAATCTAAGTCGGAATGAATTAAGACTATCTACATATGGATGAGCGATGTCAGAGTGGAACGGACTAAGATACAGTAGAATACTATAGAATACAGTGTATACATACAGTATGAGATGAGTAATGCAAGAWATGTTAACATTATTAAGTGACTAAGATACCGTAGAATAGWATAGAAAGCACTATATAAATATGAGATAAGTAATGCCAGATATGTAAACACTAAGTGAGTAAGATACCGTAGAATAGTATAGAATACAGTATATACATATGAGATGAGTAATGAGTAATGCAAGATATGTAAACATTATTAAGTGACTAAGATACCGTAGAATAGTGTAGAATACAGTATACATATGAGATGAGTCATGCCAGATATGTAAACCTTATTAAAGTGACTAGTGTTCCATTCCTTAAAGTGGCCAGTGATTTCTAGTCTATGCCTATATGCAGCAGCCTCTAATAAGAGAACKCTTTCCACAGAGGGTTCTACGTGGAACTCTAAATCGTTCTACCTGGAACCAAAAAGGGTTCTACKTGGAACCAAAAAGGGTTCTCCTATGGGGACARCCAAAGAACCCTTTTGGAATCCTTTTTTCTAAGCATATAGTGATGGCTGCATCATGTTATGCTTGTAATTGTTAAGGACTGGATAGTTTTTAAAGGATAAAAAAGAAAGGGAATGGAGATAAGCACAGGCAAAATCCAAGTGGAAAACCTGGATTAGTGTCACGCCCTGACCTTAGAGAGCTTTTTATGTCTCTATTTTGGGTTTGGTCAGGGTGTGATTTGGGTGGGCATTCTATGTTCTATTTTCTATGTTTTTGTATTTCTTTGTTTTGGCCGGGTATGGTTCTCAATCAGGGACAGCTGTCTATCGTTGTCTCTGATTGGGAACCATACTTGGGTATCCCTTTTCCCTCCTTTCTTTGTGGGAAGTTAACTTTGTTTGTGGCACATAGCCCTTAAGCTTCACGGTCATTTTTGTATTGTTTATTGTTTTTGTTGGTGTCATTTTCTTAATAAAAGGAATATGTACGCTTACCACACTGCGCTTTGGTCCAGTTCTTTCGACGGCCGTGACAATTAGTCTGCGTTCACCAGACACTGGAAGATTAATTCACCTTTCAGCAGGACAATAGCCTAAAACACAAGGCCAAATCTACACTGGAGTTGCTTACCAAGAAGACAGTGAATGTCCCTGAGTGGCTGAGTTACAGTTTTGACTTAAAAAATCTACTTAAAAATCTATGGCAAGACCTGAAAATGGTTATCTAGCAATGATCAACAAACAATTTGACAGAGCTTGAATAATTTTTTCAACGATAATGGGCAAATGTTGCACAATCCAGGTGGAGAAAGCTCTTAGGGACTTACCCAGAAAGACACACAGCAAAGATGCTTCTACAAACTATTGACTCAGGGGTGTGAATACTTTCTATATTTCATTTTCAATAAATTTGCTCAAATGTCCCCAAAAAAATCAGGCTGTAACACAACAAAATGTGGAATAAGTCAACGGGTATTGATACTTTCTGAAGGCACTGTTTTACTTGACAAAGCCACTAAGGCATTTGATCTCCTTTAAAAAATGTGGGCTTATTGTTGAAAATAACCCCTTCCTGTGTGCCTTGGCATATGCTAGAGAACGCCCTGTCCCACCGAATCAGAATCCAGGATCTGCAGTTGAGCAAAAATCTTCAGTGTAACATATTATATTATAACCATACTTTGATTGTCTGAGCTCTATTTTAACAAACCTAACGCAATGGTAAATCTAAGTGCTGGCGGTAGCGCTATAGGTTCGGAAGGGGAGGGGTCAGAAATGTTGTTGCTATTTTCACAACCATAAACATGGGTGCAGTTCTTGGAGGTGACGCGAAAGGGCTGGGTTTTGATGAATAAACAAGTTGTGGGTGTGTCGAGACTTGGCCTCTCACTGGGCGATCAGAATGTGCTCCATGGCTAAATATGTGGTTGCATCAAGTTGTGTGTTTACTGTCTTTCATGTATTGCGTTGTCATCAACTCCAATTTGAATGTTAGTCTGTTATAGCTAGTTCGTTACATAGCCTGCCCCATATTTGAAAATATGTTAAACATGTTTGGAGTCCACATTGTTCCAGTTGCATTGCTTCAATATGGAAATACATTGTTAAACATAGGCTATAGCATTCACAATGATTTAGGGGCTACTGTAAATTGCAGTCTGTGGAAATGCCAAACGGAATCAATGAGCAAGGCACCATAATTGCTCCTCATGGGCGTATAATACAGACAAGGCAACATAGACTTMCGAGGGGTTTTCGCACATCCAAACTTTTCACAGGAGCTGGATAAAGATCCAATATAAAGAGAAAGGGGGAATGTCTACTCACCATGGGCCCGACTCTACAAGGGGGAAAAAGTGGGCTTAGCATCATCAGTTGAAACTTGTGCCCCCTCAGTTTTTGTTTTATGCCCCCTAGATAAAAATAGCAAAAAAGTTKAAATGATTGAGTGACAGGTTGGTGCAAAATCTGTATTTCCACTGCACTTTGTCAGCAAAACGGACAGAGCGTGCCGCGGTTTGTGTAGGGGGGCTATGGAAAGCCACTTGGGTGGTTAGGTATGACTCCTTTGGGTTTCTGTAAAATTTGTGAATAAACACTTCTCATCCTTGGTAGGCTTGGTGAATAAAGTGATACTTGTAATATTTGATTTTGATTTATAAGGGCAGGGTCAAGTTTACCGTTGAAGCTGCTTCACTCAACTCTGCCTCACGCCCCACCACTACAGAGTTTAGTTAGCTTCTTAGCTAGCTGTAAAAAGCATTAGTGCGATTAGTCTATTTTGCTACCTCAAACCAGCTAATCTGCCACTGCCACGYTGGATATCAGCAATTGGCTTCGCAAAAGTACCCAAACGAAGCTAAAGGAAAAGGAGATTGATGAGCAGCAGCAGCATCAAATCACAAAGGCCACCTCCAAGCTTAGCAGCGATGATTCTGCCGAGCTCCAGCTAGCTCAGTGTGCAGAGCCTACCCAACCTTCCACAAGCGCTGCCAGGATAATGGCTCCACAGCCCCCTCCACCTCCGACTGTTCGTGACAATCTTGGAACAGAGCAGCCAGCCAAGGTTAGCCTAGAATCAGACCTTAAATGTTAATTTGTCCAAAAACATTAATTTAATAGCAAATGGTTCATAGGAAAAGAGAGGCGTGAATACTCGGTTACTGCAGATGCAGCATTTTGTTTCCCATGTCGAAAGTTCTGTGTTGGGTCCAATGTTAACACAGACAAGGCCTTCACCCAAGCTGGGTATTCTAACTGGAAGCATGCTAATGATAGTACCAAAGGATTCACTAGGCATGCACCAAGTAAAAAATATTTGAAATGCACTGCATTGTTGAAAGAAAAACTATTTCTAAATGRTAAGGGAACATCGGTGTCAACAATTGTTAATGATGTGCAGTTGGCATGAAGTAGTATATATTTGTCAGCAGTTGTGGACATTATTAAGTTACTTGTTTCAAACCAGCAACCACTAAGGGCAACATTGGATGCGATAGAGTCAAGAGGGGAAGGGAGCTTTTTCTGTTTGGTGCTAAACACCTTGCCTCACAATGCCACAAACACGTCACACGATATTCAAAATGAAATCYTAGGGCTCATGAGTGGGGCGTCCGCAGCTACTGTACATGCGAGAACTCCTTTTTCAATTTGACAAATGTGTTCAGTCAGCATAGAAGAAGCATGGTACACTAAAACCCTACACGCGCATTCATTTTAAGCCCAAGCTCTACCCATGCCCACGACGTTCAGGCCCTACCCTACCCAGACCCGATTGCTTCTGCCAAATTTAAGGCCCAGAGTCATGTAAAAATCTTCAGTCTGAAATAGTTCCATTCATCTGATTGTGTTGTGATTGTTACATTATGTTGTAAACATTTTCACAGCGTGTCAATATTATGCATGCATGTCTGTGTGGATGGCTGAGCTCGTGCAGATGTTTCTCAAATCAAATCACACCCCCCATCCTTGATTTATCTAGCTAAGTAGCATAATTAGCTGTAAACTGGTCAAGATGGCTTGTTCTCAGAGATGTACAGTTTTAACTTGTTTGTATAGTTACCTAACTAACTAACAAACAAARAAATATATGCACTGTCACTCGAAAACGTAGCGCCCAAGTCTTTACAACCGCAAAAAAATGTCTCCTCACATCAACCCTCAGCACTTCGACGCGCGAGTCCGGGTATTCATATCTTGGTATTTATAAGCAAACTTCACGCCTCAACAAGCTTCTGATTGGTCAGAGTCAATAATCCTGGCCACCATTGGCAGATGTGTGAAGCAAATGCGCGTGCCTACAGAACAGTTTTTCGAGGTCGAGGGAGGGTGTGAGAGAAACATCCGCACGAGCTCAGCCTAAAGAGATGCGGGTGCAATTATTGAACTGGGAACATTTTCACGCTGGGACAAATTTTACAGCATGACGTCACAATCAGAACACAATCAGAACAACTGGGAACTATTTCACGCTGGGAGGATTTTTACATGACACTCGGCCTTGCCCGAAACCCGAAATCAGAAATAACTTCCTCCATTAGTAAATCCATTAGCTGCTCCTCTCTGACTGTCACTCGATCGCTCCCTGAGTGCAGGAAGATCGCTCCGCATGCACTCTGCTCATGGTGGCTCTGAGTCTGTGTATCCATAGCAACGGCTCGACTTGGGCTGCTCTGCCAGAGATATTAAAAAAGGAGGAGATATGAATACCATTGTTCAATGAATGGAGGAACGTATTACACCCCACCCAGCACACTGTCGAACAATCGCGTTCACTTTGTCATACTGCGTCACGCGGTTGCTAAGCTAATCGTCACTCAATCCCTTCTCAAAATCAGGGTAGGAGTCAAGAAACGCACGTATTTTCCTCGAAAGTACTTGTAAATGTCACAATTCCAAAGCTGTACAATATTACAGATAGCAAGTTAATTATCTCATATCACGTAAAAGATTTGCAATGTTGTACTTCATTTTGACAAAATTCATGCTAAATGTTGGGTTTTTGACTCTCATGCACTCCTTGAAGGAGAGCTCTCCTTGTCCCAGAATCATCCAGAATGCACCACACGGCCCATTGACATAGAATGGGCAATGTACACAATGGGCTTTTATACGATTCTAATGGAGTATCCCATCTCATCAAAAGTATCTCTGGCCCTGCTCAACAAACGATGAGACCTCTAAACTCTGACAAAACTCAAAAGACATTTTTTGAAATAATCTCTCCCGTTTAATATTTGAAAAGTTTTAAGCACTTCTGACACCATGTTATGATCTTAGTCAGATATGACTACTGCGCAGCAAATATACGTTTTTTTATGTTTCTAATTACAAAGTAAGTATACAGGCACCAAAAGCACATTACTCTTGTTCATTTTTTACATTTTTTTTTTAGTCATTTAGCAGACGCWCTTATCCAGAGCGACTTACAGTAGAGTGCATACATTTTATTACATTTTTACATACTGAGACAAGGATATCCCTACCGGCCAAGAGCAGACGCTCTTATCCAGAGCGACTTACAGTAGAGTGCATACAACAGCTTGCCATCTAGTGTGACACCCAGCAGTTTAGTCTCTTCAACTTGCTCAATAGTCACATTATTCAACAACAGA
>NC_036856.1:21647668-21692087 GCF_002910315.2 Salvelinus sp. IW2-2015
ACATTTTCATTTTTTTTTTTTTTTTTTTTTTTACATACTGAGACAAGGATATCCCTACCGGCCAAACCCTCCCTAACCCGGACGACGCTATGCCAATTGTGCGTCGCCCCATTGTTCCATGTGCATAAGGGCAGTGTGTGTCATGGCTGGATAGGCTGCGTTTCCGCTGTCAACCAAATGTGTTAACGCTTTAATAACCAGCTTCTGTTTGAACTTATATATCCCTGCCAGCGCTGCCTGAAACACACCTCTAATATTTACAACCCTCCCATCTAGCGCATTCGAGCTGATATAAAACAGGTAAATTACCAATCCTTCGCAAGTTTGAACATAGCAGAGCGCTGGCTTTAACAGGTTGAAATTGACAACGAATGTGTGTTTGACACTACCGTTGCCTTAACGCCAGCCGAAAATAGAGCCTTTGGGCTTCAACTTGTAAAATGTGTCTGTAACCTGCAGTAATACCTTGGAATAATAAGTCTTCTGTCTGGTTCCATGCCATTCATTTTWCGACAATGGGCTAAGATAGGTATATGTATACTAAATTATATCTTCAACCAACAGAGACTTTTCTATCTCAAACTACGTACTATGAAAACCAGGGACGCAACTTTCACTGGGGACAGGTCCCCCTCACATTCTGAAATTGCATTTCCCCCCACCCCCCAATTTTATAATTGTAATGTGACACAAAACTAGGCAACAATGTGCTTTAGGACCATGCGAACACTTCCAAGCTGTCGGGTAGGCTGTTTGGAGTGTTTATCCTTCAGGATAATAATAAAAACCAGTGTGCAAAGCTGTGATCAAGGCAAAGGGTGGCTATTTGAAGAATCCAAATATAAAATTAAAATAAAGAAAAACCCTTGAATGAGTAGGTGTTCTAAAACTTTTGACCGGTAGTGTGTATTAGAAAGATCAGCTGTAAAAACGTATGGAGCTTATCAAGGCTCAGGCTAACACCCAGATGCAGACACAGGAGGCGGATAGTACGAGTCTCAGAGTTTTTTATAGTACAAGGAGCAGGCAAAGAGTCGTAATCCAAATCAGTGTAAGGCAGGTACAGGACGACAGGCAGAAAGGTCATTACTGGGAAGACCAGGAAAACCAAAAACTAGCTCACGGGACGCACGCTGGTAGGGCTTGACAGGACAAGACTAACTGGCAACAGACAACAGAAAACACAGGTATAAATACACAGGGGATAATGGGAGGAGATGGGAGACACCTGTTGGGGGGTGGAGACAAGCACAAAGACAGGTGAAACAGATCAGGGTGTGACAGAGCTAGCATTAAGCCAGCATTACAGTGGCTTGCGAAAGTATTCACCCCCCTTGGCATTTTTCCTATTTTGTTGCCTTACAACCTGGAATTATTTTGGGGGGGTTTGTATCATTTGATTTACACAACATGCCTACCTCTTTGAAGATGCAAAATATTTTTTCTTGTGAAACAAACAAGAGATAAGACAAAAAAAATGAAATCTTGAGCGTGCATAACTATTCACCCCCCAAAAAGTCAGTACTTTGTAGAGCCACCTTTTGCAGCAATTACAGCTGCAAGTCTCTTGGGGTATGTCTCTATAAGCTTGGCACATCTAGCCACTGGGATTTTTGCCCATTCTTCAAGGCAAAACTGTTTCAGCTCCTTCAAGTTGGGTGGGTTCTGCTGGTGTACAGCAATCTTTAAGTCATACCACAGATTCTCAATTGGATTGAGGTCTGGGCTTTGACTAGGCCATTCCAAGACATTTAAATGTTTCCCCTTTAACCACTCTAGTGTTGTTTTAGCAGTATGCTAGGGTCATTGTCCTGCTGGAAGGTGAACCTCCACCCCAGTCTCAAATCTCTGGAAGACTGAAACAGGTTTCCCTCAAGAATTATCCCGGTATTTAGTGCCATCCATCATTCCTTCAATTCTGACCAGTTTCCCAGTCCCTGATGAAAAACATCCCCACAGCATGATGCTGCCACCACCATGCTTCACTGTGGGGATGTGGTTCTTGGGGTCATGAGAGATGTTAGGTTTGCGCCAGACATAGCATTTTCCTTGATGGCCAAAAATATCAATTTTAGTCTCATCTGACCAGAGTACCTTCTTACATATGTTTGGGGAGTCTCCCACATGCCTTTTMGTGAACACCAAACGTGTTTGCTTATTTTTTTCTTTAAGCAATGGCTTTTTTCTGGCCACTCTTCCATAAAGCCCAGCTCTGTGAAGTGTACGGCTTAAAGTGGTCCTGTGGACAGATACTCCAATCTCCGCTGTGGAACTTTGCAGTTCCTTCAGGGTTATCTTTGGTCTCTTTGTTGCCTCTCTGATTAATGCCCTCCTTGCCTGGTCCGTGAGTTTTGGTGGGCGGCACTCTCTTGGCAGGTTTGTTGTGGTGCCATAGTCTTTAAAAATGTTAATAATGGATTTAATGGTGCTCCATGGGATGTTCAAAGTTTCTGCTATTTTTTTATAACCCAACCTTGATCTGTACTTCTCCACAACTTTGTCCCTGACCTGTTTGGAGAGCTCCTTGGTCTTCATGGTGCCACTTGAATGGTGGTGTCCCTTGCTTAGTGGTGTTGCAGACTCTGGGGCCTTTCAYAACAGGTGTAAATATACTGAGATCATGTGACAGATCATGTGACACTTAGATTGCACACAGGTGGACTTTATTTAACTAATAATGTGACTTCTGAAGGTAATTGGTTGCACCAGATCTATTTAGTGGCCTCATAGCAAAGGGGCTGAATACATATGCACGCACCACTTTTCACCACTTTTTATTTATAATTTTTTTTAAATTTCACTTTACCAATTTGGACTATTTTGTATATGTCCATTACATGAAATCCAAATAAAAATCTATTTCAATTACAGGTTGTAATGCAACAAAATAGGAAAAATGCCAAAGGGATGAATACTTTTGCAAGGCACTGTAAGACACGAACCAACTCTGATTCAGAGGGGTTGGGTTAAATGCGGAAGACACGTTTCAGTTGAACACATTCAGTTGTAAAATTGACTAAGTATACCCCTTTCCCAGCTGGACCAAGGCTATCTAGTGGCGCAGTGGTCTAAGGCACTGCATCTCAGTGCAAGAGGAGTCACTACTGTCCCTAATTCAAATCCAAGCTGATTGAGAGTCCCATAGGGCGGTGCACAATTGACCCAGTGTCGTCTGGGTTTGTCCCAGGCCGTCATTGTAAATAAGGATTTGTTCTTAACTGACTTGCCTAGTTAAATTAAACTTGTTTTGAAAAAAAGACCACGTACACCCAGAATCTGACCTAGGATACTTGTTTGGTCATTATGTGTATGTGTATGTATGTGTACAGATGTTGGATCTTCATTGAACCAGTTTGTTACAGRAGGAAAGTAATCCTGCAGCAACAGGAAATGTGAATTATAATGTGGATTACAGGCCTAATTAATGACATATTATGTAGAGYTTGATACATTTTTCTTTAGGGCAAATCAAGTCTGYCATTTTAAATAGGAAATTACAAACTTTAGAAGCCTTGTTATCCTTGAATACACTACAAGTTTGCATTTCTTGCTGTGCAGGAAAGTTCTCAGCAACAAAATAATGGTCAAATTAAGATCCTACATCTGTACATATGCACACTATCTGTTTTGTTTTTGTCTCCATGATTCTTCTCTTTAGTCATTCTTTAGGTTTTTTTTTCTTCCTCTTTTTTTGTTTGTYGTTGCTCCCCTTGGGTACTGCTTGTATGTACTGCTTATTTGTTGTCTTATATACAGTATATATAAAGAACAATTATTATTAATTTAGTGCGCCCAAAAGTCTTCGGCCGGCTCTGACTGCATGTGTGAGTAAGGATATGGGTACGCAGACTCACGAGCCACTGCGCCCCCTCATGATGAGTTCCAATGTTTTGTGGCCCTCACCCCCATCAAAGTTGCCCATCTCTGTTTTAAGATTGAGATACTGTACTGCACTATATAGTAGGCACTGGCAGTACATGAGCAATGAGTTATGTACTTCATTAAGCTAAAGTAATTTCCCTCTCAGATATCATGTCTCCTTTAAGCCATTCTATAATCCATCGTACCCAGCCATTATCTATATTTAGCACTAAGGAGTAGACTACTAGAGCTGTTCATACAAATCTATGTAGAGGTGTTATTTCCTGGTACAAGAGCATAGATTAACGAAAAACGTAATATGTTTGAAAACAGAAAGTTTGCAATCAGTGATTAAAAGTGATTCACTTTTAATAATCAAACTTTTGGTGGTAACATGAAGGCAACTTAAAATCCTTCCTCATTAAATTGGTGTTACTCATTCATGTCTCAATTACCTACCACTGATTATTAACATCTCATAGCTGTCTACTACTAGACTTACATACCACAGCTTCCAATGAGTTGGAAAGCTAGCCTTCTGGTTATCCTTTCACAGCCTTCGTAGCATTAATATCGACCTTAGAGACCATGTAAGGAGCATTGTTAAAACTTCTCTAGGATAGGGGGCAGCATTTTTACGTTTGGATGAAAAGCATACCCAAATTCAACTGCCAGTTACTCATCCCCAGGAGATAAGATATGCATATTATTAGTAGATTTGGATAGAAAACACTCTGAAGTTTCTAAAACTGTTTGAATCATGTCTGTGAGTATAACAGAACTTATTTAGCAGGCGAAACCCCGAGGACAAACCATTCAGATTTTGTTTTGTTTTGAGGTCACTCTCTTTTCAATGCGTTTTCATTGGGAATACAGATTTCTAATTGACCTTCTTGCAGTTCCTACCGCTTCCACTGGATGTCAACAGTCTTTAGAAATTGGTTGAGGTTTTTTCCTTTGTGTAATGAATAAGTACGGCCATCTTGAACGAGGGTCACTGGAAGTGTACTGTTAGTTAGAGGTGCGTGACCAGAAAGCTAGCAACAGTTTGTTTAAATCCTGTATTGAACACAGATCATCCCGTCTTAAATTTGATCGATTATTTACGTAAAAACATACCTAAAGTTGTATTACAAAAGTAGTTTGAAATGTTTTGGCAAAGTTTACAGGTAACTTTTGAGATATTTTGTAGTTGGAACCTGTATTTTTCTGGATCAAACACGCCAAATAAATGGACATTTTGGATATATATCGACGGAATTAATCGAACAAAGGACCATTTGTGATGTTTATGGGACATATTGGAGTGCCAACAACAGAAGCTCGTCAAAGGTAAGGCATGAATTATATTTTTATTTCTGCGTTTTGTGTCGCGCCTGCAGGGTTTAAATATGCTTCTCTCTCTTTGTTTACTATGGTGCTAACTCAGATAATAGCATCGTTTGCTTTCGCCCGAAAAGCCTATTTGAATTCTGACATGTTGGCTGAATTCACAACCAGTGTAGCTTTAATTTGGTATCTTTCATGTGTGATTTAATAAAAGTTTGATTTTTATAGTAATTTATGTGAATTTGGCACTCTGCATTTTCTATGGCTTTTGGCCAAGTGAGACAGTAGCATCCCGCCTAAACTCAGATTTTTGGATATAAATATGAACTTTACCGAACAAAACATACATGTATTGTGTAACATGAAGTCGTATGAGTGTCATCTGATGAAGATCATCAAAGGTTAGTGATTAATTTTATCTCTATTTCTGCTTTTTGTTACTCCTCTCTTTGGCTGGAAAAATGGCTGTGTTTTTATGTGGCTATGTACTGACCTAACATAATCGCAATGTGTGCTTTCACCGTAAGTCCTTTTTGAAATCAGACATGTTGGCTGGATTCACAACAAGTGTAGCTTTAATTTGGTGTCTTTCATGTGTGATTTCATGAAAGTTGGATTTTTATAGTAATTTATTTGAATTTGGCGCTCTGCATTTTTACTGGCTTTTGGCCAAGTGGGACGTTAGCGTCCCACATATCCCAGAGAAGTTCATAATCAAAGATGAATCAAAACCCACATTACTAACATTTATGTTATGACCTTTATATAAAGAATTAATGAGTACTCCAGACTGCTCACAGAGCAACATAGTGTATCATTAGACACATTTCTTCAAAGAAACACAGAAAGATACTCACAAAACATTGTATTTTAGAAACAATAAAACATTCACATAGATAGAGGCTAACGTTCCAAAACATGCAGGGGGGGAACTGTGCCCTGGCCAATACAATGTGTCCTAAAGTGTGCACATTCAGCATTATATTTAGGCTATTCTGAGAGCTTAATTACTCAAGAGTAAAGTGATTGTCAATCAGGATGTAGGTCCAGGCAACATGCTAGTTAAGCTCATATACAGCATCACTGGGAAACCCTTCAATTTGGTAAGTGATAACAGTTTCCATTATCCATCCAAAGATGTTTTGTTCACATCAAGTCAAGTGACACATGCTCTATAACTGCAAGAGAAACTGAGCCTAACTTCACTGTTTGTCAGAGTAATCTGGTTAGAACCTGTATGATTTCAGTGACTAACAATTGATTATCAGTGAACATATCAAAGTATATTCAAATCAAATCAAATGTATTTATATAGCCCTTCTTACATCAGCTGATATATCAAAGTGCTGTACAGAAACCCAGCCTAAAACCCCAAGCAATGCAGGTGTAGAAGCACGGTGGCTAGGAAAAACTCCCTAGAAAGGCCAAAACCTAGGAAGAAACCTAGAGAGGAACCAGGCTATGAGGGGTGGCCAGTCCTCTTCTGGCTGTGCCGGGTGGAGATTATAACAGAACATGGRCAAGATGTTCAAATGTTCATAAATGACCAGCATTGTCAAATAATAGTAATCACAGTGAACAGGTCAGGGTTCCAGAACAGTTGAAACTGGAGCAGCAGCACGGCCAGGTGGACTGGGGACAACAAGGAGTCACCATGCCAGGTAGTCCTGAGGCATGGTCCTAGGGCTCAGGTCCTCCGAGAGAGAGAGAGAAAGAAAGAAAGAAAGAGAGAAAGAGAGAATTAGAGAGAGTATACTTAAATTCACACAGGACACCGGATAAGACAGGAGAAATACTCCAGATATAACAGACTGACCCTAGCCCCCCGACACATAAACTACTGCAGCATAAATACTGTAGGCTGAGACAGGTGGGGTCAGGAGACACTGTGGCCACATCCGATGATACCCCCGGACAGGGCCAAACAGGCAGGATATAACCCCACCTACTTTGCCAAAGCACAGCCCCCACACCACTAGAGGGATATCTTCAACCACCAACTTACCATCCTGAGACAAGGCCGAGTATAGCCCACAAAGATCTCCACCACGGCACAACCCAAGGGGGGGCGCCAACCCAGACAGGAAGACCACGTCAGTGACTCAAGTGACGCACCCCTCCTAGGGACGGCATGAAAGAGCACCAGTAAGCCAGTGACTCAGCCCACATAATAGGGTTAGAGGCAGAGAATCCCAGTGGAGAGAGYGGAACCGGCCAGGCAGAGACAGCAAGGGCGGTCGTTGCTCCAGTGCCTTTCCGTTCACCTTCACACTCCTGGGCCAGATTACACTCAATCATAGGACCTACTGAAGAGATGAGTCTTCAATAAAGACTMAAAGGTTGAGACCGAGTCTGCGTCTGTCACATGTGTAGGCAGACCATTCCATAAAAATGGAGCTCTGTAGGAGAAAGCCCTGCCTCCAGCTGTTTGCTTAGAAATTCTAGGGACAATTAGGAGGCCTGCGTCTTGTAACCGTAGCATACGTGTAGGTATGTACGGCAGGACCAAATCGGAAAGATAGGTAGGAGCAAGCCCATGTAATGCTTTGTAGGTTAGCAGTAAAACCTTGAAATCAGCCCTTGCCTTAACAGGAAGCCAGTGTAGGGAGGCTAGTACTGGAGTAATATGATCACATTTTTTGGTTCTAGTCAGGATTCTAGCAGCCGTATTTAGCGCTAACTGAAGTTTATTTKGTGCTTTACCCGGGTAGCCGGACAGACATTTTTGCAATGTTACGTAAATGGAAAAAAGCTGTCCTTGAAACAGTCTTGATATGTTCGTCAAAAGAGAGATCAGGGTCCAGAGTAACGCCGAGGTCCTTCACAGTTTTATTTGAGACGACTGTACAACCATCAAGATTAATTGTCAGATTCAACAGAAGATCTCTTTGTTTCTTGGGACCTAGAACAAGCACAGCCATCTTGGCTCGTGTTATCCATGTATTGTTGTCATTTGCAAAAAGCAAAAAACATCAGTCAAGAGGAGTGACCTTGGCTGAAGCAGTGTTAAATGGGCCGGCAATGACAATTTTAGTGAGATATTGCTGTTATTAGACCACCATTTTCCTATTTCTCTTTGTCATTGATGCTTGACAGGTTAGGCCTATAATTTCAATTATCTCACTTGGATGGAGCCCACTCAAGCAAAGATTATTATTAACATATATTTTTTACCTTTATTTATCCAGGCGAGTCAATTAATAAAAACAAATTCTTATTTACAATGACGGCTTGGTGAAAATGATAGAGATAGTGGGTTTGATTTTTTAAAACTGTTTCAATCAAATAAGTGTTTCCACTTTGTCACTGACTAATGACTAATGGTTTAAGAACATAATTATTTGGAAATGTTGGTTAGAACAACACTATTTATCTTATTCAGCTGTCAGTGTCAATACCATCATTCATATTGTATTACCGTTTATTTTTCAGGGACATCAATTCAACAACATCTACTGTAATGAGTAAAAATGACAATACATAAGGACAGACTTTGAAGGGTTAATAACTGAAAAGGATTCATTTCAGTATGGACCCTTATCGACCAGCTTGAGACAACACTCATGTTCATTTGAATATTATGTGTGCTTCCACTGAAGTCATTAATTGAACAGGCTGCTAAGTACTGTGGGTATATTGCTTTTGTACAGTGTATCCATAAATCAATAACTGTAGTGCACCACCTACTCTTTGATATTGATACAGTATGTGCATTCATGAACAGAATGATGTTCTTGGATGTTATTGCTGATGGGCTTGGTYCGCTCAATACAAAATACACAATGCATATTGATCCAAACAGAATCATTCAAAATGGCAAAGCAAGATAACAAGCATTATATGATCACATGCATTATTTGAAAAATGTCGATTTCACAGTAGTACAGTCCCTAGTGAAACTCACCCCTTGCAAAGTCTTCACATTTTMCTATCTTAAAATGTTATCCCCGTATGTCTTCATACCCTAGAGTAAATACTTGGTGGAAGCACCTTTGGCAGTCATTACAGCTGTGGATAATTTTGAATAATATTTTACCAACTTTGCACAACTCTTAGGGCAAAATGTATCCATTGTTTTTGTCAAAATTGCTGAAGCTCAGTAAATTTGGTTGGGAGTCATTGATGGACAGCAATATTTATGTAAGTCAGGACTGAGGCTGGACCACTCAGGAACACTCAACACCTCTTTGAAAGTAATTATCTTGTGTCTTTGTCATTAAATATAGRGTGATTGTGTAATTGCTTAAAAATATAATTCTATATCCCAGGGTTAGATTTTCAGAAGACTAAGACAGGGTTTCCTCTAAGTTTTTACCTGGGCTTTTCTCGTTTCATATTTATTTTGATCCTGACAAACCTCCCAGTCCCAGCCGATGATAACAGACCCATAACATAATGCTGCCAACACAATACCCTGTAAAATGTATATTAATTAATAGCCCAGGCATTTATTTGCTTCAATCAGTGAACACAACCAGCACTTGTTAGAGACAGGCTTCTATTTGAGACAGGCATTTATTTCCTTAATGCACACAGATTTTACTCAATACCATTTTGAAAAGACTTCCACACTGTTTATTGTGACTAGTATGACCAGTATAAACCAAATCCATTTCAGATCAGACTTGCAAAGACTAGGCTCTAGGCTGCCTATCATACACCCTCGATTTTGTGCTTCAGCACCATTCTCTCACTAGTGACACCTCCTTGCACCGTAGTTGCAACGCAATCACAGCAGATAAACTTCAGTATTCAACGTCTGTCCAGGTCCCCAGGGCATCGGGAGATGCTTTCAATATCATCCACCAGGGGCAACTAGTGCAGTCTTTTACATTTTATTTTCTTAAATCAACAGTGTATGGTCCTGTGTGGTGCAGTTGGTAGAGCATGGCGTGTGCAACGCCAGTGTTGTGGGTTCAATTCCCTTGGTGTCACACTCTGATCTGTTTCACCTGTCTTTGTGCTTCTCTCCACCCCCCAGCAGGTGTCTTTCATTATACCTGCATTTTCTGTTTGTCTGTTGCCAGTTCATCTTGTCCCGTCAAGTCCTACCAGTGTTTCCTGTGCTCTAGTTTTACTTAGTCTTCCCAGTTCTGACCTTTCTGCCTAGCCTGAGCCGTGATACACAGGGAACCAGTCCAAAAATGTATTCACTTTAGATAAGAGCATCTGCTAATTAACTAAAATATCTAATAAATCAATGTGTGTGTTTATTTCTTTAATATAACTCCAAAATATATTTTTTATAATTTATTTCCCTGAGCCTCCTTGGGCTACTGAAATGCTCAGTCCAACTGTGTGGGTGTGGGGATAATTGTTTTATATATATTTACATACAGCCCTCATTGGCTAATAGAATAGTATAGAGCCCACCCTTTAAAAAAACAACAACAAAGGCACATGGTATTCAACTGGAGTGCTTTGTTTTGTCATCAAAACAAAAGGCATACATCATGCCAAAAGGCATACAATTTTCTAAATAATTGTTGTACTGTTTTCAATAGTCACCAGAAGATTCAGTAGGTCACCAGAAGAAGCCCATGGTATAATCTTCAGTGTCATCATAAAGTCTATGTCATAATTTTGTGAAATAAACTTTGTGATGATACTGGAGATMATAAATTATACATTTTTTATAATAAGTKAGCACTGTTGAATTGCACATTTTTAAAAATGTTTTCTGTTGTTGAAAGTAAATAAGGCAGACTGCAATGAAACGTGTTATTCATCATAAATTCTCTTGTCAGTTATTTACATAAGATAATAAACAGATCGTAAACAAAATTACAATGAAAGTCAGAATCATGGCAAATAAGTATCTTTTCAATTTATTGTTTTACAACTCAAGCTCTGGAAGGTATAACTCACAATAAAATACATTTATATTTTGATCCTTAGGAACACCTGTTTTAGTGACTAAATTTCAATGGAACTTTCTGTGATCAGACACTTTCTTATCCGGCATAGCACATTAAACACATATCTGCACCAAAACTATGTACATAAAGCATTGACTCTTACACATGATAAGGAAAGACATACACAAGTAACATACAGTACCAGTCAAAACTTTGGACACACCTACTCATTCAAGGGTTTTTATTATATTTGATATTAAAGATGGCGTATAAGGTAGTAGTTGTGGAATTGTTAGGTTAGATTACTCGTTAGTTATTACTGCATTGTCGGAACTAGAAGCACAAGCATTTCGCTACACTCGCATTAACATCTGCTAACCATGTGTATGTGACAAAAAATGTTTGATTTGATTTGATTGCAGTCTAAATATATGCTTCACAGATTTCAAGTAACAGATACATCTCAACATCAACCTTTCAGAGGAGACTGCGTGAATCAGGCCTTGCTGCGTGAATCAGGAATTGCTGCAAAGAAAACGCTATTAAAGGACACCAATAATAAGAAGAGATTTGCTTGGGCCAAGAAACACGAGCAATGAACATTAGACTCGTGGAAATCTGTCCTTTAGTCTGATGAGTCCAAATTTTATATTTTTGGTTCCAACCGCCGTGTCTTTGTGAGACACAGAGTAAGTGAACGGACGATCTRCGCATGTGTGGTTCCCATCGTGAAGCAAGGAGGAGGAGTTGTGATGGTGTGGGGGTGCTTTGCTGGTGACATTTATTTAGAATGCAAGGCACACTTAACCAGCATGGCTACCACAGCATTCTGCAGCGATACGCCATCCCATCTGGTTTGTGCTTAGTGGGACTATCAATTGTTTTTCAACAGGACAATGACCCAACACCTCAAGGCTGTGTAAGGGCTATTTGACCAAGAAGGAGAATGATGGACTGCTGCATCAGATTACCTGGCCTCCACAATCACCCGACCTCAACCCAATTGAGATGGTTTGGGATGAGTTGGACCACAGAGTGAAGCAAAAGCAGCCAATAAGTCCTCAGCATATTTGGGAAATCCTTCAAGACTTTTGGAAAGGCATTCCAGGGGAAGCTGGTTGAGAGAATGCCAAGAGTGTGCAAAGCTGTCATCAAGGCAATGGGTGGCTACTTTGAAGAATCTGAAATCTAAAATATATTTTTGTCAATTATAAAATATATATTTGTTTAACACTTTTTTGGTTACTACATGATTCCATATGTGTTATTTCATAGTTTTGATGTCTTCACTATTATTCTACAATGTAGAAAATAGTAAAAAATAAAGAAAAACCCTTGAATGAGTAGGTGTGTCCAAACTTTTGACTGGTACTATAATATTAATAAAACAATAACTTTYTTGWAAGAATAAGGTTAGGGAAATAAATTGTTTCATTCAATCCTGAAAACAAAGTGCAAGTTACATCACCATCATAACCATAAAATCATACACAACCGCTTGCCCTTGCATTCAGGTGCCACACAAGCAACCTATGTCATATTGTCTTTTTATCTTTCCTGTAACAAAGCCAACAATTTCTAGAGTAGACCTCAAGTACGTTGAAGTTTCACTCTTTCTGTTCTGGCAATCAGCCAAATCTTAGCTTGGTCTTCGATCTGTTTGTGCTATACAGTATAGCCATCTCCTGTGTATTGCCATGGTAACATGGCATGGATAACTGTCATACATTAGGAGTTAGCATGACAGCGTAAACAGATTTGGGACCAGGCTAGAGCATTTCTACYACCTGCACCACTAGCTTGGTATGTACAGCTGCCACCTCCATCAGCATCAACCTAGGAGGGTTAGGAGGAAGCAGTTCAGCTGCTTCTCTGCCAGGCGATGTTAACCTGTCTGTCCTGTCGTGTGTGTGTCATACTCTTTATCCTCGTCTTCACCAAGTTGCTCCTCATCAAAAGTATCTTCCGCCAAGAAGTCCATGACCTCATGGTCCTCCTCATCCTGCAGGCCTTCCTCAGTGATGACCTTTTAGCACATAGGAAGGGGAATCATGAATGGAAGGGAATTGTGTAGCTACAAGTTATCAACCTGTTTGCAAGGTAACAAAGTTATATTTTATAATCCTAAAATGTTCACTCTAACATTTGAGAAAATATCAAACGTAATTTAATTTCTGTAAGTCCATAACTGAAATAATATGTTCATGTATGCCTGCAGCAAAGTCAAACCAGCTAGATCTCCAGCCTAAGCTTTCATAAGTCATATGATATATCATAAGGTTTATACATTCATTCTTGTATTCAACAGCCAGAAGGCTTACTAAGTTGTATGAATCATATCACAGATGAACATACACCCAGCTAATGAGATACAGTGCCTTCAGAAAGTATTCATACCACTTAACTTATTCCAGATTTTGTTGTGTTATAGCCTGAATAAAYAAATTGTCAATATATATTTTTTCTCACCTATCTACAATGACAAAGTGAAAACAATTATAAAAAAGTATTATTATAATATATGAAGTACAGAGATATCTTATTGACATAAGTATTAACACCCCTTAGTCAATAGTTTATAGAAGATACTTTGACTGTGAATCTACAGCTGTGAATTTCTTTGTGTAAGTCTCTAAGAGCTTTGTACACCTGGATTGTAAAATATTTGCCCATTATTCTTTGCCAAGCTCTGTCAAGTTGATAGATTTTCAAGTCCATTTAAGACAAAACTGTAACTCGGCCACTCATTCAATGCCGTCTGGGTAACCAACTCCAGTGTAGATTTGGCCTTGTGTTTTAGGTTATTGTCCTGTTGAAGGTGAATTCGTCTCCCAGTGTCTGTTGGAAAGCAGATTGAACTAGGTTTTACTCTAGGATTTTGCCTGTGCTTATAGCAGTATTCTGTTTCTTTTATCTTAAAAAACTCCCTAGTCCTTGCTTATGACAAGTATACTCATAACATGATGCAGCCACCACCATGCTTGAAAATATGAAGAGTGGTACTCAGTGATGTGWTGTGTTGGATTTGCCCCCACGCTTTGTATTCAGGAAAAAAAGTTAATTTCTTTGCCACATTTTTTGCAGTGCCTTGTTGCACACAGGATGAATGAATTTCAATATTTTTCATCTGTACAGGCTTCCTTCTTTTCACACTGTCATTTAGGTTAGTATTGTGGAGTCAATACAATGTCGTTGATCTTTTTTTTGTACCTTTATTTAACTAGGCAAGTCAGTTAAGAACAAATTCTTATTTTCAATGACGACCTAGGAACACTGGGTTAACTGCCTTGTTCAGGGGTAGATCGACAGATTTTTACCTTGTCAGCTTGGGGATTTGATCTTGCAACCTTTTGGTTACTAGTCCAACACTCTAACCACTAGGCTACCTGCCGCCCCCACGAGCCTATCATATCACAACCTTTAAAAACTTATTCGGGATCGGTGTCCCTTCCGCGGAACGGTTGAGCTAACGTAGGCTATTGTGATTAGCATGAGGTTGTAAGTAATAAAAACATTTTCCAGGACATAGACATATCTGATATTGGCAGAAAGCTTCAATTCTTGTTAATCTAACTGCACTGTCCAATTTGCAGTAGCTATTACAGTGAAAGAATACCATGCAATTGTTTGAGGAGAGTGTACAATTTTGAACATTAAAAGATATTAATAAACAAATTAAGCACATTTGGGCAGTCTTCATACCAAATGTGGAACAGAAATGCAATGGTTCATTGGATCAGTCTAAAACGTTGTACGTACACTGTTGCCATCTAGTGGCCAAAATCTAAAAGGCACCTGGGCTGGAATAATACATTAGGGCCTTTCTCTTGCATTTCAAAGATGATGGTACAAAAACTGTATTTTTTTTCTTTGTATTAACTTTTTCCAGATCTATTGTGTTATATTCTCCTACATTCCTTTCACATTTCCACAGACTTCAAAGTGTTTCCTTTCAAATGGTACCAATAATATGCATATCCTTGCTTCAGGGCCTGAGTTACAGTTAGATTTGGGTATGTCATTTTAAAATAGCTGAAAATAGCTGTTCAGTGACGTTCCCCCATCCAATCTGACAGAGTTTGAGAGGATCTGAAGAGAAGAATGGGAGAAACACCCGAAATAGAGGTGTGCCAAGCTTGTAGTGTTATACCCAAGTATACTTGGGGCTCTAATCACTGCCAAAGGCGCTTCAACAAAGTACCGAGTAAAGGGTCTGAATACTTATGTAAATGTGAAATTTCCCTTTTTTATTTTTCGTTAGATTTGTAAGAATTTCTAAAACCTGTTTATGGCTTGTCATTATGGGGTATTGTGTGTAGATTGATGAGGTGGAAAAAAACTATTTAATCCATTTTGGAATAAGGTTGTAATGTAACAAACTAGTCGTATGTCGCACATCACTACTTCACAGGAAAGCCATTTGAACATAAACTTATTTTTTTATCAAAATGTGTTTTTTGATAGAAATGCCTTCTGGAACATGTGAACTTTCATGTGCCTTAGTAACAAACMTGTATGCCATCTGTAAATATGAATACAATTGTTATATTACAAGCCTAGTTGGTTTAACCACGGAAAAAGTGAGCAACCTTCCCGCTAGCCAAGATTGGCTGAGATAATAAGTGGGCTGGACATGCCTAGAGATGAGTTCAGATTGGTCTGCCATGTAGCACCGAGTTTTGAAATCAGTGGAATTAGAGTACGATAGCTAAGGAGATGGAGAAGAGAGAACACACAGAAGGCTGTTCTATAAAACACTTGTCTACGCATTAGATCTTAAAACTAAGGTTAACCATGGCATCTGTGACAGAGAGGGAGAAGCGTCCATCCATGTAAATGGGTAATAGAGTCTAGCTAGCTACATTTTCAGACATTGCACGTTTCTAATTTAGTTAGAAAGTTGTTTTCATTTCAAGTTAAAGTGTGCTGTTAGCTAGCTAGTTAACATTAGCTGGCTGGCTAGCTAGCTAACATGACATGTATGATCTGTGTAGTAATATTATTTGTATCTCAGCATCATTTGCATTGCTAATTATAGCCCAATGTTAGCTAGCTAACATTGAACTTGGTTGGTTAGCTACCTGGAGATTCATGCAGGGTAGTAACGTTCAGTTGGGATTATGGTTCATTGTTTAGCTAGCTAGTTACATGTCTAAACAAAAGACTCCACTATGCAAGTAACTATTTCAATATAATGTTTATGATGTCACTGCGACAACTGTTGATAGACATAGCTGGTAAATTCGCTCTGGCTATCTACTCCGATTTTAGAGCGCTCTCGTCTGAGTGTGCCAGAGTGCAGAATAACTGACAAATTTACGAACACTCAACACCCATTGAAAATGTAGATAATAGTAAAAATAACTTTTGACTGGTACTGTATATATATATATATACAGTGGGGAGAACAAGTATTTGATACACTGCCGATTTTGCAGGTTTTACTACTTACAAAGCATGTAGAGGTCTGTAATTTTTATCATAGGTACACTTCAACTGTGAGAGAGGGAATCTAAAACAAAAATCCAGAAAATCACATTGTATGATTTTTAAGTAATTAATTTGCATTTTATTGCATGACATAAGTATTTGATACATCAGAAAAGCAGAACTTCATATTTGGTACAGAAACCTTGGTTTGCAATTACAGAGATCATACGTTTCCTGTAGTTCTTGACCAAGGTTTGCACACACTGCAGCAGGGTTTTTTGGCCCACTCCTCCAATACAGACCTTCTCCAGATCCTTTAGGTTTCGGGGCTGTCGGCTGGGCAATATGGACTTTCAGCTCCCTCCAAAGATGTTCTATTGGGTTCAGGTCTGGAGACTAGCTAGGCCACTCCAGGACCTTGAGATGCTTCTTACGGAGCCACTCCTTAGTTGCCCTGGCTGTATGTTTCGGGTCGTTGTCATGCTGGAAGACCCAGTCACGACCCATCTTCAATCCTCTTACTGAGGGAAGGAGGCTGTTGGCCAAGATCTCGCGATACATGGCCCCATCCATCTCCCTCAATACGGTGCAGTCGTCCTGTCCCCTTTGCAGAAAAGCATCCCCCAGAGAATGATGTTTCTACCTCCATGCTTCACGGTTGGGATGGTGTTCTTGGGGTTGTACTCATCCTTCTTCTTCCTCCAAACAGGGCGAGTGGAGTTTAGACCAAAAAGCTCTTTTTTTTTGTCTCATCAGACCACATGATCTTCTCCCATTCCTCCTCTGGATCATCCAGATGGTCATTGGCAAACTTCAGAGGCGCGGCTGGACATGCGCTGGCTTGAGCAGGGGCCTTGCATGCGCTGCAGGATTTTAATCCATGACGGCGTAGTGTGTTACTATGGTTTTCTTTGAGACTGTGGTCCAGCCTCTCTTCAGGTCATTGACCAGGTCCTGCGCGTGTAGTTCTGGGCTGATCCCTCACCTTCCTCATGATCATTGATGCCCCACGAGGTGAGATCTTGCATGGAGCCCCAGACCGAGGGTGATTGACTGTCATCTTCAACTTCTTCCATTTTCTAATAATTGCGCCAACAGTTGTTGCCTTCTCACCAAGCTGCTTGCCTATTGTCCTGTAGCCCATCCCAGCCTTGTGCAGGTCTACAATTTTACCCCTGATGTCCTTACACAGCTCTCTGGTCTTGGCCATTGTGGAGAGGTTGGAGTCTGTTTGATTGAGTGTGTGGACAGGTGTCTTTTATAAGTAACGAGTTCAAACAGGTGCAGTTAATACAGGTAATGAGTGGAGAACAGGAGGGCTTCTTAAAGAAAAACTAACAGTTCTGTGAGAGCCGGAATTCTTACTGGTTGGTAGGTGATCAAATACTTATGTCATGCAAATAAATGCAAATTAATTACTTAAAAATCATACAATGAGATTTTCTGGATTTTTGTTTTAGATTCCGTCTCTCACAGTTGAAGTGTATCTATGATAAAATTACAGACCTCTACATGCTTTGTAAGTAGGAAAACCTGCAAAATCAGGCAGTGTATCAAATACTTGTTCTCCCCACTGTATATGCTATTATAATGTGTGTATATATATAGAGAGAGAGTTGAAGTCGGGAGTTTACATACACCTTAGCCAGATATATTTAAACTCAGTTTTCACGATTCCTGACATCTAATCCAGTAAAAATTCCCTGTTTTAGGTCAGTTAGGATCACCACTTTATTTTAAGAATGTGAAATGTCAGAGTAATAGTAGAGAGAATGATTTATTTCAGCTTTTATTTCTTTCATCACATTCCCAGTGGGTCAGAAGTTTACGTACACTCAATTAGTATTTGGTAGCATTGCCTTTAAATTATTTAACATGGGTCAAACGTTTCGGGTAGCCTTCAACAAGCTTCCCACAATAAGTTGGGTGAATTTTGGCCCATTCCTCCTGACAGAGCTGGTGTAACTGAGTTAGGTTTATAGGCCTCCTTGCTCGCACACGCTTTTTCAGTTCTGTTCACAAATTTTCTATAGGATTGAGGTCAGGTCTTTGTGATGGCCACTCCAATACCTTGACTTTGTTGTCCTTAAGCTATTTTGGGGGGTGGCAGCATCATGTTGGGGGGTGCTTTGCTACAGGAGGGACTGGTGCACTCCTTAAAATAGACGACATCATGAGGAAGGAAAATTATGTGGATATATTGAAGCAACATCTCAAGACATCAGTCAGGAAGTTAAAGCTTAATCGCAAATGGGACTTCTAAATGGACAATGCATACTTCCAATGTTGTGGCAAAATGGCTTAAGGACAACAAAGTCAAGGTATTGGAGTCATGTTGTAACCAAAAACGTGTTAAAATAATACAAATATATTTTATATTTGAGATTCTTCAAAGTAGCCACCCTTTGCCTTGATGACAGCTTTGCACACTCTTGGCATTATCTCAAACCATCTCAATTGGGTTGACGTCAGGTGATTGTGGAGGCCAGGTAATCTGGTGCAGCAGTCCATCACTCTCCTTCTTGGTCAAATAACCCTTTCACAGCCTGGAGGTGTGTTTTGGTTCATTGTCCTGTTGAAAAACAAATCAAACGATAGTCCCACTAAGCACAAACAAGATMGGATGGCATGTCGCTCCAGAATGCTGTGGTAGCCATGCTGGTTAAGTGGGCCTTGAATTCTAAATAAATCACTGACAGTGTCACCATCACACCTCCTCCTCCATGCTTCACGGTGGGAACCACACATGCGGAGATCGTCCGTTCACTTACTCTGTGTCTCACAAAGACACGGCGGTTGGAAACAAAAATATCAAATTTGGACTCATCAGACCAATGGACAGATTTCCACGAGTCTATTGTCCATTGCTCATGTTTCTTGGCCCAAGCAAATCTCTTCTTATTATTGGTGTCCTCTAATAGTGATTTCTTTGCAGCAATTCCTTGATTCACGCAGCAAGGCCTGATTCACTCAGTCTCCTCTGAACAGTTGATGTTGAGATGTGTCTGTTACTTGAACTCTTTGAAGCATTTATTTGGGCTGCAATCCGAGGTGCAGTTAACTTTAGTGAACTTATCCTCTGCAGCAGAGGTAACTCTGGGTCTTCCTTTCCTGTGGCGGTGTTAATGAGAGCCAGTTTCATCATAGCTTTTGATATTTTTAGCGACTGCACTTGGTCTTGGTCTTTTACGAAATAGGGCTGTCTTCTGTATAGCACACCTACTTTGTCACAACACAACTGATTGGCTCAAACACATTAAGAAGGAAATACATTCCACAACCTAACTTTTAATAAGGCACCCCTGTTAATTGCAATGCATTCCAGTTGACTACCTCCTGAAGCTGGTTGAGAGAATGCCAAGAGTGTGCAAAGCTGTCATCAAGGCAAAGGTTGGCTACTTTGAAGAATAACACTTTTTTGGTTACTACATGATTCCATATGTGTTATTTTAAAATGTTTTCACTATTATACTACAATGTAGAAAATAGTACAAATAAAGAAAAACCCTTGAATGAGTAGGTGTGTCCAAATTATTGACTGGTACTGTGTATTTCACAGATGGGGAAACAGTGACCACATCACGATAATGATTATTGTGAAACATTTGGTGGGGAAAGATCCTATTCCTCTTATGGGATTCCTCTCATGGAACTATTTTCTTTGTGGTTAAGGATGGGGCCTGGGAGTTTTCACAGAGATGTTTTGCTTTCTTTTCTGTGGCTGTGTGGATCCGGCAGCTGTGTATCACACTGTGTAATCCCCCGAAATCAGAAGAAGTCCCCTGATAAGACAATCTTGCCTCTCCAAAGTTTTTCTGACACCACTGTGGCTGTACTGTGTGTGTGTGGTGTCACAATCACCAGCGAGAGATCTTTTCTCTTTATTATTCAGTAAAGTTTCTCAACCTTCCGCCATAAAGCTGAAAAATACATTTTGACATATGATATATCTCCAACCACGTCCTCGGAATTATAAATCACAGCCAACGACCAGTTTACGTTGGAGTCAAAATAATGCTCAACATTCGCCATGTGAATATTTACATTTGAGAATAATACCTCGGACTGCCTCTTTTCATTTACACTACCCCCTTTATCACTTGCCATTGTACTACTACTTTTTTGGTTACTACATGATTCCGTATGTGTTACTTCATAGTTTTGATGTCTTCACTATTATTCTACAATGTAGAAAAAAGTGAAAATAAAGAAAAACCCTTGAATGAGTAGATGTGTCGTCAAAACTGTGTGCTGCACAAATAGTTATATTCACTACATCTGTCTTAGCGTGCTCATTAATTTCTTAATCGAAATCCCGGATTGCCTCTTATCTGGTCATCGTTCCCTTATGCCATAGTTTGTACATCTCAATTGTCAGTAGAAACCACATTTGTTTAAACTAGTCAGCCATATCAGCTATGTTTTTTTTTAAATGGCAGTAAATGAGGCTGAATTAACTGTTTTGCTGCCAGACAAGGCTCCACTGATAGCCAGGTGTAGCAGTGGTAAGGATTCACTCCATGGTGCTGAAAAGAAAGCTCTGCTGTTGGGACAGCTTTATGTAGGCCCTAACAGTTTGTTGGCACCGTTTGTCACTTTTGTAGTGAAATTAATGTATTGTTTATTGTTGTAGTGGCTTTGCTGACATGCATCAAAAACAATTTTGGGGGTGTTTGCCCCACCAAGATTTACATGCTAATATAGCAACTGGATACAGCCACCACCATGCTTGAAAATATCAAGAGTCGTAACTCAGTGATGTGTTGTTTTGGATTTGCCCCAAACATAAAGCTTTGTATTCAGGACATAAAGTTAATTTCTTTGCCACATTTTTGCAGTTTTATAATACTTTTACTGCAAACAGGATGCATGTTTTGGGATATTTTTACTCTGTACTCTTTACTCTGTACTCTTACTTTCTTTGCACTCTTGTCACGTCCACTCCCGCTCCCCCGCTCAACGTCACTGGTCTACTAACCACCGGTCCTGGCAACCCATCTTTACACACCTGGCAATCATCATTACGCACACCTAATTACTTACCCATCCTCAGTTTTCTCCTATCACAGCCATTAAACTCTGTCACTGTTTTATCACTGTTGGCCTCACTATTGGCCTCACTGTGAAATCACTGAGCAGTTTCCTTCCTCTCTGGCAACTGAGTTAGGAAGGATGCCTGTATCATTGTAATGACTGGGTGTATTGATACACCATCCAAAGTGTAATTATTAACTTCACCATGCTTTTGTTTTCTTCCCATCTACCTATAGGTGCCAAAACATTTGAAATCCTCCCTGGTCTTTGTGGTTGAATCTGTGTTTGAAATTCACTGCTTGGCTGATGGACCTTACAGATAATTGTATGTGTGGGGTACAGAGATGAGGTAGTTATTCAAACATCATGTTAAGCACTATTATTGCACACAGTGAGTCCATGCATCTTATTATGTTAGCACATGTATATTCCTGAACTTACTTAAGCTTGCCATAACAAAGGGGTTGAATACTTATTGACTCAAGGCATTTCAGCTTCTCATTTTGTATTAATTAAAAAAATATCTAAAAACGTAATTACACTTTGACATGATGGGGTATTGTGTGTAGGCCAGTGACACAATCTAAATTGAATCAATTTCAAATTCAGTATGTAAGACAACAATTGTGMAAAAAGTCAAGGGGTGTGAATGCTTTCTCAAGGCACTGACATGTAGGTAGTGGTAAAAGTGACTAGGCAATCAGGAGAGATAATAAACAGAGCATCAGCAGCGTCTGTGAGTGAGTGAGTGTGTGTGTGGGATCGTATGTAGTGTGTGTGTGTGTGTGTGTGTGTGTGCGTGCGTGCGTGTGTGCGTTGGAGTGTCAGTGTAGTATGTGTGAGTCTGCAGTGAGTGTGCATAGAGCCAGTGCAAGAGAGTCTGCACAAATATAAAAGGGTGTCAATGCAAATTGTCATGGTAGCCATTTGATTAACTGTGCTCCAGTCTTATGGCCTGGGGGTAGAAGCTGTTCCGGAGCCTTTTGATCCCAGACCTGGCACTCCGGAACCGCTTGCCATGCCGTAGCAGAGAGAACAGTCTATGACTTGGGTGGCTGGAGTCTTTGACAATTTTTAGGGCCTTCCTCTGACACCACCTGGTATAGAGGTTCTGGATGGCAGGGAGCTCGGCCCTGTACTGGGCCGTGCGCACTACCCTCTGTAACACCTTATGGTTGGATACCAAGCAGTTGCCATACCAAGCAGTGATGCAGCCAGTTAGGATGCTCTCAATGGTACAGCTGTAGACCTTGTTGAGGATCTGAGGTCCCATGCCAAATCTTTTCAGCCTCCTGAGGGGGAAGAGGTGTTGTCGTGCCCTCTTCACGACTGTGTAGGTCCTTAGTGATGTGGACACCGAGGAACTTGAAGTGATCGACCTGCTCGGCCCTCCGTTTCCTATAGTCCACGATCAGCTTCTTTGTCTTGCTGACATTGAGGGAGAGGTTGTTGTCCTGACACCACACTGCCAGGTCTCTGACCTCCTCCCTATAGGCTGTCTTATCGTCGTTGGTGATTAGGGGGGGGGGGTGACTGAACACGCACTCCTGAGGGGTCAGCGTGGCAGGTGTGTGGTTGCCTACCCTCACCACCTGGGGGCAGACCGTCAGAAAGTCCAGGATCCAGTTGCAGAGGGAGGTGTTCAGTCCTTAGCTTAGTGATGAGCTTGTAGGGCACTATGTGGCTGAACGCAGAGCTGTAGTCAATGAACAGCATTCTCACATAGGWGTTCCTTTTGTCCAGGTGGGAATGGGCAGTGCGGAGTGCAATAGAGAGCTCCCGTGTGGGTTTCGCTTTGTAATCCGTGATAGTTTTCAAGCCCACATCCGACAAGCGTCAGAGCCGGTGTAGAAGAATTCGATCTTAGTCTCGTATTGATGCTTTGCCTGTTTGATGGTTCGTCGGAGGGCGAAGCGGGATTTCTTATGAGCGGCAGCTATAGTCTTTAGCTCAGTGTAGCTGTAGACTGTAATCGATGACTTCTGGTTGGGATATGTACGTACGGTCATTGTCGGGACTACGTCTTCGATGCCCTTATTAATGAAGCCAGTTCTTCTTTGAGTGTTGGGGATTTGGGCCTGGTCCGGGATGAGCAGTATGTCATTCGCCTCTGACTCATTGAAGTAGAAATCCTCATCGAAATAGGTGACTATGTCGCTGCCGGCAGAGGGCGGATTGTGAACTTTCATAACAATGGCATAACGCGACCCAGTGATGGAGGTGCAGCCTATGAATAGCAACATTTGTTTTTCATTCTTCTATTTTGCCCAGCTCTCAGACCGTGTGTGTGTGTCTGCCAGCCTGTCTGTCTAGGATTTCCAGATGTGGCTGGAGGTGTGGTGGTGGCCAATGGAGGGCAACTTTACTGGAGCACATGTAGGAGCTCATCATCATGAAGTTCATATATAACAGCTGATATAAGTAGGTATCCCATATGAGGTACTACTACAATGCTACCTAGTACATGTACCACAAGAGGCTGCTGAGGAGAGTATGGCAAATAATAATGGCCCAGAATGGAGCAAATAGAATGGCATCAAACACCTGGAAACCATTTGTTACCATTCCACCTAATCCGCTCCAGTCAATACCACAAGTCCGTTCTACCCAATTAAGGTGCCAACAACCTCCTGTGACATGTACATATGGATTTACAGTACTAATTCATATTTGATTAATGTACAGAGTCCACTTGGACCCAAGAGAACAATCCAGACTAAGAATTTAGATGGCGCCGGAGGGGATGGCTGCCGTCTTATCGGCTCTTAACCAACCATGCTATTTTGTTTGTTTTTGTGACGTTGTTCGTAACTTGTTTTGAACATAATGTTGCTGCTACCGTCTCTTATGACCGAAAAGAGCTTCTGCACATCAGAACTGGGATTACAAATTGGACGAGGAGTTATTCTTCAATGAGTCGGACACGAGGGATATACTACAGACACCCGACCAGGCCCAGATCCCTATGATTTGCTGGAAAAGGAAACATAGATTTCGTGGAAAGAGATCAGGATGACTTGTGAGGATCATTTGACGAGTGGCTAATCTGCCCTTGCCTTCCGTTCTGCTAGCTAACGTTCAATTGCTGGAAATTAAATTGAAGAACTGGAAGCACGTATATCCTACCAACGGGACGTTAAAAACTGTAATATCTTATGTTTCACCGAGTCGCAGGCTGAACGACGACATTAAGAACATACAGCTGGCGAGTTATACACTCTATCGCCAGGACAGAACAGCAGCCTCTGGTAAGACATGGGGCAGGGGCCTATGAATATTTGTAAACAATAGCTGGTGCACGATATCTAAGGAAGTCTCAAGGCTTTGCTCGCCTGAGGTGGAGTATCTCATGATAAGCTGTAGACCACACTATCTACCGAGAGAGTTTTCATCTGTATTTTTCATGGCTGCCTACATACCACCACAGACCGAGGCTGGCACTAAAACTGCACTCAATGAGCTTTATTTCGCCATAAGCAAACAGGAAAATGCTCATCCAGAGGCGGTGCTCCTAGTGGCCAGGGACTTTAATGCAGGGAAACTTAAATCAGTTTTACATAATTTCTATCAGCATGTTTTAATGTGCAACCAGAGGGAAAAAACTTCTAGACCACCTTTACTCCACACACAGAGACGCATACAAAGCTCTCCCTCGCCCTCCATTTGGCAAATCTGACTATAACTCTATCCTCCTGATTCCTGATTACAAGCTAAAATTAAAGCAGGAAGCACCAGTGACTCGGTCTATAAAACAGTTGTCAGATGAAGCAGATGCTAAACTACAGGACTGTTTTGCTAGCACAGACGAGAATATGTTCCGGGATTCTTCCGATGGCATTGAGGAGTACACCACATCAGTCACTGGCTTTATCAATAAGTGCATCGAGGACGTCGTCCCCACAGTGACTGTATGTACATACCCCAACCAGAAGCCATGAATTACAAGCAACATTCGTACTGAGCTAAAGGGTAGAGCTTCTTTCAAGGAGTGGGACTCTAACCCAGAAGCTTATAAGAAATCCCGCTATAAGCATCAATACAGGACTAAGATCGAATCATACTACACCGGCTCCAACGCTCGTCGGATGTGACAGGGCTTGCAAACTATTACAGACTACAAAGGGAAGCACAGCAGAGAGCTGCCCAGTGACACGAGCATACCAGACGAGCTAAATAACTTCTATGCTCGCTTCGAGGCAAGTAACACTGAAACATGCGTGAGAGGATCAGCTGTTCCGGACGACTGTGTGATCATGCTCTCCGCAGCCGATGTGAGTAAGACCTTTAAACAGGTCAACATTCACAAGACCGCTGAGCCAGATGGATTACCAGGACGTGTACTCCGAGCATCCGCTGACTAACTGGCAAGTGTCTTCACTGACATGATTCTGTAATACCAACATGTTTCAAGCAGACCACCAAAGTCCCTGTGTCCAAGAACACTAAGGTAACCTGCCTAAATGACTACCAACCCGTAGCACTCACATCTGTAGCCATGAAATGCATTGAAAGGCTGGTCAAGGCTCACATCAACACCATTATCCCAGAAACCCTAGACCCACTCCAATTTGCATTCCGCACCAACAAATCCACAGATGATGCAATCTCTATTGCACTCCACACTGCCCTTTCCCACCTGGACAAAAGGAACACCTATGTGAGAATGCTATTCATTGACTACAGCTCAGAGTTCAACACCATAGTACCCTCCAAGCTCACCATTAGGCTCAAGGCCCCTGGTCTGAACCTCACCCTGTGCAACTGGGTCCTGGACTTCCTGACGGGCCACCCCCAGGTGGTGAAGGTAGGAAACATCACCTCCACTACGCTGATCCTCAACACTGGGGACACACAAGGGTGTGTGCCCAGCCCCCTCTTGTACTCCCTGTTCACCAATGACTGCGTGGCCAAGCATGCCTACAACTCAACCATCAAGTTGGCAGACGACACAACAGTGGTAGGCTTGATTACCAACGATGATGAGACAGCCTACAGGGAGGAGGTGAGGGGTCTGSGAGTGTGGTGCCTGGAAAACAACCTCAACATCAACTAAACAAAGAAGATGATCGTGGACTTCAGGAAACAGCAGAGGGTGCACCATCCTATCTACATCGACGGGACCGCAGTGGAGAAGGTGGACAGTTTGAAGTTCCTTGGCGTACACATCACTGACAAACTGAAATGGACCACCCACACAAACAGTGTGGTGAAGAAGGTGCAACAGAGGCTAAAGAAATGTGGCTTGTCACCTAAAACCCTCACAAACTTTCACAGATGCACAATTGAAAGCATCCTGTCAGACTGTATCACCGCCTGGTACAGCAACTGCACCGCCCTTAACTACAAGGCTCTCCAGAAGGTGGTGTGGTCTGCCCGCCCTCCAGGACACCTGTAGCACCCGATGTCACAGGAAGGCCAAAAAGATCATCAAGAACATCAACCACCCGAGCCACTTCCTGTTCACCCCGCTGTCATCTGGAAGGCGAGGTCAGTACAGGTTCATCAAAGCTTGGACAGAGAGACTGAAAAACAGCTTCTATCTCAAGGCCATCAGACTGTTAAACAGCCATCACAAAGTTATTAGAGGCTGCTGCCTATTGGCATAGACTAGAAATCACTGGCCATTTTAATTTGCTTGTAAAGATGTATAAAAACATAATCCCACTTTGACATTGTGGGGTATTTTGTATAGGCCAGTGACAAAAAAATCTCAATTGAAACCATTTTAAATTCAGGCTGTAACACAACAAAATGTGGAAGAAATCAAGGAGTGTAAATACTTTCTGAAGGCACGGTAGATGAACTGATACACAGCTTTATATTTTCATTTGATGTTTACTGTCTATTATAACTTTCCCTTAAGCTATACTTGATCTCTACATATATTTACCAATTTGTTTTAATATCTTGAAAAGTCGATAGTTAGATATTCATTTAACGTATAATGATGGTTCAAATGATAATAGTTGATAATGACTATAAYCTCTGATTATGGAAATCCGTTAATCATGATATGAAAACCAGATGTCCTTCACTTTACCGTGCATATGTTTGTTTCCAGTCCAAGTGGATTATCTTAGTTTACAGGACTGTAACACTTCCATTTAATCATAGCTAAATAGTGAGGGCAACTCTATCACAATGTAAAACAAGGTAAAACCACAGAAAACAAGTCACCCACAATGCAACTGCCCATCACACCTGGAATAATGTATTGAAGTCATTATATGGAGAGACAGTTTAACATAATTTGTATTTCTATATATTTCATTCGGGTTGGGAAAGCACTATCACCCCATAGACTTTTGAGTTATCAAATGTCTTTCTGACATTACAAAGAATGTCTAAGGGAAGCAGTATAAAAAGGGTTAGTGTAGTATTTTATAGGGTTAACAATTTCCAAATGACTTGGGTGTGAGATTGAAAGTGAAGGGCGTGCTCCTGGGCAAGGGGAAAGTGTAAGAGTGGCCCTAATGCAGCATCTCATTAAAGCAAATGTCAGGATTTTCTTTTTTTTTTACCATCACCTCGCTTATTCCGTAAGAGCTAAACTGTCGTTTCCAGTGAGTGTGCCGCCAAAGAGGCATTTACAAATAAATGAAAAATGTCACAATTGATTTCACTCCTCCAAGACTGCAGCGTCTCAGCTTTGTCACAAACTGTCTTTGTTGTTCTCTTTTCTTGCAGGTCCTGCTCCCGGACGTGGTCAATAGTTTTTGACGGGTTCGGGCCCTTTCCATCTCACSCAGGGTAAGCCCCCAGACAATGACCTTTCATTAATGTTGCTGTAACGTTTTTCTCTGTTTCTTTCACTCGCTGCGAATGCCTTTTCTAGCGAACAGGAAGTTGCTGCTGGTGAGGGTAAAAAAGCTAGGCAGGAAAATAAAGAGCTGGTAAAATGGCGTGGCATGCTGATAGTAGAGAGAGCATGGTATAGTTTTTAACCCTTGCCTTGTTGTTTGCCTGGGATGCACAGCTGGCAACAAAGACAGAAAATTAAAGTAACATCGCTCCTTTTTCTTGTTGGTTTACAAAGGATCGCAGAGTGCTGTGATTTTGATGACAGAATGGAACGTGGTGCATTGTTGTCACAGTTCCGTTGATGAAACCTTTTGAATGGCTATATCGGTACCTACTTGGCACGTTAGCAGGTTGCACCAGTGAGTGTTGGCATGTTTGAATTGTTGCAGCATGCATGCGGTCTGATTTCCAAGCATATGGCTTATTCCTCTGAATGTTATTTAGTAGGATTGTCTTGCCCAATATGATACTTTTAAATATATTGCTTACCATTAATGTTTGATTGAGATCTTACAGTGAAGTTTTATGTTTTGCTTTGTAAAATGTACATGCTAAGTATAGATATTTAAAGAATATCTTACAAATCGCCACATTTCTTTGTTTTGCCACGCCATACAGTAACATAAAGTAATTCATGAGGATTATAGCGTTTATTTTTTCAATGTTACGTATAGCCTAGTAATATGCCTACCATTGTWCTGCCATACTTTTTTTTGCCTTACTATGGTCATTCTACCATTTTAGTGACGTTCATCCATTTTGCAATTCCATTCTCTGCACCTGCCGCCGCCATGTTTCATGCATTTTGTACAGTGCACTATTATTGTATCAATCTGGATTGGTACATTATATGGTGCAACATTTGCTCCGGTAGAAATTAGAATTTGACATATAGGCTTGCAAACTGCATAAATATACATTGAGCCTATGTAAATGAAACATTTGTCTCATGTCACCATTGTCGCATTAAGATTCACCACATCAATGGGAGGGATATATTTCTCCTTACTCTTTCACCTCAGCTGAACTCTCCATATCTAACCGAGACAGAGGCATATTTGTAATATATGTACTGAGTGTCGTAGCGGTACGATATTCACTTGAGAGCTTATATTATGCTTTGTAAAACAGCTTCGCTATTGTTAAGTCTAATGTACACCCTTCTTATGTTCAAAGGACGTGTCTCAAGAGACTGTCTTTTCAGCCATAATGGTCTTGATGCACATTTCCTCTATCGCCTTACATGACGACGATGGGAATATATACTTTGTTGACCCTTTGATCAATCTTTTATGATTAAAAGCAGCCTATTATTTTCTTGCATGTTTTTTTATATCCATTATAAGCCTTTTACCTTTGTAAAGTCTTTCAAGTTGTTCTTTAAGATGATGCATTGTCATGGTAATGCAGTTAGCATATGATGATGCAGATGAGTACGGATTTATAAAAGCTTCCCAATACAAAGTTACAGCAAGTGTCTGGTCTGCTCCAATTTACTGTAGTGTCAGGCGCCTTGAAGTATCTTCCTCCAAAACCTAGTGGTAAACTAAGAAAAAAGTTAATCAAACTTGACTTACCTACAGGAACTTCTACTTGTCGCAGCTAGTATATTTCCAARTGGAGACAAGTATTGCTTTGAAATGTTTGCTACTCCAGCCCGCTTGCTCTGTACAGGTCTTTGTATGGACTGTACGTCTCTAGTAACCTTTTTAACGGACACAAAACAAAGTCTCAGACCGAGGAGAATAGGTTTGCAGTCTGCAGTGTGGGAGATGTGTCTGGGAAATGGACATGGTTTGAAGATTCAGTCTCTTGGATGTTTCTACATTTAAAGTGTGGTAATGATGCATAGCCTTCACTAAGGAAGCCATGGATGTGAGCCAAGTGCTTCTGAAAGGGAGAGTGTGGGACACCTGTTGTGACCTTTCCTGCCTGACGGGCAGACGGCTGAAGGCTGAATGGGGCCCTCTGAATGAGCCAGCCTGAGCTTTTCTGACTCCAGACATTGTTGAGAAAACAGAAAGAAGGCACTGCTTTTCTTGCTGGAGCTATGCAACTGGCTGCTCCTATGCCTGGCACATGGATCACACATCTCAGGAAACCCAAGTTTAGATAAGCATTGATACATTTTCTCAAACAAGGCCAGTCAGTATAGCTTGCGACTAAAGCCAAGCCCAGTCAGATGTTCAAGAACGTGTTGTCGCCAAGCACCTTGGCCACCTGTAGAGAAGACATCAGTGGTGGAAAAAGTACTCAATTGTCATACTTGAGTAAAAGTATAGATACCTTAATAGAAAATTACTCAAGTAAAAGTGAAAGTCACCCAGTAAAATAATACTAAAGGTATCTGGTTTTAAATGTACTTAGATACAGTGGTGGAAAACGTAGTCAATTGAGTAAAAGTAGATGCTATCAATCAAATTTCTTATATTAAGCAAACCAGACAGCACGGTTTTCTTTTTTTAAATGTATTTACAGAAAGTTAGGGGCAAACTCCAACACTCAGACATCATTTACAAATGCAGTATTTGTGTTTAGTGAGTTCGCCAATTCAGAGGCAGTAGGGACGACAACTTGTTATTTTGATAAGTGCGCAAATTGGACCATAGTGCTGTCCTGCCTGAGTATTCAAAATATATTGCATACTTTTGGGTGTCAGGGATACTGTATGGGAGTAAAAAGTACATATTTTCGTCAGGAATGTAGTGGCGTGAAAGTAAAAGTAGTCAACAATATAAATACTCAAGTAAAGTACAGATACCCCCCAAACGATTGAATTAGTACTACAAAGTATTTTTTTACTTAGTTACTTTAAACCACTGGAAGCCATATGTATGTGTGGTGTGTGACAGATTAGCTTTATTTATTTGAGGGCACTTCTGAGATGTCAGACATTACTTAAGAGTCTGACGCTCCAGTGTTAATGTGACATTCAGTTCCAGACAACTGTAGGCTGTTTGTATCTCAGATAGTCATTTTCATTAGAGCTAAGAAGTAGGCATGATTATCTAGGAGGACAATTTAAATAAATGTTATTTGTAATAAAAGGTCATAGGTTAAAAGCTGTATGGAAGACACGTTCCTCTCTTACTTGACRTTTCCTTTAATGTCTTCAGATGTATTTAATAACACTGAGGTTATTCAGAGGTCAGACTATCACATGTGAATTGATTTGCATAAAAACGTGCCKTGTAATTCTACTGCTCTACTGATCCAGTACTTACAAAGCTCTGATTTATCTTCTATGTCCAAATCTATTTGGTTGGTGGTTGTTGTTACTGACCATTTGCTGTAGGATCACCATAGCCACTAGTCATATCTTATCCAAAGAGACATAATTGCTAATGTGCTTCAAAGACACTGCAATCCTGAATAACTGATTCATCGTCAGATAAGTGTGGATAGATTTAAAGAACTACCATAAATAACATTGGACGTTTTTCAGACCTTAGCATAGACAGAGTTTTACTCCATTGTCACCACATATTACCATGGAGGATGAAGAGATTTCATGTGACTTTTTGCTGAAGCAAGGCTTACACTCATAGGCTGACTCAACTTTAACTCCAGGCACTTCAAATAGCAACATTGGGGCTTTGCAGCAGACAAATACTGGAAATATGGTGTCTTTTTGTGCGTAAACAGTGGATCCCCATAGTTATTCACTTAATAGCTGGAGTGCTCCATGAATGTACAGATGACATTGTCCACCCTTTGTGGGTATGAGTTTTAGTAGACAGGCTGGAATTCAAGTTTTGCGGAAAGCTCGAGCTAAGAAGTATTTCTCTSCATTAGGGACATATAAGCACTTTTAACATAAGCTGTAATTACGTTCATTTTTCACACCTTTATTTAAATCCATCAATCATAAATGTATTGCATTAGGGCTTTTTTGGTGCCGTTACCATCGAAATCACTTAACTGCCTCAAAATGAGAAGAAAGCAACATGCCATTGTCCCCTATATATGTCATTTGTTGTTGCATTTTCTAGGACAGCAGAGATTTTTTATTCCAGAATGCCTTTGCCTTTAAAGGGATATAAAAAAAAGCACTACCACCACATCAACATATGTGAAATTTGCAATGCCTTCTCATAATTGGGTAAAATCACACAACGCGCACCAATGATGTAATTGGAAACACTTATCTTCCTCTATCTTTGTTACTACAAAACATAGAAACGCGCATTTTTCACATATGTTGATGTTGTGATGATGCTGGAGATGATGAATATTTAGTAGATTTTTTTGTATGGCCCTTTAAACATACAGTAAATAGTGTATCAACACTTCTAATGATGTACTTCTTTAATATTCAGAAACTTGCCTTGTTTGGCTTTTTAACCAGGCTATTTTCAGTCCTTCTGTGCAGGTATTTTTCTTCTGAACACCCTCTTATGAATAATAAAAGTAGTTAAATCTCCCTAGGGGAGTATTGCTGTGCCATCACTACATACTTTGATAGAGAGACCAGCAAGCATTCTCCTTTGATGTTTTGACGAGAAGGACATTTTCCATGCTCCACTTGCTTAAACTGGCAGTTTAATGACATCTGACACTCTTAGAAAAAAGTTGGCTGTCCCTTTTTGTTCCAGGTAGAACCATTTTTGGTTCCATGTAGAACCCTCTGTGGAAAGGGTTCTACATGGAACCCAAAAGGAACCCAAAAGCGTTCTACCTGGAACTAAAGGGGTTCTTCAAAGGGTTCTCCTATGGTGACAACCGAAGAACCATTTTAGGTTCTAGATAGCACATTTTGAGTGTATGGGTTCCTCAGAGAGATGGCTGTTTGGAAGGATTCTGCTGACTTTTGAAAAGTGGCTAGCATGAAAAATGAAATGTGTCTCCATCATGTCTGTATCAATTCAGCAATTTTCGCCTCTCAATTTTTCAGGGCATGGCATGAACTGTTAAAAAGCCCCAGTCTTAACATGTTATATGGCATAGGAACACATACCAAACACACAAGTAACTTCACTATGTGTGCCTTCTTACTGGATTACCTGGAAAACTCCCATTTGCAGCTGACATAACTTGTCATAACTTGTCATAACCCGTCATAATATGGTCACAACACTGTCATGACATATATATTTAGAACTGTTGTATCATACAGTATATTTTGTTATTTTATGGCTGGTTATGGCACCTACATAAGAGTGTCAAAACCCACAAAACCTACCACGGTAGTTATTTTATGGCTTGTTATGGCACCTAGATTAAAGTGTAACAACCCACAAAACCTACCACACAAGGCAAAACATTCCATTAAACCAGTGCTCTACAACCCTGTTCCTGTAGAGCTACCGTCCTGTAGGTTTTCACTCCAACCCTGTTCCTGGAGAGCTACCGTCCTGTAGGTTTTCACTCCAACCCTGTTCCTGGAGAGCTACCTTCCTGTAGGTTTTCACTCCAACCCTAATCTAGCACACCTGATTCTAATAATTAGCTGCTTGATGAACTGAATCAGGTTAGTTACAACTGGGGTTGGAGTGAAAACCTACAGGAGGGTAGCACTCCAGGAACAGGGTTGGAGAGCCCTGCATTAAATCATAGCCTACTTGTCAACAGTATTTGTTTGCTATATACAATTTCAGGAGCAGGACAAGACACCCTCTTTTTGACAGATGATTGACATAAAGTCATGTACGTGATAGGCCTATCTGGATTATATGATTATGATGGTCATAATGTGACTTGACAGTATCATAAAGTGTATTTTCTTAGTCCAAGTAAAGTGACACAGGATGGTCATAATTCTTCATGACAGTGTCATAAAGTTTTTTCTACAAGTTATTTCAAATACGATTTTATAAAAACATGACGTAAAGAATTCATTACAACAACCACAAAGGATTTAAGAAAAACAAACTTTCAAACGAAAGGATACTTCTTGGCATGGAAAAAACACATTTGAATAAATGTGGGTTTTGAGACTATTACGTAGGTGTCATAACCAGCCATAYAATAACGCAATCTATGTAACAACAGGTGTAAATATATGGGTCATGACAGTGTTATGACCARATTAGTACAGGTTATGGCAAGTTATATCAGCTGTTATGACATATTTTGACATGCTTATGACCATGTCATAAATTGTTATGAAGCTAGGTGTAAAGTGTTACCCGATTTTGTGTTTGAGTGGAAATGTTGTCAGGAAAGCATTATATTTTGAACTGTATGACAAGCCAACATCTCAGCACAATAATATTTGTAACAAAGGTTAGCTTTGCATTATAATTCATGTGACATTTCAGTTGAAGAGCAGGGAGTGCCGAGGTTACAGGTGCAATCACTAGACCCCACTACACCAGGCCTTTATCGGGCCTAGCATGACAAATAATTCAGCTGCACCTGACACTTGTGACAGCTGAGACGTTTTGCTTAGATACCCTGACAGCGCTCGTATTGAACAGAAAGGGGCATCCGCTCCATTAAGTTAGTGTAAAATGAAATGTCTAACGGCTTACTGTTATGGCTGATGGTGGCAGCGGTGGGGTGTGGAGGACAACTGGGAGGATATATTGGGAGCTGAGAGGACCAATGGGAAAGAAGCAATAGGATCTCTGCCGAGGCTARGTGTCACGGGGTCCATGTGCAGATGCTCCAAAGCCATGTGACAGGATGTGACTGGGGTTGAGTATAGAAGAGGTGGGTGGTTAAGTAAAAACCTACCCAGAAACAGTAGTATGGCTACTCACTTACTTAATAAGATGATGATGATGGACGTGGTCTGACTCTGTATAGATCATTTTTGCTCCAACAGTTGGTTGCTCAGACTGTAGGTTGGCTGCTTGTTCAAGCTGTGATTCTAAAAATTCAGATTTATATGCGCATTTGTCATCGAGTTGTGAGACTGCTTGTGCTCGGACTGCATCTTTTAGAACAGTCTGGTAGACTGAGACATTCTGTGCCTTGATGGCAACTGCCTGATGCTCCATTTGGTTTAAATGGGATTATTAGATGCTAAGAGATTTGCTGGCCAGGACTACTACAATATAAAACAATCCTTTGCTTTCCATGGAAAAGGCAGGATAGACTAAATGTGAGAGATACTGAGGTTGTTTATACTAAGATTAAAGAGATTATCACCAAGTGTGCTTATTACTGTATGTCGTCCCTGTAAGTCGTCTCAAAACCATTACTGTTTAGTTCAACATTGGGTTCAGTTTAATAGAGCCTCACCAAAGTTGACCCTGGTTTCCTTTCAATACACCTTAGACAGATGCTCAGTTATTTTATAAAACACTGCTCTGTATGTAACCACACATAATTCTCCAGAGAAAGGCTAAGCAGCTTGTTCCTGCCCTGCAGTACTGTGTGGTTATCGCTTGGTTATCGGTTCTTTAATAAAAAATTAAGTGCATTATTTTTGTTACACCAGGGGCAGTTGTTCCAGCCTCACAACACTGATAACATCAGTAAACTCTACACAGGTCATCTTTACTTTTACCCCCCTTAGGAAGTGCCTGGCAGATCCTAGAGATGTCCCACGATAACTTGGCACATATCGTTAAGTGATTTACAGAAGAGAAAGGTATTTCTCAGATTTAAAGGTGTATGTAGTATTTTGATTGTGTTGGACTATCTGCGTTATATACAGTACCATTCAAAAGTTTGGTACCTACTCATTCAAGGGTTTTTCATTATTTTCACATCAAAACAAGATGTCAAAACTATGAAATAACATGTAGAATCATGTAGTAACCAAAAAAGCGTTAAACAAATCTAAATATATTTTATATTACAGATTCTTCAAAGTAGCCACCCTTTGCCTTGATGACAGCTTTGCACACTCTTGGKATAATCTCAACCAGCTTCATAAGGAATGCTTTTCCAACAGTCTTGAAGGAGTTCACACATATGCTGAGCACTTGTTGGCTGTTTTTCCTTCACCCTGCAGTCCAACCCATCCCAAACCATCTCAATTGGTTTGAGGTTGGGTGATTGTGGAGGCCAGGTCATCTGATGCAGCATCATCACTCTCCAAACAGCCCTTACACAGCTTGGAGATGTGTTTTGGGTCATATTCCTGTTGAAAAACAAATGATAGTCTCACTAAGAGCAAACCAGATTGGATGGCGTAACGCTGCAGAATGCTGTGATAGCCATGCTGGTTAAGTTTGCCTTCTAAACAAATCACCAACAGTGTCACAAGCAAAGCACCCCCACAACATCACACCTCCTCCTCCATGCTTCACGGTGGGAACCACACATGCAGAGATCATCCGTTCACCTACTCCGCGTCTCAAAAAGACGGGGAAGTTGGAACCAAAAATCGCTAATTTTGACTCATCAGACCAAAGGACAGATTTCCACCAGTCTAATGTCCAATGCTCGTGTTTCTTGGCCCAATCAAGTATTTTCTTCTTATTGGTGTCCTTTAGTAGTGGTTTCTTTGCAGCATTTCGACCATGAAGGCCTGATTCACGCAGTCTACTATGAACAGTTGATGTTGAGATGTGTCTGTTACATGAACTCTGTGAAGCATTTATTTGGGCTGCAATTTCTGAGGCTGGTAACTCTAATGAACTTATCCTCTGCAGCAGAGGTAACTTTGGGTCTTCCTTTCCTGTGGTGGTCCTCATGGGAGCCAGTTTCGTCATAGTGCTTGATGGTTTTTGCGACTGTACTTGAAGAAACTATTCCATATTGACTGACATTCATGTCTTAAATTAATGATGGACTGTGATGGGTTTTATTTAATGATGGACTGACGTTTCTGTTTGCTTATTTGAGCTGTTTTTGCCATAATATGGACTTTGGTCTTTTACCAAATAGGGCTGGCTATCTTCTGTATACCACCCTTACCTTGTCACTATACAACTGATTTGCTCAAACGCGTTAAGAAGGAAAGACATTCCACAAATTCACTTTGAACAAGGCACACCTGTTAATTGAAATGCATTGCAGGTGACTACCTCATGAAGCTAGTTGAGAGAATGCCAAGAGTTTGCAACGCTGTCATCAAGGCAAAGGGTGGCTACTTTGAAGAATCTCAAATATAAAATATATTTTGATTTGTTTAACACTTTTTTGGTTAATACATGATTCACATGTGTTATTTCAAAGTTATGATATCTTCAATATTGTTCTACAATGTATAAAATAGTAAAAATAAAGAAAAATCCTTGAAAGAGTAGGTGTGTCCAAACGCTTGACTGGTACTGTATATCGTATCGTTTTAAAAATAACACAAAATTATTTTAGCATTATTTGACTGTACCTACACCAGAACTCCAGTATTTGTTCTTCATTTCTTATTCTCCATCTTCTTTTTAAATAGGGAGCTAATTTGTTTTCATCACTTTTATTTCCATGACTGATCAAAACTCTCTCTTGTCCCTCTGCAGCAGACATATGGTAAGCAATATGTTTGGAACACGAAATTGCAATAAAATCACAATATCAAATCGCAATACATATAGAATCGTGAGAATCGCATACATATCGTATCGGCACCAAAATATTGTGATAATATCTTACCGTGAGGTCCACGGCGATTCCCAGCCCTAGACATTACAGCAGTTGAAGTCTTAAGTGATGACTAATTTCTGTATAATTTTACTCTCATCATCCATAAATTATCAGGTTGGAGTGTGATTTAAAACTGCATTAATTAGAAATTAACCTTACAATGACATTAATGATTGGACACTGCCTGTCTCTCATACTGTAGATTTATTTTAATTGCAGTTGCATTGGCAGTAATTGTCTAAGTGGAAAAAGTCAACCCAATTGTCTGATGATAGTTGATCAGAATTTGTTGAATCTTCTGTAATGTACTTTCCTGCAACCAGATATACATTTAGGAATAATTGAGTATTAAATGCATGATTGAATAGATTGAACGACATTTAGCAATGACTTTTGGAAAACATTTAATAGGCCTATGTTTGTAATAATGACGTGTGCACAAATCTATATAATTACTTGGCTCCATGTACACAGCATCACAATGTGACATGTTTCCCTCAAGGATATGAGACCATTCTCACAATAAAAGGGCTTTTGTATAAATGTTTAGGCTAGTAGCACTCAATTACCATGCTCAACATGTCTGGAGGCCATTATCGAAGAATGGGTCTCAAATGAAAACAGTCCCAGTCTCATTTGTGCACGTATCATTCTTTGACGCCCTGGTTTGTTTTTGTTCAGTTTAATGGGAAATGGGAATATGTAATGGAAATGTAACTCTTAGGAGTGCCCTAGATTTTCTCCTGTCAGGGTGCATTACTGTTACTTAGGTTTTCCGTGGCAGTGACACTTATTTAAAACCACTTGAATGTCAATCAAGAAACAATGGAAACATTCCCCCTATTACTGCTTTTACAGGTGTGTGTGGTTCAAATACGGTAGCTGTCTTGAAATCTCTGACAGGAACAAAAGGATCATAAGAGTGTCATTTTTAGGGAACAGTAGTTTTCCATATCAAAACGATCACAGTATCAACGTTTGTTTTTCCATAGAGAAAATGTTGAGTACCCTGCAGGACTGAGTGTCCATTAAGACAGGACATTTGTTTTAACAGTTTCCTCCCAATTAGAACATTTCTTACCTGCATTCCGCATGCTTTTGCAAAATATAATAGAACAATACTCTCTATAGCATACAAAACATTGTCTATGCAGTATGCATGTTATTTCCTTGACAACAGTGATATTACACAATAGTGGGCTGTTGTTGAAGTGTAAACATTACCATTGATACATGGACATTGATGTAACCATGAAGGATGTTACTTGGAAACATGCACATCACACAATATCTGGAAGATGATCAGTAGATAAATGTAATGTGAACACATCTTGACATTCAATTGGAGCTCCTTGCTCACTTGTCTTTCAGCTTTGCATTAATGACATCCATCTGTTTTCTCCACCGTGATGTCATAAATGCATGTGYTTTTCATAAATGCACACTCCAATATGCCTGATATCTGTAATGCTTTAATGTTCCCAATATGTTAAAGGTACTGGTTATCATATTTATCGCCATTGAACTGATGTGACCTATCTATGCCATCTTATACATTACAGTGCATCTTTATGTAGACACGAGGCAGTTGTATCTTGAGGCCGGATTTTTTCTGTACCTACAGATGAAGTCGGAAGTTTACATACACCTTAGCCAAATACATTTAAACTCAGTTTTTCACAATTCCTGACATTTATTCCAAGTAAAAATTCACTGWKTTAGGTAAGTTAGGATCACCACTTTATTTTAAGAATGTGAAATGTCAGAATAATAGTAGAGAGAATGATTTATTTCAGCTTTCATTTCTTTCATCACATTCCCAGTGGGTCAGAAGTTTACATGCACTCAATTATTATTTGGTAGCATTGCCTTTAAAATGTTTAACTTGGGTCAAACGTTTCGGGTAGCCTTCCACAAGCTTCTCCAAATAAGTTGGGTGAATTTTGGCCCATTCCTCCTGACAGAGCTGGTGTAACTGAGTCAGGTTTGTAGGCCTCCTTGCTCGCACACGCTTTTTCAGTTCTGTCCACACATTTTCTATGGGATTGAGGTCAGGGCTTTGTGATGGCCACTCCAATACCTTGACTTTGTTGTACTTAAACATTTTGCCACAACTTTGGAAGTATGCTTGGGTCATTGTCCATTTGGAAGACCCATTTGCGACCTAGGTTTAACTTCTGACTGATGTTTTGAGATGTTGTTCAAGATATCCACATAATTTTCCTCCATCATGATGCCATCTATTTTTTGAGTGCACAAGTCCCTCTGTAGCAAAGAACCAACAACATGATGCTGCACCCCTGTAACGGTTGTCGTCTGGAGGAGAAGAAGAGGACCAAGGTGCAGCGTGGTAATTGTTCATCTTGTTTAATGAAGGTGAACACTCAATACAAAAACAACAAATGTGAAAACCGAAACAGTACTGTCTGGTGCAGACACACAAAGACAGAAAACAACCACCACAAAAACCCAACACAAAACAGGCTACCTAAATATGGTTCCCAATCAGAGACAATGACTAACACCTGCCTTGATTGAGAACCATATCAGGCCAAACACAGAAATAGAAAACATAGATAAACAAACATAGACTGCCCACCCCAACTCACGCCCTGACCATACTAAATAAAGACAAAAACAAAGGAAATAAAGGTCAGAACGTGACACCCCGTGCTTCACGGTTGGGATGGTGTTCTTCAGCTTGCAAGCCTCCCCTTTTCCTCCAAACATAATGATGATCATTATGGCAAAACAGTTCTATTTTTGTTTCATCAGACCAGAGGACATTTCTCCACAAAGTACGATCTTTGTCCCCATGTGCAGTTGCAAACCGTAGTCTGGCTTTTTTATGGTGGTTTTGGAGCAGTGGCTTCTTCCTTGCTGAGCGGCCTTTCAGGTTATGTCGATATAGGACTCGTTTTACTGTGGATATAGATATTTTGTACCTGTTTCTTCCAGCATCTTCATATGGTCCTATGCTGTTATTCTGTAATTGATTTGCACTTTTCGCACCAAGTACGTTCATCTCTAGGAGATAGAACGCGTCTCCTTCCTGAGGGTATGACGGTTGCGTGGTCCCATGGTGTTTATACTTGCGTACTATTGTTTGTACAGATGAACGTGGTACCTTCAGGTGTTTGGAAATTGCTCCCATGATGAACCAGACTTGTGGAGGTCTACATTTTTTTTCTGGGGTCTTGGCTGATTTCTTTTGATTTTCCATGATGTCAAGCAAAGAGGCACTGAGTTTGAAGGTAGGCCTTGAAATACATCCACAGTATGTAAACTTCCGACTTCAACTGTAAATTATTTTTTCAGCACAAGACAGAGTGAGCTGCATTTATGATTGTGGGGGGATTTGATACTGAAAGACTCCTGCTCAGATGTCCCATGAGGCTTTTCAATGGATTACTATGAATTACAAGCTGTTTCCTCATGATGGATAGTTCTGCTTACAATTTACTAAGTCAATGTCCAGAGATAACACTGAGAGTTTATGGAGTTTGCTGCAAATGCTCTCTCCTTCAACATGAGAATTATGAGAGAGGTTTCCTACCAGAGTCAACCATTTAAGTCACCTGGCTAGTGTGAGTCAGTTTAGTTTTCATTGTTCTATTGGAAATTGATAGATTTAAGTCACAAAAATGATGCTATCTTAAAAGTTATCACATTTATTTAGCTAAGTCTGTTCATTAAGGTAATGGCAAGTGTTTGTTCAAAGGTCCAATGCAGCTGTTTTGATCTAATATCAAATCATTGCTGGGTAACAAAATCATATCAAATCAAATTGTATTGGTCACATACAAATGGCTAGCAGATGTTATTGCGAGTGTAGCGAAATGCTTGTGCTTTCTAGTTCCGACAGTGCAGCAATATCTAACAAGTAATATCTAACAATTCCACAACAAATACTAATGGAATAAGGAATGGAATGGAATAAGAATATATTAAATATAAATATATGGATGAGCAATGACAGAGTGGCACAGCGCTAAGATGCAGTAGATAGTAATAGAATACAGTACATACATATGAGATGAGCAGTATAAAATATGTAAACATTTATTAAAGTGTATTATTAAAGTGACTAGTGTTCCATTTATTAAAGTGGCCAATGATTTCAAGTCTGTATGTAGGTAGCAGCCTCTCTGTGCTGGTGACGGCTGTTTAACAGTCTGATGCTTGAGATAGAAGCTGTTTTTCAGTCTCTCGGTCCCAGCTTTGATGCACCTGTACTGACCTCGCCTTCTGTGTGGTAGCGGGGTGAACAGGCAGTGGCTCGGGGTTGTTGTTGTCCTTGATGATCTTTTTAGCTTCCTGTGACATCGGGTACTGCAGGTGTTCCTGGAGGACAGGTAGTTTGCCCCCGGTGATGCGTTGTGCAGACCGCACACCCTCTGGAGAGCCCTGCGTTTGTGGGCGGTGCAGTTGCCGTACCAGGCAGTGATACAGCCCGACAGGATGCTCTCAATTGTGCATCTGTAAAAGTTTGTGAGGTTTTTAGGTGTCCCGTCGATGTGGATAGGGGGGTGCTCCCTCTGCTGTTTCCTGAAGTCCACGATCATCTTGTTTGTTTTGCTGACGTTGAGTGAGAGTTTATTTTCCTGACACCACACTCCGAGAGCCCTCACCTACTCCCTGTAGGCTGTCTCGTCATCATTGGTAATCAAGCCTACCACTGTTGTGTCGTCTGCAAACTTGATGATTGAGTTGGAGGCGTGCATGGCCACGCAGTCATGGGTGAACAGGGAGTACAGGAGGGGGCTGAGCACGCACCCACCTGGGGGTGGCCCGTCAGGAAGTCCAGGACCCAATTGCACAGGGCGGGGTTGAGACTTAGGGCCTCAAGCTTAATGATGAGCATGGAGGGTACTATGGTGTGTAATGCTGAGCTATAGTCAATGAACAGCATTCTTACATAGGTATTCCTCTTGTCCAGATGTGATAGGACAGTGTGCAGTGTGATGGCAATTGCATCGTCTGTGGACCTATTGGGGTGGTAAGCAAATTGAAGTGGGACTAGGGTGACAGGTAAGGTGGAGGTGATATGATCCTTGACTAGTCTCTCAAAGCACTTCATGATGATAGAAGTGAGTGCTACGGGGCGATAGTCATTTAGTTCAGTTTCCTTTGCCTTCTTGGGTACAGGAACAATGGTGGCCATCTTGAAGCATGTGGGGACAGCAGACTGGGATAAAGTATGCGGCTAGGGATGCCGAGGGTTAACACGTTTAAATGTCTTACTCACGTCGGCCACAGAGAAGGAGAGCCCACAGTCCTTGGTAGCGGGCCGCGTCGGGGGCACTGTATTTTCCTCAAAGCGGACAAAGAAGGTGTTTAGTTTGTCTGGAAGCAAGACTTCTGTGTCCGTGACGTGGCTGGTTTTCCTCTTGTATTCCATGATTGTCTGTAGACCCTGCCACATATGTCTCGTGTCTGAGCCGTTGAATTGCATCTCCACTTTGTCTCTGTACCGACATTTTGCTTTTTTGATTGCCTTGCGGAGGGAATAACTACACTGTTTATATTTTCCCAGTCGTCTTTCCATGGTTAAATGCGGTGGTTCGCACTTTCAGTTTTGCGCGAAAGCCGCCATCTATCCATGGTTTCTGGTTAGGGTAGGTTTTAATAGTCACAGTGGGTACAACATCTCCTATACATTTCCTTATGAACTCACTCAGCATTTTTTGCATGACATAGATTTTGATACATCAGAAAAAGAAGAACTTAATATTTGGTACAGAATCCTTTGTTTGCAATTACAGAGATCATACGTTTCCTGTAGTTCTTGACCAGGTTTGCACACACTGCAGCAGGGATTTTGGCCCACTCCTCCATAAGACCTTCTCCAGATCCTTCAGGTTCGGGGCTGTCGCTGGCAATACGGACTTTCAGCTCCCTCCAAAGATTTTCTATTGGGTTCAGGTCTGGAGACTGGCTAGGCCACTCCAGGACCTTTGAGATACTTCTTACGGAGCCACTCCTTAGTTGCCCTGGCTGTGTGTTTTCGGGTCGTTGTCATGCTGGAAGACCCAGTCACGACCCATCATCAATGCTCTTACTGAGGGAAGGAGTTGTTGGCTAAGATCTCGCAATACATGGCCCCATCCATCCTCCCCTCAATACCAGTGCAGTCGTCCTGTCCCCTTTGCAGAAAAGCATCCCCAAAGAATGATGTTTCCACCTCCATGCTTCACGGTTGGGAGTGTTCTTGGGGTTGTACTCATCCTTCTTCTTCCTCCAAACACGGCGAGTGGAGTTTAGACCAAAAAGCTCTATTTTTGAATCATCAGACCACATGACCTTCTCCCATTCCTCTCTGGATCATCAGATGGTCATTGGCAAAACTTCAGACGGGCCTGGACTGCGCCTGCTTGAGCAGGGGGACCTTTGTGGCTGCAGGATTTTAATCCATGACGGCGTAGTGTGTTTACTAATGGTTTTCTTTGAGACTGTGGTCCCAGCTCTCTTCAGGTCATTGACCAGGTCCTGCCGTGTAGTTCTGGGCTGATCCCTCACCTTCCTCATGATCATTGATGCCCCACGAGGTGAGATCTTGCATGGAGCCCCAGACCGAGGGGGATTGACCATCATCTTGAACTTCTTATATTTTCTTATATTTCTAA
>NC_036856.1:21694723-21789397 GCF_002910315.2 Salvelinus sp. IW2-2015
AATTAATTACTTAAAAATCATACAATGTGATTTTCGGGATTTTTGTTTTAGATTCCGTCTCTCACAGRTGAAGTGTACCTATGATAAAAATAGATACAGACCTCTACATGCTTTGTAAGTAGGAAAATCTGCAAAATCAGCAGTGTATCAAATACTTGTTCTCCCCACTGTAGTTAAAAACACTGAAGAGGAACGATGGGTACATATTGAAGATGCACACGCTCATCCCCAGAATCTTTTTACCTGTCTATTTTCAGAGGATYAAGCTAAGAACATTAACAACTTCATAGTTAAGAACACTATAACAATATGGAAGAAAATTAAGCGTAATCTACAAGAACCAATATCACTCGCTAAAAACACAACCCTATGGAACAATCCTTGGATAGCTTTTCAGAATTTACAGATAAATTGGTCCACATGGAAAACTAAAGGCATAGACACCATAAATGACTTGGTAACTGGAAATTAAAAAGCAATTTTGGACTGACCAATGTAGATATTTTAAAATATGTGCAATTAAAAAATTACATATCACGAAATGTAGATTTTAAATATTTTGTACATCAGAGCAACCTTGAGATGATCTTATTTGAGTCAGAAAAGGATGTTAATATGATAGGTAAGATATACAAAACCTTGCAGAGAGAATATCCAACTGACAATATCTTAGAAAAAAATATAAACTATTGGAACCAAGACTTGAAAATAATTGATGTTGGCACAAGATGAAGAGAATGTTGGAGCTTAACTAACGAAATTACAGTTAACAAAAATGTACACTTAATCCAGTATAAACAAGTCTATAGTAGAGACAAAATTCACAAATTCTACAGCAGAACAGTAGAATCAAGTCTTAAGTGTAAAAGTAACAATGACTCAATAATCCATGCTTTCTGTGAATGCTGTAAAGTTGAACAATTACGGGAGCAGCTAGAAATTGGCTGTCAGAAGTATTACAGTGTAAACATACTTTCATTCCGTCTGTCTATATATTTCAAAGCATGGCATATGTGGGTGTAGTGAGATACCAAATTGGCTGGACGATTCTGTTCTCATCACTCATCTTGAAAAAACATATACTAAAAACGTGGAAATCAATACATTCGCCATTATTAACACAATGGAAAAATCAAATGATTTATTATTGAAATATTGAAATAACATGGGCGAATTAGAAAATTGGTACAATTATTTAAGGCCATGTGGCAAACAATAATGTAGGCACTAGGGATGGGGGGGTATGAACATGCGGGTCTGGGCAGATTAGATGTAGTCGTTGTGTGTGCGTCTGTAAATTGTTTTTCGTATGTGTATGTTTGTATTTGGTGTGAAAAAAATATTTAAAATAAACATTAATTTAGCGCATTCACATGAATTATTACAATTTTACTTACGATACTGTATTAATATTAGTGATGTAGTGGTAAAAAAATAGTGGGTAATGGGTAAACTGTAAAGTCCATTGGATGATTGAGATAAGACGAACAACCACCGATTTAAACCGGTATAAACTATATTGTTTGCTTTTTGATTGCATTTTAATGTAGGCCTATAGGGAAGATAGGGCATGTGGAGATGTTTATATTTAAACATATCTTTTTTGTGGGGGCGGGGTTCCTAACTTGTTTGATAAGATTAGTACAGATTTTCTCAGAGGACCCCACATGGGGCCCTAACCCCAAGTGTGGGAACCACTGTACTAACCTCTCTCTCTGCTTGCTTCCTCTCTTTCTCTCTGTCTCCTGTTTCTTCCTGCCTCAGCCTCATCACTGAGTGCCACATCACTGTCTGGCTCACTAGCCTACTCTCTGTAAAGCAAAGTTATTATGAAAACTTAGTAGCCTATTTTTCCTCCAGCCTAAGGTAGGTTCTGTTTAATGTGAGCTTCTTACTTCATCCTTCCAGCTGGCTAAGTAATACTAGCCAGAGCCCTTCAACGTTACTGCAATAGAAGTCTCTGCCGGCAGCTAGCCACCTGACTGACTGACATCTATAAGTGACTATTTACCAGTTGTGTACTCATTCTCAGAGTGTTGTTTTTTGTTTGTTTGGGGGATGTCTGTAGACACGTCAGGAGTCGCGGGATGGTTAAAATGGCCTTTTGTCCGGCATCTCGCAAACACACTGTCAGCAGCATCTTTAGTTGCCTACTCGAGCCGACTCCGAACTGGGGTAGTTAGTTTCACATCTCAGGCCCTCGGCCTGTGCTGCGAGAGGGCGGAATAAGCCGTTTTGGAGAGTGGTAAAAGTACTGCTAAAAAGGCAAATCTGGGGTGACAGGCGAACATAACGACCAAACAAACCAATGTTCATGAATCCAGCCATTCGACTAGAGGTAGGCGCGATTAGAATATAAGCGTTCTGAGCTTTGATCAACGCTGGGAGCAATATTTAGATGTTGACCCGTAATTGATTGTCTTTGTGTACAAAATATATATATTTTAAAAAATTAACAAGGTTCCGCACCTGAGTGTCCTCATGCAGTTACGGCCCTGAACACCAGAAAATGTAGTTTTTGACTGCACTTCAAGAACCACACGTCAGTGATATTTTACGTCAATTAATTTGTCATTTTACATCAATAGGCCTATAGTGCATTCGGAAATATTCAGACTCCATMACTTTTTTCACATTTTGTTACGTTTCAGCCCTATTCTAAAATGGATTTAAAAAGTAAAATCCTCATCATTCTACACCCAATACCTCATAATGACCTCATAATGCAAATTTATGAAAACTGAAATATCACATTTACATAAGGATTCAGACCCTTTACTTAGTACTTTGTTGAAGCACCTTTGGCAGAGATTACAGCCTCAAGTCTTCTTGGGTATGACGCTACAAGCTTGGCACACKTGTATTTGGGGAGTTCCTCCCGTTCTTCTCTGCAGATCCTCTCAAGCGCTGTCAGGTTGGATGGGGAACATCGCTGCACGGCTATTTTCATGTCTCTCCACAGATGTTCGATCAGGTTCAAGTCCGGGCTCTGGCTGGGTCACTCAAGGACATTCAGAGACCTGTCCCGAAGCCACTCCTGCATTGTCTTGACTGTTTGCTTAGGGTCGTTTTCCTGTTGGAAGGTGAACCTTCGCCCCAGTCTGAGGTCCTGAGCACACTGGAGCAGGTTTTCATCAAGGATTTCTCTGTACATTGCTCTGTTCATCTTTCCCTCGATCCTGACTAGTGTTTCAGTCCCTGCCACTGAAAAACATCCCCACAGCATGATGCTGCCACCACCATGCTTCACCGTAGGGATGGTGCCAGGTTTTCTCCAGATGTGACGCTTGGCATTCAGGCCAAAGAATTCAATCTTGCTTTCATCAGACCAGAGAATCTTGTTTCTCATGGTCTGAGAGTCCTTTAGGTGCCTTTTGGCAAACTCCAAGCAGGCTGTCATGTGCATTTTACTGAGGAGTGGCTTCCATCTGGCCACTCTACCATAAAGTCCTGATAGGTGGAGTGCTGCAGAGATGGTTGCCCTTCTGGAAGGTTCTCCCATCTCCACAGAGGAACTCTGGAGCTCTTTTAGAGTTACCATCGGGTTCTTTGTCACCTCCCTGACCAAGACCCTTCTCCTCCGATTGCTCAGTTTGGCCAGGCGACCAGCTCTAGGAAGAGTCTTGGTGGTTCCAAACTTCTTTCATCTTCGAATGACGGAGGCAACTGTGTTCTTGGCGACCTWCAATGTTGCAGAATTGCTTTGGGATCCTTCCCAATCCATTCTCGAAGCTCTACGGACAATTCCTTTGACCTCATGGCATGGTTTTTGCTCTGACATGCACTGTCAACAGTGGGATCTTATTTTGATAGGTATGTGCCTTTCCAAATCATGTCCAATCAATTGAATTTACCACAGGTGGACTCCAATCAAGTTGTAGAAACATCTCAAGGATAATCAATGGAAACAGGATGCACCTGAGCTCAATTTTGAGTTTCATAGCAAAGGGTCTGAATACTTATGTAAATAAAGGTAATTTCTCTTTTTTAAATTGGCAAAACATTCTATAAACCTGTTTTCACTTTCACATTATGGGCTTTTGTATGTAGATTGATAAGGATTTTTTATTTATTTAAGGCTGTAATGTAACAAAATGTGGAAAAAGGGAAGGGGTCTTGCACTGTATATCAGTGCTCTGGATATCAGAGAATCAATGGCATGATTTAAATCATAATGATTTAAAGACAATTCTTAGTTTCATCCTTGGCTTTTCATGTGAAGAAGAAGGTGTTGAAGGAGCATGGCTGAGGACAATTGCTGTCAGTTGCATCGAATACATGATAGTGTTTCACTTTAAATCCCTCAATTCCCTCAGAGACTCATTATAAAGCCAAGTCTCAGGGAAGTAATTAATTCTGCAGTTTTTTTTATATTGGTTTGATTCTGCAGAGAATGTCAGGTGGCCTCTTGGTTCGTGAAATAGAGATTTGTGAGCTGAAGACTGAGAGAAAGGGGACTAAGAGGTGACAGGACAGGCTGCATTTTGCCTTGTTGCCAGAGTCAAAGCTGAACTACAAAGGGAGTCGATAGCACTTGATATTTATGCTTTTCTTTTTGCTGCCTTAGTTCCTTCCTTATCAAACTTGTATTTTTTCTGTGTTTGTGTGTGTGTGTGTGTGTGATTGTTGTGTGTTGGTGTTGTGTGTGTGTGTGTGTGTGTGTGTGTGTGTGGTGTGTGTGGTGTGTGTGTGTGTGTGTTGTGTGTGTGTGTGTGTGTGTGTGTGTGTGTGTGTGGTTTGTTGCATTCTTCAGTGCTTCACATTCATGTTTTAAATTGTTGGATCTCTAAAGAGCCACAGTAGAGATCAAAGTTCCCTTTGTAAATAAAATGCCAAAATGGATATCAACAGTGAATGTATCTGGATGCCAAAACATGACCATGACCTTTGTTCTCATAGGGCCCAGAAGACTTTCTCATTTTCTCTTCGACAATTCTGCTCTGCTTTAGATTTCTGCTGAAAAGTCTCTCTTCGTTTTAAATGTGCATCTAAGACAGGGCCCCTGATACTAGGAAAAGTAGGTCCACTGCCTCAAATAGAAACATGCTATACCCCAGGGGTCCTGAGTGAACGACCAGGAGAGGACGGTGGGAGAGAGGGCCACCATCTGATGAAAAATAATATTGTCATTTGCTGCTGCAAATAGTACACCGAGGATGCAGGGGACTGTTTGAATTAATTGCTTTTCAAGATATTGAAGTGCCCTATGCATTCATTGTATTCTAGACAATTTGATTCCCAGACTATAGCTGGATTCTCTTCTTTGATCTACAGTGGAACTATATCTTTGCGTTATTTCTCCACTCCCACATAAGGTTCTAGATTTTTAAAATTACCTTGATTCTCCCTTCTTGATGTGCTCAGATGCACATTCATGCAGATACCAACTCTGTTCATGAGATGTAAACAGTTGTACTGTAGAACAGGGCTGGATCTAAAAGAGTCTTAGGTGGTAAGTGTGGAAGGGGGCATGGAAGGGTGTGGGCAATGAGTGTGGTCAGCCCATCTGCACTGCTAAATTATTGAGCAAATTATTAGGTCCCATCTTGGCAATGTAGAATTTTTTTTGTATTTTTAAGCCAATTTCCGGCAATTCTACAAAGTTTTCCCATTTTCAATTCTCCCTGACTGTCTAGCTTTTATTTTGGTTGTTGTTAGTTCTCAAAGACTATATTATTAAAATACATATAACCTACCAGTCAAAAGTTTGGACACACCTGCTCATTTAAGAGTTTTTCTTTATTTTTACTATTTTCTACATTGTAGAAAAACTGTGAAGACATCAAAACTATGAAATAACACATATGGAATCATATAGTAACCAAAAAAGTGTTAAACAAATTAAAATATATTTAATATTTTAGATTCTTCAAAGAAGCCAACTTTTGCCTTGATGACAGCTTTGCACACTCTTGGCATTCTCTCAACCAGCTTCACATGGAATGCTTTTCCAACAGACTTGAAGGAGTTCCCATATATGCTGAGCACTTGTTGGCTGCTTTTCCTTCACTCTGCGGTCAAACCAGATGGGATGGTGTATCGCTGCAGAATGCTGTGGTAGCGATGCTGGTTAAGTGTGCCTTGAATTCTAAATAAATCACCGGCAGTGTCACCAGCAAAGCACCTCCACACCATCACACCTCCACCTCCATGCTTCACGGTGGGAACCACACATGCAGAGATCATCCGTTCAACTACTCTGCGTCTCACAAAGACATGGAGGTTGGAACCAAAAATCTCAAATTTGGACTCATCAGACCAAAGGACAGATTTCCACCGGTGTAATGTCCATTGCTTGTGTTTCTTGGCCCAAGCAAGTCTCTTCTTATTGGTGTTTTGGTTGCTACATTATTCCATATGTGTTATTTCATAGTTTTGATGTCTTCGCTATTATTCTACAATGTATAAAATAGTAAAAATAAAGAAAAACCCTTGAATGAGTCGGTCTGTCCAAACTTTTGACTCGTACTGAAAGTCCATTATCTTTTCTACATACTTTTATCTGGTTTTAGTCATTTAAGTTTACACTGAAAGCTTTTTTCCATCCCGAAAATGATCATATATGTTTTTTACACTGTTTGAATTTAGGCTACCCGAAAGGATTACAATGGCAGAAAAATCCCTATGTATGACAGCACAAGACATGATCCGAGGCACACCGAGTCTTGACTCTTGCCCTGTGTCCTCCTCTGAGTGGTTTTGCATCTCTCTAGCAAGGGTTACGCAGGAAACCATGCCAGAGGCAACCATTTCAGCTCACCAGCGATGACATTCAGACAAGCTCCCAGCTGCCCTCACCTGTCTGCCCAGGTCCTCCATTATTAATGCAGTGGCTGCTGCTTTTAACACACTCAAACCTGCTGCTGTGAGGCTGCTCAGCGGGCGCTAGACAGCCACTGTTCTGTATGACAGAACCCATGGAAACCTGGCTCTCTGACTGGGCCATATACTGTTTAAGCAGGGMGAACCGGCCATGGAATAGAGGGGAACCAGCCGTGGCATAATTCAATTCACAGAGTATACAAAACATTAAGAACACCTGATCTTTCCATGAGATAAACTGACTAGGTGAATCCAGGTGAAAGCTATGATTTCTTATTGATGTCATTTGTTAAAACCACTTCAATCAATGTAGATGAAGGGCAGGAGACAGGTTAAAGAAGGATTTTTAAGCCTTGAGACAATTGGGACATGGATTGTGCTTGTGTGCCATTTAGAGGCTGAATGTGCAGGAACAGGATTAAATGCCATTGAACGGGATATGGTAATAGGTGCGATGCGCACCAGTTTGTGTCAAGAATTGCAACGCTGCTGAGCTTGTCATGTTCAACAGTACAGAGTGTGTATCAAGAATGGTCCACCACCCAAAGGACATCCCTGTGAAACGCTTTCGACACCTTGTAGAGTCCATGCCCTGACGAATTGTGGCTGTTCTGTAGGCGGGGTGGGGGGGGGGGGGGTTATACCAATTGTTTGGTATAAGGATGGCTCATAATATAGGCTGGAACAGTGAAAAATGGAATAGTATCAAACCCATGGAAACCATTCCCCTGATTCTGCTCCATTCATTACCACGAGTCTGTGCTCCCCAATTAAGGTGCCACCAACCTCCTGTGTACTCAGTGTATATAATGGTGTGTGTAGACAGTATGCACAGTATATGAATAGAAAAGGTGTGTAGAGTAGTAGTTATCCTTGTTAACACTTATCTTGAGACACATATTTTAGCCTCTGTGCAAATATGAAAAGGGATATGAGCGTGTTATCTCTATATTGTGAAATACTCTGAGGCGTTCATGTAGGCCATCAGAACTTGAGATATAATCAGCCTAATTGGAGAGCACCACAGGGTGATACAGTTACAGTACACTACATGCTGCCAGCAGTGTGTCAGTCAACTTGCTAGCTATAGGTATGATGCTTGTGACAGGACTCAGACTCAAATACCATCAACTGATACAGCATAGAGTCATTCTATTCTGTAGCTAGCTTCAGTCTGTGGCCTCACATTCACACGARTTAGCAGGATGATCTGCTGCTCTCTCTCTCCCTCTCCCCGCCCCCCTGCCCACCCAGACTGAAAAGATTTCTGGAAGGCACTGACCCACTCCAACATGAAGTCACCCGGCTTAGTCTGCTATCTGAGGTAATTATTGGGACAAAAATACTTGGAATAGTCTACTGCAGTGGGGAAGTTCAGGAGAGCATAGGAGAACGTATGCTTTTTCCAGTGCAACTTTTAACAAGTGTTGAAACTCCAGTCTGGAACTTTKATCTCCTGCTCCAACCAGCCGTCTCTTGTCAAAGCAGGATGCTTCTTTACAATGCAAATGAGTACAGAATAAGTGGCCACACACTATTTATTAGTCAAATACGTGTTGTAGTGCTGACACCTCTATAATAAGTGTATCGAATACCAGGTCTGCAGTTCATTGGCAAACCTAATCAGTATACTTTTATCTCTTGTGTTTCTTTTTCACCACTTAGACAACATTTAGTTGATTTAGACTAAATGCTGTGTTTTGTAAAGCACACTGGATTTAAAAAGATCTCTTTGAGTTTGTTACCTACTGCCCATATTTGAATGTAAACTGTGAATGTTTGACTGTTTAGAAAGATCCTGTGTTTTCATTTCCTTTGCATTTCCTATCAATTTCAAGCACCAAATCGTCACACTGTTATCAATGAGCTGGCCTGAATAAATGTCACTGTTGTTTATGAAACAAGAACTTCTCCTTCCCTACCGAGCAGAGGTACCGTCATATAGAACAACAGTTCAGATCAGTTAGAAATGATCTCTAAGGCGCACATACACATTTTTCTGAGATCTTGTCAAGATCTACCACACACTGGACTGACTAATACCTGTGATCAGGAAACATTCTATAAATTAACTTCTTATCATTGATCTATCATGTCTGCCTCTCATGCTATCGTGTCTGCCTCTCATGCTTCTCATTGCGTAACTATAGGAATATACAATATTTCAAACAGTTCTACACACTACCTTCAATAGCAGTCGAAGCATATTAGTGCAAACTACTGAGTCAATTTGCATATCATCTGTTTGTAAAGTGAAGCGTATACTTGTAATTGGGAATAGCTGTAGCTGAATGAGAGGATGAACTATATTGTCATGTGGTAGAGAGTTATAGAGCCTTATTGATGTCGACTTGGTGTCACGATCGTCTAATGAATTAACGGACCAAGGCGCAGCGTACGTAGAGTTTCACATGTTTAATAAAATTAAACTCACAAAAACAACAAAAAAGAATAAACGATACGTGAAGCTCAAGCAGTGCTCACAGGCAACTACACAGAAACAAGATCCCACAAAAACCAGTGGGGAAATGGCTGCCTCTGATTGGGAACCATACCAGGCCAACAMAGAAATAAATGCACTAGATCACCCACCCTAGTCACACCTCGACCTAACCAAAATAGAGAATATAAAGGCTCTCTATGGTCAGGGCGTGACAGTACCCCCCACCCCCCCAAAGGTGCGGACTCTGGCCGCAAAACCTGACTCTATAGGGGAGGGTCCGGGTGGGCATCTAGCGTCGGTGGCGGCTCCGGTGTGGGGCGAAGTACCCACTCCGCTCGTGGATTCGCCAGCATCGGTGGTGGCTCTGGTGCGGGACTTTGCCCCCGCCCAGACCATGGGTCTGGCCATGGAGCAGGGTAGAACGCCGTGCCCGGACTGGGCATCGGCGCAGAGGGCCCCGGCCATGGAGCTGGGTTGACCGCCATGCRTGGACTGGGCACCGGCGCAGAGGAAGGCTCCTCCCATGCAGCGGCACTGGACGCCGTGCATGGACTGGACATCGGCGCAGAGGAAGGCTCCTGCCATGGAGCGGGACCGGACGCCGTGCCGGGACTGGGCACCGGCGCAGAGGAAGATTCCGGCCTAGGAGCGGGACTGGACGCCGTGCCTGGACTGGACATCGGCGCAGAGGAAGGCTCCTGCCATGGAGCTGGACTGGACGCCATGCTCGGACTGGGCGCAGGGGAAGGCTCGGGCCATGGAGCTGGAGGTTCCGGACCGTTGACCGTCGCAGGAGGTTCCGGACTGTGGACCGTCTCAGGAGGTTCCGGACTGTGGACCGTCTCAGGATGTTCCGGACTGTGGACCGTCTCAGGAGGTTCCCGGACTGTGGACCGTCTCAGGAGGTTCCCGGACTGTGGACCGTCTCAGAAGGTTCCGGACTGTGGACCGTCTCAGGAGGTTCCAGACTTTGAAACGTCGCCAGAAACTCTGGACTGGGAACTGTTGACCGGAAGCTCTGGACTGGGAACTGTTGCCGGAAGCTCTGGACTGGGAACCGTCGCCGGAAGCTCTGGACTGAGAACTGTTGCCGGAAGCTCTGGACTGGGGATCGTCGCAGGAAGCCTGGTGCGTGAGGCCGGTACTGGTGACACACACCTCAGGGCGAGTGCGGGGAGCAGGCACAGGACGCACCTAACTGGGAAGACGCACTGGAGGCCTAGTGCGTGGAGCCGGCACAGGTGGCGCCAGACTGGTGACACGCACTTCAGGGTGAGTGCGGGGAGCAGGCACAGGACGCACCTGACTGGGAAGACGCACTGGAGGCCTAGTGCTTGGAGCCGGCACAGGTGGCGTCAGACTGGTAACACGCACTTCAGGGCGAGTGCGGGGAGCAGGCACAGGACGTACCGGACTGGGGAGGCACACTGGAGGCCTGGTGCGTGGAGCTGGCACAGGACGTACTGGGCTGTGGAGGTGTACTGGAGACCTGGTGCGTATAGCCGGCATCAATTGTACCGGAACTTTAACACACTTCGCACGGCAAGTGCGAGGAGCTGGCACAGGACGTACTGGGCTGTGAATGCGCACTGGAGACCTGGTGCGTAGAACCGGCACAAGTTGTACCGGAACGGGGACACAACTTCAGGGCGAGTGCGTGGAGGAGACACAGGACGTACCGGACTGGGGAAGTGCACTGGAGGCCAGATGAGTGAAAGATGACAGATGACACCGGACTGGTGTCACGCTCCTCAGCACGTCCACTCTGCAGCACTCTCATCGCCACCACCCTGACGGTCTCTGGCTCGTTCCTCGGCTCCGCCGACCACCCCGTGTGCCACCCCCCCAAAAGTAATTCAGGCTGTCTTTTGGGCTTACTCTGTGGCCGCGAACCCCGGCGTCGTCGCTGTCCTCCCTTCTCTCCCTGCGTCTGCTTCCACGGAAGGCTTTCGTCTCCAGCCATAATTTCCTCCCAAGTCCAGGATGTCTTATCCTCCTTTATCTCCTCCCAAGCCCAGGATACCTTCTCTTCCTGGGCACACTGCTTGGTCCTGTCCTGGGCACACTGCTTGGTCCGCTACACTCGCATTAACATCTGCTAACCATGTGTATGTGACTAATAAAATTTGATTTGATTTGATTTGATTTGATTTGTTGTGGTGGGATCTTCTGTCACGATCGTCTAATGAATTAACGGACCAATGCGCAGCGTACGTAGAGTTCCACATGTTTAATAAAATGAAACTCACAAAAACAACAAWGAAGATAAACGATACGTGAAGCTCAAGCAGTGCTCACAGGCAACTACACAGAAACAAGATCCCACAAAAACCAGTGGGGAAATGGCTGCCTAAATATGATCCCCACTCAGAGACKACGATAAACAGCTGCCTCTGATTGGGAACCATACCAGGCCAACATAGAAATAAATGCACTAGAACACCCACCCTAGTCACACCTCGACCTAACCAAAATAGAGAATATAAAGGCTCTCTATGGTCAGGGCGTGACACTTGGTGAGTTCTTTGATTATTTTATGTTTACTAGGCTCTTTTGCTTTGGACGAAATTGCCAATAAAGACTGTTGGAATACAGTTTAGGAGAATATCGAACAAAACAGAGAAACTTTGACAAAGAACAGCTATTTAGAATGAACTGACAAAAGGAGAGGCTTTCTCATTGTAACTTAAGCCTAGATGTCTGTCTCCCTCAGTATTGGCTAGCTCTGTTGTCTCTGCCATGCCACACAGGCCACTGCTGAAACAACCAGCCTATTGTAACTTTTATCCTACAAAAATGAAATAACACAAAACCTTCCATTTTCTCTTCTTGCTCATCTATTTTCTCATGTAAGCTCTTAATGGTGATTACCATGCTCTGGTGAGTTTGCTTGTGTGTCCTCTTTCACTGTAGTACAAGTGCTGTCAGTGAACTCAGTCTCAGGCTGTTAGCTACTATTGATTTTCCTCAAATGAATGCATATAATACAGTGCGGGCTTGTAGATAAAGAGGAAGGGGAGSGACATTGTTATCAAGTGGATCTCAACATTAAGAAACAGCCAGTGTGCCAGTGCCAAGACCCTGTCACTTAGAAACCATTGGCAGTAACTAGAGACCACAGTAACATCCCCATTCACCTTCCCTCAAGACTCCCATCAGGGGATTTGAACAAAGGCCCCCCGACAACAGTCTTGGCTCCTTGGGCCCCCTCCTCCATACACCTAGTGACTGTTTATTATACCGTTGCCAAAGCAAAAACTATGATCAGCCCTCTGTATTCCCATCTTCAATACCATATGACACATTATTTTAGCAGATGCCTCTTCCGTAACATGACATGAATAATAGAATATCAAATGAAATTTAATTGAGACAGTATACAGCTTATCCTTTCACACGCAGATGTCATTGTCTAAAACAATTGTTTAAAAAAAAATCTTATCAAAACGTTGGATCTTAATTCAATGATGTTTACATTTATCAGTGCTTTTCAGTTTTGATGTTTTAATGCTAAATTATGATTCTGACCTGCAAATATGAGGTTGCCCTCATTGAGCTGTCAGATTATGCCATTGGTTGCCTAGTTGAGACATATTCAGGCAGAATAAGAGTTTAGGATTTGTCACATTTAGCGTTCAGAAATTCACTGGGGGCTTGTCAAAGTACAATAGCACATTCACCTATCTTTAAGTGAGAGAGGGGAAGAGGGGAGAGAATGAATGAAAGTATGGATTGGGGAAGAGAGAGGCAGACTGCATTCATGACGTGCTCATTAATGTACTGTAGGTTGTATGGACTGAGGCAGATCTCAAGGCTTGCTTGTTAAATCCATCCATGAATGGCCATTCCTCACATCAAAATAAATCTATGTTGCATTCAGAGAACAGTCTAGTCTCCTATAGTACAGTTGAGTTGCAAAGGTGAAATTCCTCTCTCATTGTGTGTTGATTGTTGTCTAATCAACTATACCCATTACATACAAGAAAATGATCTATCGATGCTATTACCATATGGTCTTGCCTTCACTCAGCTGGTTGAAGGTTGTCCTTGGGGTTTAAAGCCTTTTTGTGGCTTTTGAATCCACTCAGAGAACCACATACATTACAGTGTTTAGAGATCCTGTTCAATCCCTGCTAGCCAGTCACCTCTTATCTGAGGCACCAGCACATGAAGGTATATACGTGTCCCATGGGTATTACATAAACTACAATAGCTACAGTTGTAGATATACCCACTTTAGATATATACCCATTACAATAGCTGAGAATATTGCATTTTGGTTGGAATTGTGGGATTATGTTCATTCAATTTTGTCAGACAGCAGTTGATGTCTATCTGGTAAAGCAGCACAGCATACAGTATGTTCATAGATGTCTGTGTTGTGGCTTACTTGTATTTCCTTTATCTTTTATTCAAGTCAGCAACATCTTGTTGGACCTAAATGTTTGCTCAGCAGGTTTAACATTTAAAGCCTGTGTGTGGTAAATGGAAAGTCAACCAGTGTAATGGACCACAATTGGCATGCCCTAGACTCCTGGATTGATGAAGGGGATTTTAACAGCCGCCAATTATATATTGCCTTCAAACACATGCCCTCACAGTGGCAACCATCTCTGGGAGTGTGCTCACGTTGATCCATAGAGTTAGCCCAGAGTATGAAAACAAAATGTTACTTTGTCTCAGCTTTTTAATTTGTTACCACCATTTTGGCTGTGCCGCTATAGTCAATGCTCTTCACCCTGTGGGTATTGATCTGTTGATAATTAAATGCATATTAAGTGACAATTATTGAGCCAAAGAGCTTTGATGATAATTATTATCACCATATGGAGTGGGCTTTGATCTCCCCTGCCAAGACTCTAGCACTACTGAAATGGTTTCTTTATGTGCTCTTTCTCAATGGATTCCTTCCTAATAGAACATAGTGTAATATTTGCCAATTTTCTTTGTCATTCCACATTTTAATATTGCCCATTGTTGGCATCCCCCCAAAATATCATTGTTCCTAATAGGAAAATGGTTTCAGTTTACATATCCTCATGAATTTCACAAGTTGATAATTGAATGTAAGATTAGAAACGGCAAGCTCTCCCATTGGTATCGCTGTTCTAACACATACAGTATCTAACACAGACATTCCTTTTTTACAAGAAAGTAGTGACTGAACTTTATCTGTGTGAATTTCAAATTGGGTGGCAATCAGATAAAACGTTGGTATTTTGTAAACCCTCAAGGTTCTATTGATGAATCAACCTGTCCTTTGACAAATTACGATATAGACTTGTAGATGATGTTGTTTTCAAAGATACTTTGATCGCCAACAAATCATTTACTATTGTTTGGATTAGTGTGGGACAGTCCCATAGACTAGCACAAAGCTGTATTAGCGGTATTATCCTTTCCATTGTGCTTGCGGGTGAATATCCCTCACATATAGGAGGTTGAAATGTACCCTGTGTCTCACATGGGGGAAAACATGTTGGTTGTATTACTGACTACTACAAACATTAAATCCTTTAACAAATTCCCCATCTCTTTGCTTCTAAGAAGGAAAATAAAAATATTCTCACAGTTTAAACATGATGAACATATGACGCACAAGTGAATGTTTTCTTTTTATATATATATATATATATGAAAGTGATATCTGATACCTTCACAACACAATAGAGTAGCTTTGCTGCTTATGCCTGTATAACAGGTGGGTCCAGTGTACAGCAATGAGGAGGAAGTGATGTCAATCAACAGCAGAACAGGTTAGATTAGTACAGGTGAGCCAGGAAGCAACCTATGCTAATGTCTGTACATAAGAAAGCCTTTCTAGTGTTACAGCTTAGTCGGGAGGACGGCAGTTACATGGGAGGCTATTAGATAACCTATTTCCCTGTCCCTGGACTCACACAAACAGGGAATTAACAATGGGAGACACACATGGATATTCTAGCGACCCAGCCCTGCAAGGTAAATTATTATATTGTCACACTGTTTGTGCCACGATTCTGATCGATCCATTGAATGCAGCGCCTCATCTGTGTACTGCTTTCCCTGAATAGGAGAAGTTTGCTGGAGCAACAGCCGCTCCTCTATTTCCTGGATCTGTTAGACCGCCAGCCGCATGCAATGCTCTATGTTTGTTACTGGTGGCTGGCTCTCTGAAGAGAGAGGAGCTACTTTTTGTGTTTAATAACATTCATATGAGGAAGGTAGGAGGTTTGAAAAAGACGAGCGCTAGCGTTATTCTGTCTCTCCTCTTGCTGGCACTCTCTGCTGGAGGAGAGAAGCAACCCACTAGCTGGCTGTAGGATAAAAAAAACAGGTGCTTCTGCTGGCTGGCTGGCTGCAACAAGGGATAAGGTTTGCTACTCCGTTATACATTTTAACTGACAAAAATTTCACAACCAACATCCAGTCATTTGAGACAATTAAATTATATAGTGGTTAAGCTAAATTTTACAGTCCATTATTTATTTACCTGGTATTTACTTGGAATTACATGGTAAATTGTCAATTACTCAATAATAATTTAATAATTACTCTGTTCTTTTGCTTCTTTAGGATTGATTAAAACAAGCAATATTACACACTATTTGGTACCAGCGAGTTACTATTGTATTACATTCTTTGTAAGTATGAGAAAGTACCCATTGGTACCACATATTAAATCCTTTAATAAGGATTTAACCATGCAAATGCAAATACCAGGCAAACAGGACCGTGAAATAAAGTATAAGCCATTTTAGTAACAGTAAGACCTGTCTGAATTTGGCTTCACCTCTCTCTTGCCATTCTTATTCATTACCACTGTGGCTCAGTTGGTAGAGCATGGCGCTTGCAACGCCAGGGTTGTGGGTTCATTCCCCACGGGGGGACCAGGATGAATATGTATGAACTTTCCAATTTGTAAGTCGCTCTGGATAAGAGTGTCTGTTAAATGTAAATGTAAATTACACTCTGTGTTCGTACATTTGCTTTGTGTTGCTAGCCGAGCTTCTCTTTCTTTCACTACATATACTCTTATATTGGAGATGTCCTGAGTGGTTCAAGATGCTTGACTCATAGTTTTATTTACAGAAAACATTACATTCTGTATTCCTGTCAATGGGCCAACTTGTCTATGAAGGACCCACTGTTTTCAAAGTGGGTTTTGAACATTTTCCATTATTTTTCTCCTGTATTTTAATTATATGAATGCATAATAAAGCTTCCCTGGAATTGTGTGGATTTGTAGTCTATTTTAAGACTCGTTTTTGATAGGGGCTCCTGTCCTATTCTAATTTCGTCCTGTGGAGGTGCCTGTACAGTATGCTGTTCTTCAGCCCAGCGTTGGCATTCCAACCAGGTAGCACATTCATTCAGCTGGCTTAATCTCCTAGGTGGACAGTCAGTGGTGAGGCTGAGGCGAGAAGAGAGGAGAGCACATTTCACTGGGTTTCTTTTTAGGACCCAGGTCACATTGTCTACACTTGTTAGATTGACAAAACACATTGTGCTGTTTTCTCCTCGCCCACTGGGGTCAAAGGTGGATACTTGATTAGTTTCTGAATGCAAATTCACTCTCCTCTATCATAACTAAACCACTTATAATAATTCACATGAAGGCACGGAGCTGGGAGCTAAATGTCAGTTTAGGTTGTACGTGTGGTGTGTTTGCTTGTGAGATGCAGGGTCACATTACAATGAGAGTATAACGTTATTGTACTCCCCTGGCAGAATGTTCCATTTTGTAGTCTGGTTGTTGGCTATGTTATTGTGTTTGCATAATATCAATGAGATAGGGCTCAATAATAAATTTCAGACACTCTGCCACTCTCCATTAGAAAGAGCACTGGGTCAGAAGTTTAGTCTTACCTTTGGCATGAATTTTTCTCAACTTTCCAGAGAGATCATACATTATCTGGTGTTCACCTTTTCTTTTGAAATGTGATCAGATGTGTCTTTTCAGTAACAATGGAGCAGGGAGGCCAGCTACGCTACAGCCTGGTATCTTAGCTGGCTTGGGAAAGCTCTTTGTTATCTGCCCAGCAGAGAGAACGCTCTTTATTATCATCAGACATTGATAAGGACAGGCCTCATCGCGCGTCCGCTAGCTTACAAAGGCAAACTGATACCTCTGAGCTACGTGCCTCTTTGGTACCTGCATTTGGTCTTGCCATATACTCCTGACAGAAAGTTTTGAAGTTAATTTCCTGCAATTCTACACATTTTGCTATGGGATAGAGAGAACATTTTGCAATTTTCTAACACATTTTTTACTGTTTTATAGCTCATTTCCAGGAATTCTGCACATTTTGCCATGACTTATACAATGTTAATATGATATCCGAGTGAGGGTGACTAACAAAATCAATGGGGGCCCCCTGCAGGTCAGGGCCCCTCGGCACTTGGCCTTCGTGCCGGGTTGGTAATTCGTCCAAGAATACTACAAGTTCAGATTGCTTGGTAGACTAATTTACTAATCTAAAAATGTTTAGCTGACATGGGATAATTGAGTGACTATCAGTGACTGACATAACGAGAGGAAAACTCTTGATGCACATCCAAATTTGTTTTCTACTATTCTGAGTTTTGGGGGGGTCCTCCTAGCGGCCAGGGGCCTGGTGACCGTGTACAGTGCATTCGGAAAGTATTCAGACCCCTTGACTTTTTCAACATTTTGTTACGTTACAGCCTTATTCTAAAATTAATCAAAAAACTATTTTCAGCAATCTACACACAATAGCCCATAATGACGAAGTGAAAACAGGTTTTCATACATTTTTGCATAAGTACCTTATTTCCATACATACATATTCAGACCCTTTGCTATTGACTCAAAATTTAGCTCAGGTGCATCTTGTTTCCATTTATCATCCTTGAGATGTTTCTACAACTTGATTGGAGTCCACCCGCGGTAAATTACATTGATTGGACATGATTTGGAAAGGCACACACCTGTCTACAGTGCATGTCAGACCAAAAACTAAGCCATGAGGTCAAAGGAATTGTCCGTAGAGCTCTGAGACAGGATTGTGTCGAGGCACAGATCTAGGGAAGGGTACCAAAACATTTCTGCAACACTGAAGGTCCCCAAGAACACAGTGGCCTCCATCATTCTTAAATGGAAGAAGTTTGGAACCACCAAGACTCTTTCTAGAGCTGGCGGCCCAGCCAAACTGAGCAATCGGGGAAGAAGGGCCTTGGTTAGGGAGGTGACCAAGAACCCGATGGTCACTCTGACAGAGCTCCAGAGTTCCTCTGTTGAGATGGCAGAACCTTCCAGAAGGACAACCATCCTTGCAGCAGTCCACCAATCAGGCCTTTATGGTAGAGTGGCCAGACAGAAGCCACTCCTCAGTAAAAGGCACATGTCAGCCCACTTGGAGTTTGCCAAAAGTCACCTAAAGACTCTCAGACCATGAGAAACAAGATTCTCTGGAAACCAAGATTGAACTCTTTGGCCTGAATGCCAAGTGTCACGTCTTTAGGAAACCTGGCACCATCCCTACGGTGAAGCATGGTTGTGGCAGCATCATGCTGTGGGGATTATTTTCAGCGGCAGGGACTGGGAGACTAGTAAGGATCGAGGGAAAGATGAACGGAGCAAAGTACAAAGCGATTCTTGATGAAAACCTGCTCCAGAATGCTCAGGACCTCAGACTGGGGGCGAAGGTTCACCTTCCAACAGGACAACGACCCTAAGCACACAGCCAAGACAACGTAGGAGTGATGTAGGAGACAATTTCTGGAGAGACCTGAAAATAGCTTTGCAGCGACACTCCCCATCCAAGCTGACAGAGCTTAAGAGGATCTGCTGAGAAGAATGGGAGAAACTCCCCAAATGTAGGTGTGCCAAGCTTGTAGTGTCATAGGGGCTGTAATCACTGCCAAAGGTGCTTTCACAAAGTGCTGAGTAAACGGTCTGAATAGTTATGTAATTGTCATATTTCAGTTTAGAATTTTTTATAAATTTGCAACAAAAAAGAAAGAAAACGTTTTTTTTGCTCTGTCATTGTGGGGTATTGTGTGTAGATTGATGAGGAAAAAATACAATTGAATCCATTTTAGAATAAGGCTGTAACATAACAAAATGTGGAAAAAGTCAAGTGGTCTGAATACTTTCCGAATGCACTGTATGACGCTTATGCCCAGGGTCGGCCTTTTCCGCATGTATCCACTCTTTGAAGGAGGAAAAAATCCAGAGGCTATAATTTATTTGTCAAGTTTTTGTAGTGGAGCCTGAACCAAGAATAGAAAAGTTGCTTGGAAACGTGGAATGGCACGCAAATAGATATTTGAACAGCGTGTGTATGTTAGGCCCTGTCATTTCCTTCTCGGTCCATAAAATAAGTGCTAAGCCTTTTTTAGTCCATGTCTTCTTTATCCCCCTTTGCGGCGAGTATTTAAATATGTCAATTTAAACAGATACAGCTGTACAGGAGTTCCTAATGTGTTTAATCTCACAAGTCCTTCCAACGTGCCTAGTTACTCAAATTTAGAGCATGTTCACATTGAAGCCTAATCTGACTCATCTGTACACACTAATCCCTGGGAAGGCATGCAAACTGTTTTCATGCTCAATGAGAGTGGTCATTTGCTGACTATGGATGTGTGGATGTACTGTAGCTCCAAGATCATAACAAAGACACATTCTGATGTCATGTGTTCACTCAAACGTGAGAGGAAAGACTGATCTGGCACTTCTCAATTTGTCAGCTAAAGAAAGGTCAACAGAAGAGTATTTTATTGAGAAGTCAGTACATTTTCCCCTGCTTTCTCTCTACTCCACAGAGCGAATGGATTTAAGGGTAGCAATTTTCTCTCTCCAACAAAGAGGTGTTCATCTGCTTTAGGGCTGGATTCAATCTGTATCGCAGAAGTATCGTGGAGGATCGGCATTAAAATGTTAAGGTCATTTCTGATTGAGCCGTGTTACAAACCAAATAACTAGCCTGATAATATTGTGGCACTCATTAAGTCTAGGGGTCTTAGGCCTAGTTAACTGGTATGTAACCTGAATGAATTTGTGCATTTACAGTATGTGAGAAATCAGAGTTTGTGGACCATGTTGGATGCAAATGTGCCCAGGGAGACAGCAACTTACCAAGTTTAGGGTCATCTCTGTCTTGACCTCTTGGTAGACCAGTCCAAGCGGATTATTAGGTGTTCAGATGGTGACGAAAATAAACATACAAAAAGGAAAAATACTAAASGCATGCCCGGACTAAAGACTTAAAAACAAACGAAAGGCCTATTGGCCACCAAACAAACTCAGCAGCCTCATGGCTTGCCAGTTGTGACACTGACTGTCGATCACGCTAATTGGCAGCACCTCATGTGCTTATCAACCAGGCTCAACACCTAGACAAGGTTGCTGCTGCCCCCTAGGGGAATGAAGTGTGGAAGTGTATTCTGGATAGTGTGTTTGTCTATGTCCTAACACTAACCTTGTCCCCATATCTTAACAGCCAACATATGCATTCACATTTACCATGAATGCAGTTGGATCTTCTGCGATACTTCTGCGATACAGATTGAATTCAGCCCTTAGTTTATTTAATTTACAAATACTCACTGGCCTGGCATGTCCCAGTTAACCCAGTGTCTGTAAACATGACTGTGGCACTCAGTCAAACCATTCGAACAGTCACATGCATCACCGATGCACCGCTTAAATGTCACGGCAGACTACCAAGTCTTTTCAAATACAGCAGCCGCTGATCTAAGACCTTACTTCTCAGCGCAGTCAAGATATAGAACACAGGATTGACTGCTGACGTAGACAGATGCCTGCTTCTTTATTCATGTATTTTCTCTGTGTAATTTCTGTCGGTTGTTAATGTGCTGTAGCTACCACTCCCTGGTTTGTCCTGGGTTTCCTGCAGTACAGTTCATGAACTCCTCAGGCAGATTTATTGGTGTGTCGATAGAGTCAGCGCTGCCTGCTATGACATGGCTGATCGCCGTTGAACATGTGGAGGGAGGCAGCCAGCCCCCATCCAGAGCTGGGGTCAGGGGGTCAGGGATTTTGGCTTAACTGGCACTCAGCCACTCACACATCAGGATTGCTGCTAGAGGAGGAACAGGCTTAACGTTTGTCCATGGAAATGCATTTTATGTACAGTACAAGAGCATACAGACTCCTGTCATCATGTTTATACTGTACCATTCATTCATAACTAACTATTGTAGCAGAGTAAGCTATAGAAAGAATAACATTTCCACAAAAAGTGTTATTGAAACTTTTATTAGCTGACGAGACTCAAATGAGAGCTTCACTGAAACAAGATACAGCTCCCAAAGAAAGAACAAGAAGAGGGCCTATCTGATTTAGTCAGCTACATTGATTAAAAGGCACAACAGTGAACAGCATTGATTATCACTTGAGCACAGATATTTTCCTAATGACAGCGTTCCCTTAACACTTGGCGCACAACGACTTTGAGATTTTAATGATGCAAACAAGTCCCATGCTCGGGCTCATTAATTAAGCAGACACTACAAGATGTTGACTAATTGATTACCTCCTATGATCAAATTACAATAGTTGAAAGCAACAGCTCTAAATATGTAGAAACCCCCGACCCCACCCACTCCTCAACTGCTACAGTGTTTATTAACCCCATTCTCCCTCATTCTGTGGAGAGAGCCTAGTAAGACCCCATACAAAACAATGATGCATTTCAGCAAAATGACAAAGGGTTATCTGCCTTATCTTTTATCGTTTGAGGTACAAACATGCCGATATGGCATGTTTATCAGCCCATGCCTGCATACAGGGCAGGACACAATCCACTGGTTTTAACCTGGCCATACACATGGTTCAGTAGGGCCCAGATGGCTGGAGAGTCAAAGCCCTGCCGTGGCTCTGCTGCTCCTTCTCAGGTCTCTTAAGTACTGGGTGATCTAATGGGACTGGAAGCACCACTAAGGCTTAGGCATGGGCCCATGAGTCTCAAGCATCTTGCACTTTAACTCCCAAATTTCGTGCAGGCGACCCATATCTCTTTTAGGCCTATTTAGATCAATTTAGAGATTTTGTCGTGATCTGCAGGGCCCTCATTGTCTAAAGAAGCGACCATCCCTTGCCTAGTGAATTTAATGGGGAAGGAATTAACGCGAGTTGGAACATGTCTGACATGGAGTGTACAGTATGAGCTGATCAAGGCCTCCGTGTTGGATCTTTATGTGTGCTTTGTCACTGATCACCCCCTGTGCAGAGCAGAGCTCCAGTCAGAGCCTGGTTCTGAAGAGGTTTTCTGCCTCTCTCTATTTAATTACCTCCCCTGTCTGCTGTTACCACCACCTCCATAATTACATATGAATTTGGAATCCGGGCCTTGTGTTATGAACCGCGGATACTGGCTGTGACATTCCTAACTCGTATTATTAAGAGATCTAACATGGCTACAGGTGATTATAGTTATTAATTATCATCTGTTGGCAAATAGGTCAAGAGAAAACACATTTATTCTCATGTATTTCCTTTCAAACATTTAATATATTTTTTTCCAGAATGAGCCATAGTAATAAAAAGTGGCCAATGTTTGGGTAGGTTAGTGCCTTTGCTCTCTGTGAGTAGTTCTGTATCAACAAGGGATGAAACAACAAAAAAGCAATGCGTTATTGACACTTCACCTGCTATTCAGAGAGAGAAGGTTAAAGTATGTTTGTGTGCATTTCTGAGTAATGCAACACAGTGCTTTCAAGTGTGTGCTCCTCCACTGGCCAACTGATACTAAGAGCTGATATGAATCATTTAGTGCTGATGGATGTTCTTCTTCATTTGAAGCAGGAAAGATTCTGCTTGACTGAACAATACCTTCACACCCAAACCCTGAGACGTCTCATGAAGACTGAATAGAAAAAAGACCATGTGTAGAGTGTAGATGAATACTTTAGAGTCAGGGTGTGCTAACAGGAAACAGAGCKGTGATTTAAATGCAGAGGCAGCAGCCATACAGTCAGGGGTGGACTGACCATCTGGCATTTCGGGCAAATGCCAGATGGGCTGGTACCTTTTTAGCATAGTGGGCCTAACTTGGGTTTTTTGTGCAAAATTATCATTATCTGGCACATAGTGAGGGCCTCAAGGAAAAAATGGGCCAGTGTGGGGGCCTCGAGGGGGAAAAAACGGCATCAGTAGATGAAGTAGACTATTTGAGAAATATTTCTCATTCACTTTTAAATCAGCCTATTTAATGGGAACCTGGGTAATTTCACTCAATTTCCTCTCAGCGTCTGCCCAATGTTCTACTGTGACACATTTTCCCCCATCACTCTTGAAGAACATGGGGACATTTTGTTGTAAAAAAATATTATGGTTTTGAATTTTGGTTTCAATATTTTTTTCCACATTAAATTCATTATGAAATAATTACTTTTAAATTATTTTAGCGTTTCCACCAGCCAACACCTGCCTTTTCCCTGACACTGGGTTGAATGCTGTAACAACACAGAATAAAACTATTAATAAGAGCTCCATGATGTTTTTTATTTATTTAWCCSTTATTTTACCAGGTAAGTTGACTGAGAACACATTCTCATTTACAGCAACGACCTGGGGAATAGTTACAAGGGAGAGGAGGGGGGATGATTGAGCCATTTGGAAGCTGGGGATGATTAGGTGGCCATGATGGTATGCGAGCCAGATTGGGAATTTAGCCAGGACACCGGGGTTAACATCCCTACTCTTACGACAAGTGCCATGGGCTCTTTAGTGACCACAGACAGTCAGAACACCCTTTTTAACGTCCCATCCGAAAGGCACCCTACACAGGGCAATGTTCCCAATCACTTCCTTGTGGCATTGGGTTCTTTTTTTAGATCAGAGGAAAGAGTGCCTCCTACTGGCCCTCCAACACCACTTCCAGCAGCATCTGGTGTCCCATCCAGAGACCAACCAGGACAAACCCTGCTGAGATTCAGAGGAAAGCCAGTAGTGGGATGCAGGGTGGTATGATGGTAGTGAATGCCCATTACTGCTTGTCACTTATTAACCATAGGGTATTCACATTACTTTAATAAAATATTTCAGTTGTGTATATTACTGCATTTTTTTACTATTTTTTAAAACTTCTAACCCTAACCCTTAAAGTCATCATCTCATCTCTGCTCAGGCAGTAGCAGCCAGCCAGACAACCATCTAACGTTATCTCTGTGAATGAATATATCATATTTAGCTAGGCTAGTAGTAGCTAGCGGGCTGACTAAATAAATGTATTAGTTCTTCAAAGTAGATTGGGCATACTTAATAAGATTGCTTATTACCAACTACTTCAACTATCAATCGGGTAGAGCTACTTCACCTGTCTCTATCCCTGTCATCATTGTGTTGTGTTGTGCCATTCCTCTCTCATGTGGTCTCATGTGGTCTCATGTGGTCTGTGTGTGTGTGTGTGTGTGTGTGTATCTGCCTCTGTCCGTGGCCGGATAAAACAGACGCAATGGATTATGGCCATTGTGGTTAATTACCAAGTTTCTGCGCTGAACTAGMTTGAATATTTGTCTAATGAAAACTATAACTTCAAATCAGACCAGCGTCCTACATATTTCTTAACAATTTATCATGAATTATTTGATTTCTCTCTACAGAAACGGCGCGTTGAACTCACAAAAAAATGAAAAAATGAAATGGAATGCAAATGTAATGTAGTCTGTGTGTAGCTGGTGTAAAGGAGTCYGGCGCATGACAGCAGATACTGTATTAGTAAATACATGTATTTTACTCAAAATAGACAAATACAAATACAAAATAAGCGAGCCCACATAAACGGACCGTATTACATAAAAACAATCACTCACAAACAAACATGGGGGAACAGATGTACGGCTTCCTCTCTCTCTCAACGAGAGGAGGAGTAGTGATTGAACCAAGGCGCGCGGGTTTGATGACATATTTATTTACAGAAAGACGAAAACAACGAACTTGGACTATAAAACTAACAAACAACAAAAACGGAGTAGACCAAACCTGGACATGCGAACTGAGACGGCTGAGTACGCACTGTAGCCTGTTACGTGGTGCCGGAACTGGAGCACGCACTGGGACTGGAGACACGCACCTTCAGGCTAGTGCGCGGAGCAGGGACAGGGCACACTGACCTCGTCAAAGCGCACTATAGGCCTGGTGCTGTGGTACCGGCACTGGTGGCACCGGGCTGGAGTGCACGCACTCTCAGGACGAGTGGGGAGAAGGAACAGTGCGTACAGGGCTCTGGGAGCGCACAGGAGGCTTAGTGCGTCGTGTTGTCGGAACTGGAGGCACCGAACTGGATACACGCACCATAGGAAAAGTGTGTGGAGGAGGAACAGGCTCTGGAGACGCACTGGAAACCTGGTGCGTAGTGTAGGCACTGGTGGTACTGGGCTGGGGCGGGGAGTAGCGCCGGAAATACCGGACCGTGCAGGCGTACTGGCTCCCTTGAGCACCGAGCCTGCCCAACCTTACCTGGTTGAATACTCCCCGTCGCCCGACCAGTGCTGGGAGGTGGAATAACCCGCACCGGGCTATGTAGGCGAACCGGGGACACCATGCGTTAAGGCTGGTGCCATGAATGCCGGCCCGAGAGACGCACTGGAGACCAGACGCGTTGAGCCGGCCTCATGACACCTGGCTCAATGCCCAATCTAGCCCTACCAGTGCGGGGAGGTGGAATAACCCGCACCGGGCTATTGCACGATACAGGAGACACCGTGCGCTCTACTGCGTAACACGGTGTCTGCCCGTACTCCCGCTCTCCACGGTTAGCCTGGGAAGTGGGCGCAGGTCTCCTACCTGCCCTGGCCCACTACCTCTTACCCCCCCAAGAAATTTTTGGGATTTCTTCTCGGGCTTCCTAGCCAGCCGCGTACTTCATAACTGCGGTTCTTCACTCCGGTAGCCCTGCTCTCCTCAATGCCTCCAGCTGTTCCCATGGGAGCGATCCCTTCCAGCCAGGATCTCCTCCCATGTGTAACAACCCTTTCCATTTAAACGTCCTCCCAAGTCCACGAGTCCTGGTTCCTCTGCTCGACATTACGCTGCTTGGTTCTGGATTGGTGGGTGGTTCTGTAACGGCGTTCCTCTCTCTCTTCATACGAAGAGGAGGAGTAGTGATTGAACCAAGGCGCAGCGGGTTGTGATGACATATTTATTTACAGAAAAGACGAAAACACGAACTTGACTATAAACTAACAAAACAACAAAACGGAGTAGACAAACCTGGACATGCGAACTTACATAAAACGCAGAACTCACGAACAGGAAAATGACTACACAAAAGACCGAACTTACAAACAAACCGAACAGTCCCGTATGGTGCGACAAACACTGACACAGGAGACAACCACCCACAACGAACACTGTGAAACAACACTACCTAAATATGACTCTCAATTAGAGGAAAACGCAAAACACCTGCCTCTAATTAAGAGCCATACCAGGCAACCCTTAAACCAACATAGAAACAGAAAACATAGAATGCCCACCCAAACTCACGTCCTGACCAACTAACACATACAACAAACTAACAGAAATAGGTCGGAACGTGACATAAACCCCCCCTTTAAGGTGCAAACTCCGGGCGCACTAGCACAAAGTTTAGGGGAGGGTCTGGGTGGGCATCTGACCACGGTGGTGGCTCAGGCTCAGGACGAGGTCCCCACCCACCATAGTCAATCCCAGCTCGCTAATCCCCTCAGAAATGACCACCCCTCTATTCCACCCACCTTAATATATGCACACAAAATAAAGGGACAGCTCCGGGACAAGGTAGCTCAGGACATAGAGGTAGGTGAGAATAGAGAGGTAGATAGAGAGGTAGCTCAGGATAAAGAGATAGCTCAGGATAGAGGGCAACTCCGGACTGAAAGGCAGCTCCGGACAGAGAGACAGCTCTGGACTGAGGGGCAGTTCTGGATTACTGGCAGCTCCGGACTGGCTACGGCTCTGGACGCTCATGGCTGGCGACGACGAGCTCTGGACGCTCATGGCAGACTGACGGCTCTAGACGCTCATGGCTCGCTGACGGCTCTGGCTGCTCAGGCTCGCTGACGGCTTGGCTGCTCATGGCTCGCTGACGGCTCTCGGCTGCTCATGGCTCGCTAACGGCTCTGGCTGCTCATGGCTCACTGGCGGTTCTGGACGCTCATGGCTCACTGGCGGCTCTGGTGATCCTGTCTGGTTGGCGGCTCTGGCAGATCCTGCTTCTGGTTGGCGGCTCTGGCAGAATCCTGTCTGTTGGCGGCTCTGGAGATCCTGTCTGGTTGGCGGTCTGGCCAGATCGTCTGTTTGGCGGCTCTGGCAGATCCTGTCTGGTTGGCGGCTCTGGCAGATCCTGTCTGGCGAATGGCTCTAGCGCTCCTGACTGACTATCGGCTCTGACGGCTCGGGACAGACGGCGGGCTCTAATGGCTCGGACCAGACGGATGGCTCAGACGGCGCTGGGGAGACGGATGGCTCAGACGGCGCTGGGGGAGACGGATGGCTCAGATGGCGCTGGGGAGACGGATGGCTCAGATGGCGCTGGGGAGACGGATGGCTCAAAATGGCGCTGGGATGACGGATGGCTCAGACGGCGCTGCGGAGACGGATGGCTCAGACGGCGCTGCGGGAGACGGATGGCTCAGACGGCGCTGCGGAGACGGATGGCTCGGGCTGATCCAGTCTGGCGGAAAGGCTTTGGCTGCTCCGTCTGGCGGAAGGCTCTAGCGGCTCCTGTCTGGCGGAAGGCTCTAGCGGCTCCTGTCTGGCGGAAGGGCTCTGTAGGCTCATGGCAGACGGGCGGCTTGCAGGCTCATGGCAGACGGGCGGCTCTTGAAGGCTCAATACCGACGGGCAGTTCATGCGGCGCTTGGCAGACGGACAGTTCAGGCGCCGTTGGGCCAGACGGCAAGACTCTGCCGGCTGAGACGCACTGTAGGCCTGGTACGTGGTGCCGAACTGGAGGCACCGACTGAGACCGACACGCACCTTCAGGCTAGTGCGGGGAGCAGGGACAGGGCACACTGGACCTTCAAAGCGCACAACTATAGGCCCTGGGCGTGGTACCGGCACTGGTGGCACCGGGCTGAGTGCACGCACCTCAGGACGAGTAGGGGAGAAGGAACGTGCGTACAGGGCTCTGGAGACGCACGAGGAGGCTTTGTCGCGTGTTGTCGGAACTGGAGGCACCGAACTGGATACACGCACCATAGGAAAAGGTGTGGAGGAGGAACAGGGCTCTGAGACGCACTGAAACCTGGTGCCGTAGTGTAGGCACTGGTGGTACTGCTGGGCGGAGGTAGCGCCGGAAATACCGGACCGTGGAGGCGTACTGGCTCCCTTGAGCACCGAGCCTGCCCAACCTTACCTGGTTGAATACCTCCCCGTCGCCGACCAGTGCTGGGGTGGAATAACCCGCACCGGGCTATGTAGGCGAACCGGGGACACCATGCGTAGGCTGGTGCCATGAATGCCGGCCCGAGAAGACGCACTGGAGACCAGAACGCGTTGAGCCGGCCTCATGACACCTGGCCAATGCCCAATCTACCCTACCAGTGCGGGAGTGAATAACCCGCACCGGGCTATGCACACGTACAGGAGACACCGTTGCGCTCTACTGCGTAACCCCGGTGTCTGCCCGTACTTCCCGCTCTCCACGGTTAGCCTGGAAGTGGCGCAGGTCTCCCCTACCTGCCCTTGGCCCACTACCTCTTAGCCCCCCCCAAGAAATTTTTGGGATTTCTTCTCGGGCTTCTGCAGCCGCGTAACCTTCATAACTGCGGTTCTTCACTCCGGTAGCCTCTTGCTCTCCTCAATGCCTCCAGCTGTTCCCATGGAGGCGATCCTTCCAGCCAGGATCTCCTCCCATGTGTAACAACCCTTTCCATTTAAAACGTCCTCCCAGTCCACGAGTCCTGGTTCCTTGCTCGACATTACGCTGCTTGGTTCTGGATTGGTGGTTGGTTCTGTAACGGCGTTCCTCTCTCTCTTCATACGAGAGGAGGAGTAGTGATTGAACCAAGGCGCAGCGGGTTGTGATGACATATTTATTTACAGAAAAGACGAAAACACGAACTTGACTATAAACTAACAAAACAACAAAACGGAGTAGACAAACCTGGACATGCGAACTTACATAAAACGCAGAACTCACGAACAGGAAAATGACTACACAAAAYACCGAACTTACAAACAAACCGAACAGTCCCGTATGGTGCGACAAACACTGACACAGGAGACAACCACCCACAACGAACACTGTGAAACAACCTACCTAAATATGACTCTCAATTAGAGGAAAACGCAAAACACCTGCCTCTAATTAAGAGCCATAKCAGGCAACCCTTAAACCAACATAGAAACAGAAAACATAGAATGCCCACCCAAACTCACGTCCTGACCAACTAACACATACAACAAACTAACAGAAATAGGTCAGGAACGTGACAACAGAGGGTTAAATAATGAACAAGTAATTGGGGGATTGAAACCAGGTGTGTAAGACAAAGACAAAACAAATGGAAAATGAAAAGTGGATCGGCGATGGCTAGAAGGCCGGTGACGTCGACCGCCGAACGCCACCCGAACAAGGAGAGGGAGCGACTTACGCCGAAGTCGTGACAGCAAGTAATTGAACAGACGTCGATTAGTTGTTTAATAACCCCCCCCCCCAAAGAAACACAATTTCTGTTCATCGCGAAGCACTATTAACAAGCTCAGCTCAATATCATGACATTGCTAAACAGCACAGAATGCTTATTCTGTGACCATCTATACCGGCCACATTGATATTCGATCTTCTGGTCGGAATGTTGTAGCTACACCACTGTACCTTTAAGCCTGTGATACAAATGTTCATGCTCAGATTTCAGTGGTTTTTAAAAAAAAATCACAGTTATGATCATTTTGACTCTGATGCAGTTTGTTTCACAAGCGTATCATCATGTGCTGGCAGGGTTGTGTTATGAAATTAATCTCTTTGGCATGCCGATGGCCTCCATTATAGCAGGTCGCTATTGCTTTGTCACAAGCTATGGAGCATTATTCTGCGCCTGGGCCAGCTGCATTATCTGCATCACATTGCATGTGCAATATGTTATTGGATTTAAGCATTCTCCATGGAAGCTGCAGTAATGTATGCTTTTGGAACTTTTTAGTGACATGTCTGCTGGATGCACTATAACATTATGAATCAGTTGTGATACAAGTGTTCCTTTGAAGAATGGTTGTAACCAGCACTACTGTCACTACAGCATTTAACCCAATGTATAGACATCATAGCCACAAATTAGGAGACTACAACAAATTTCCCCTTTAGCATTACCATAAGAGAGTACCCCAAAGAAACCCTAAGAGAGTCTTTGTCATCCATGCATTTATAAGCTAATGTTGTACTCTCCGGTGAGGTTTAGAACCTTTAGATGTAATCCGTAGGTTTCTGTCTGTCAGGAGCATCTCAGTCCGTCTCTCTATATCTCCATCTTTTCTTGAGCACTGACTCTCAAGTGACAAGCACCTCTCCCAGACCTCTCCCAGACGAGACAAGCCTTAAGTCTATAGGTCTATGTGAAATGGAAATGATTGGCATCCTAGCACCGAGCAATATGTACCTTTTTTAAAGCTGGAACCCTTTTAAAAATATGGGACAGGGGGTCTTATCTTCCCCAAACACCTGTACATGCCTTACTTTGGCATTCAAGGGTTTACGCCGCATGAGAAGGTGACAATGCTATTTGTTGTGCCTTTATAGCTGTCACAGACTTCACATACAAACAGGGTTTGGCATTGTGCCTTGTTCTTTTTCCCCCCAGTTTGCCTCTCTTTTGGCCAAGATGACTTTTTATCCCCTCTGATGTTATTTTCAAATCGTTTTTAGTTGTTTAGGAGTTTCTGGCGAGTAACTTCCATTCAAATACAAGTGATGAGATGCACCATACAGTGGTAAATCATAGTGTGATAGCTTCAGTAGTGACTCACACCATGGTCAGGATCTTACAGTATGTATGAGGTTTACATTATATTGTCCAAAACATTGTTCAAAATCCATTCTCATCATCTCTATTGCCAGAAACTTTAGAACATTTTATTTGTTATGTTTCCAAGCCCATTTGTCTGTTTCCTTTGATTTGTCAGTCTGACTAAATTATAATTTATATAATATAATCTTCTTCTGCAAGTTCAAATTGATTTCTTGCGTTTTCCTCAATTCTAATCTTGTAAATTATATTAATAAAATGTGACACGACTGCTTCATCTCAACTTTTTTTACATGTGATTTCTTGAACTCTAAACCTATGTTCAAGTGTTCATAATCTAAAGAAAGTGATTCTCTGAGAAACAATTACCCAGGCTATGTGGTCTGGTTGTTCAATTTCCACCAGAACAAACTGCTCTGACATTGACTGAAGTATCTCCCTGCCCCCGAGGACCAAGACATCATCGCTATTTAGGAGCCCTGCCAAAACCCCTTATGATCAGACAAGAAAGATCCATATGGAATGCATGTTTAGGAAGCATTACATGGTTATTATGAATACTTATTGTTTACCATAAACAAATTGTCTTAGGTGATCTTTTATGAGCTTTCCTCCAGATGTAGGATCTTGTTTGGATCACTCTGTTGCAGGAGAACTTTCCTGCAGTGCAATACGTTTTACACTTGTAGTGTATTTGAGGTTTAAAAAGGCATCTGACATTTGAAGTTTCCACTTAGAAATGTCAGACTTGATTTTCCCTTACGAAAAATGTATCAACCCCTACTAAAATGTTCATTAATTATAATCCACATAATAATTCACATGTCCTGTTGCTGTAGGATTATTTTCCTGCTGTAGCAAACTGGCTAAAATTAAAATCCTGTAGCCTAGATCCCCTCACTTTGTGTGTGGTTGTCTTTCCTTTCAGTGCACAATAGGAATCGTGGGAACTACGAAATCCAAATATGGCCAAAATCATAGGGAAGCGTGATTTTTGTGCAACAGTGCACACAGTTGACAGTCACTTGGCTGTGTTCACAGACTGCAGTATTAGCACTTCCATGTCTGTCTTTCTCTATCTTGCTGTTGGGGTATGTCTCTGTGTGCGTGTGCCCCAAACCCAGTTCAGGCACAGCCAGGAACATGGCATAGAGTCTGACCGAGCTGAGCGGAAAGCAAACAAGTCTGCCATCTCTGCCTGGCACCTCTGCTACCCTGGCAACAGGTCCCCACAGGAGTCAACCTGTGGAATGAGTACAGCTCAGCTCAGCCCTCTGCCTCTCTGCCTCTCAGGCTCCCCATCCCTCATATGTGATCTGTCTCTGCAGCCCCATTCCTTATCAAGCAGCCGTAATCTGTTTTTGTGCCTTTTCAAAGCAGCCGGGTCAAGCGTGAGGGCTAATCTAAATTTAATTCACTTTATCACCAGGGAGTTCAGTGGTGGAAAGAAGAGACAGGTCTTCACCAATGTTGTCGTCTATATCTCCCCCCCTCCCCCCTCCTCCCTCCCTCCCTCCCTCCCTCCCTCCCTCCCTCCCTCCCTCCCCTCCCTCTCCCTCCCTCCGTTCTCTCTCTATCTCGCTCCCCCTGTCATCTCACTGATAGGTACCATGTCAAATCCTGGGTCTCCAGGATTCAAAGCAAACACATAGCTAGCCAGGTGATTTTCACGTGCAAGCTACTACACTTTAAGAGGTTGCCTTGGGTTTTTAAGTAGGTATACCGGAAGTAACTAGATTACAATGGATTGAAAACATATGCATGAATCCAGATTCCAACCCTTAAAATGATTGATAGAACAATAGAATAAAATGATGTTGATGATAATGACAGGGTGGTGTCTATGCCAATTTATGTGGCTTTGTGAGAAATCAACCTGCAACATAAATATTCACCTTTGAAAGGGTATCACCTGCTCTTGAGTCAACACAGATGGTGCTCTCCTTGACTGCTATTTATGTCTGCTTTTGCTGTTGTTTCTTAAAATGTTTCTACTTTCTTAAATGTTTTCTACTTTCTCTTGATTACAGTTCAGTGAGTTTGTAAGTAGGCCTTCTTGGAATCTGCATCCCCTTTAGAACTCTATGCTTCTGTTCCACCCAGTGATCTCTCCACAGCCTTACATGTAATTACGTGGCATCAATGGCATTAAATATGTTGCTTTTCTTTCTAATCATATTGACAGCTCTAATCCTGAATTTACAACCAATGTGGAGGATGCATAGCAGTGACATGCATCTGTGTTCTGCTCGACTCCCAGGTTTCCAAGGAAACTTGGGAGGTGCACAGAAAGCTAAAAAGCCTTGCAGCTTTGTATCTTGGTGGTTTAGAGACCAAACACTGCTCTCTCTGCACCTGGCTAATGATGATGGTGAAATGGAATTACAAGAGGTGGGTTTTGGATTGGTCATCATTACAGGAAGGGTTGTTGTTTTATTTAAATGTCTTTCATGTGGCGGTATTTACAGTGAAAGCAATTGATATGCAGTCAGAGCTACATTAATTACGTGTTGATTGATGTTCGTAAAAAACGTGCCCTTTGTCTATGAAAGGTAGTGAAATTAAAGTCAGTAGAGAATTGTGATAATTGATCTACTGTAAACGTCTTAACCATATGTAGTGTAGTTGAGACAGATATGGTTCCCCCAGGACTGTTTTAATGGCTGTGATTTCCTGTGTGGTGACTGGTCAAGGCACATGGGTGCCACATACTGGAGAAAATGCTCCTCGTCTCGTTATTTCAAATAAAACATATGCAGGCTGTATTAGCTTAACTAACCAGGGAATTGGCCATTTTAATTTATATTGTTATGTTCAGTGTTGGGGTCTCAAAAGGGAAATCAAGACATGGCATGGTCTTTGTGCATTCAATGATATACACTACATGACCAAAAGTGGACACCTGGTCGTCGAACATCTCATTCCAAAATCAGAGTCCCCTTTGCTGCTATAACATCCTCCACTCTTCTGTGAAGACTTTCCACTAGATGTTGGAACATTGCTGCGGGGACTTGCTTCCATTCAGCCACAAGAGCATTAGTGTGGTTGGGCACTGATCTGGGGCGATTAGGCCTGGCTCGCAGTCGGCGTTCCAATTAATCCCAAAGGTGTTCGATGGGGTTGAGGTTAGGGCTCTGTGCAGGCCAGTCAAGTTCTTCCATGCCGATCTCGACAGACCATTTCTGTATGTGCACGGGGGAATGGTCACACTGAAACAGGAAAGGGCCTTCCCCAAGCTGGTGCCACAAAGTTGGAACCACATAATCGTCTAGAATGTCATTGTATGCTGTAGCGTTAAGATTTCCCTTCACTGGAACTAAGGGATCTAGCCCGGACCATGAAAACAGTCCCAGACCATTATTCCTCCTCCACCAAACTTTACAGTAGGCAATATGCATTCGGGCAGGTAGTGTTCTCCTGGCATCTTCAAAACCCAGATTTGTCTGTCGGACAGCCAGATGATGAAGTGTGATTTATAATTTCATAGAACACTTTTCCACTGCTCCAGAATCCAGTGGTGGCGAGCTTTACACCACTCCAGCTGACGCTTGGCATTGTGCATYGTGATCTTAGGCTTGTGTGCGGCTGCTCGGCCATGGAAACCCATTTCATGAAGCTCCCGACGAACAGCTCTTGTGCTGACGTTGCTTCCAGAGGCAGTTTGGAACTCAGTAGTGAGTGTTGCAACCGAGGACAGACAATGTTTACCTGCTACGCGCTTCAGCGCTAGCCGGTCCCATTCTGTGAGCTTGTGTGGCCTACTACTTTGCGGCTGAGTCATTGTTGCTCCTAGACGTTTCCACTTCACAATAACAGCACTTACAGGCAGCTCTAGCAGGGCAGAAATTTGATCCTATGACGGTGCCACGTTGAAAGTCACTGAGCTCTTCAGTAAGGCCATTCTACTGCCAATGTTTGTCTATGGAGATTGCATGGCTGTGCGCTCGATTTTATACACCTGTCAGCAACGGGTGTGTCTGAAATAGTCGAATCCACTCGCTTGAAGGGGTGTCCACATACCTTTGTATATGCTGCATGGTGTATGAATGGGAGTGCCTACCTCTGCCTAAGCCTGGCGAATGGTTTTTGTATTGACCCTTAGTCTGTAGTCAACCTGTTAATTCAGTCATATATTTACTGGAAAAATAACTGGTTGAAAATGGGATGTGTTTTACAAAGGTTGTGAAAATTATGCATGCAAGCTATTAGCTGAGTCCATCTCTACCGCCATGAAGCAGCAGTACATTGGAAACCGATGTTTATCTTCACATAGTGTYTTCTGCACAGTTTACTGGACACATCAATAGTGTACTGTCTTTATCAGTGTGATACTAAARACAAGCTGAGATTGTCACCCTATCTCTTGGTGTAAACACAGCAATCAATTAATTTGTGTTCAAGGTGAGAAGCCCTGACCTCTGTTCTATTTTCTTAAAGGGAAAACATCCACAACAAGCGTTCTGAWWAAGAGATACATATTTAGCATCTTCCTCCCTCTTTCATCAGAGCTACAGTAGCACTGCTCTGTGCTCAACCAGAGAAAGGAGAGAAGGGACTAAGTATTCTCCCCCTGCGGTGCACACAGTGGTGGATATGACATTGGTGACAGTTGTGCTTGTAAGCAGCTTGGCACACTCTCTGCATTTACAATGCGGTGTTGATAGTGATTAAAGCGCAGAGGAGTTGCCTGTGATGTGCCCTGGGAAAGCATTCATCTTTCTGTGTTCCTGCCCTTTCCCTAAAGAGCCATGATCAAAGCAACACGCTGCAGCTCAAGGACAGTGGAGGACTTTGGGGAGGGGGGCGAGGGGTGCCGAGGAGGCAGGTACACCAGATGGAAAGTTCAGACCTGCTTGTTTCACACAAATGTCAGAACTGTAAAAAAGCTTTTATAAACCATCAATCACACATAATGGCGACTAAAGGGATAGTCAGGAGGCTACAGAAATTAGAACTCTCTGGTGAACTGTGGAGGTAATTACTGCTGCTTGGCTTAGGTCACTTCCTTTTTAGGGAARTCAAGGGCCGGCAAGCAGCTTTCAAAGACCCATCAAACTGAATTGGTCCTGAGGAAAGCTATCGTGTGACAGGCACAGAGCTAGGGGAAAATCCAACTGCCTCCTCTCCCCAACACTTCTAACAGGCAATATGTGGCTGACTGTGTATGTGAATGTTTTATGTGACTGTGTGTATGCAGTGTATAGGTATGTTAAATATGTAGATGTATTGGCTTGGGCACAGGTTAGGCGTTTGTGTGCTGTTGTTAGTCTATCAGACAGGTAGAGGGAGATGCTGTTTTTACCTAAATATATTATTACTGTGCCATATATTTAGGCTGGGAAATTATTGGAGCATCAATCCAGTGGTCTTATAGTGTACACTGTGTTCCCTTGTGATTGAATTAATTACTTTATAGGCTAAGTTATATTTATTTTACCACCGTATGACATTTTATATGACATGCAAAGTGCTCTCTAGGCTTGCTTTACGGACAAAATATTTTACCTTGACTTTGCAAAACTGTATTGCTATCATGTTTTATTAGTAGTGTGTGCTTAGGTTGATTAAGAAGGAGATCCTTGGTCATAATTTATGTTCTGAAAACAGAACACTTGGGATGTTGCTTTGATTTAACATTCACAAGCGGAACCAGGGCCTAGTAAATGTCCAATGTCGCAAGCATTGGTTCAAGAGTAATTTTATATTAGCAATGTTTGATTGTTTTACCATATGTAGAAACTTTATCAAGCAAGCAAGGTACACAGCAAGGTAGAGAAGTAATTGCCAACCCATATGCAATTTACCCATATTTAGACCTTCCTCCCAGCATCTCCATCACCTTTCTTTGTTCAGTGTAATTTATATAATAAAAGTGAACATGTAAGGTGAGTTCAGGACAACCCAGTCATTTTAATTGAATTAACTTCTTAAAGGGCTCAGTGTGAATATCAAAGTTCAGTTTGAGCTTCAACAGTGAAATGGTAATGGTGCAATATGCAATAGGAGACCTTTATGTCGGCATCAAAGCTTGTCTTAATTGGCTGAAAGTAAGAGGTGCCACAAAGAGGCTTTAGTGCCTAGCCCTAGGCTATGGCACAGTGTTAGAATGAAGAGTTTAAAACCCTCAGAGTTCAGAACTGCATGTAAGTGATTGTACTGTACTGTATATAGGCCCACTGTATAGTTACTGGCGGTCTCTTGCCCATCTGTGCTTAGATAGCACACATTCCACATACAGATGAGGCTCTTCATTTGAGCCAGTTTGCTACAGCAACAGGAAATAGAATCCTGCAGCAACAGGATGTGTGAATTATAATGTGGATTATAATTAATGGACATTTTTGTATGGGTTGATACATTTTCTGTAAGGGAAAATCAAGTCTGAAATTTCAAAGTGGAAATGACAAACTTCAAAAGCCTTTTAAAATCTCAAATACTCTGCAAGTTTTGAAATTCTTGCATTGCAGGAAAGTTATCCTGCAACAGGGTGATGAAATTAAGATCCCACATCTGTAGATACTGTACATGATTCGAGTAGGCTATTACTCTCCAAAGAAACTGTAAGTTATTCTCCGCATATGCTTGTCTGACATGATCAAATGTGTCATTTCTGACCTCCGACGGGTCACCTTTCCTCATGGAAACATGAATCAGGTTTCCATGTTCTAAAAACGTTTATTGTTTAACCACTTTTTGGAGATACATCGCTTGATCAGTGCGAAATCAATTACTTTCTCCTCTCTTCTCCCAGACACTTTGAAATGTAATTCTGGAAGCTTTGAAAAAAAGTTATTACTGAAATGTTGAGAGTTTAAGAGTTAGAACTAATAAAAGAAGAGTGACATAGAAAAATAAAACGCTAGCCACAGGTTACGCCACTACAAACGACTTCATTTGGTACATCGTCTCATCTCTGACTTGAAAGCAATAAGAGAGCTCTTTGTCTGCTATAATTATATATTTTTCTCTGTCTCATTTTTTTGCACCCATTGCATAATTATAATGCTAGGATTTTGTGATGGTCTGTGCCATTACTGGTGTACAATGGCCTGTAGAGAGACAGATTGGATTCTCCAACACACTCCCACAAAACTCCTAGCTGATTCTGCATATCAATGGAAAGGCTGTGTTTAAACTGCACACACCGTTATTATTATTTTTTAATAAGAAATGGTAATGACATTTCCATTCTCTGCTATTTAATTGTGCGAAAAGAAGACATGGCAAACAGACATGGGGGACAGGCATGTTTCTCATCAAAGAAGCAAGTTATTCTAAGCATAGATTTTTTGGGGCCCTTTTTTCTCTTTCTGTCATTCTTTCCATTGGGGACTTGGCTAATAAAGAGTCCCTTGGGTTTGAACTCAAAGCAAAAAGATTTTCTGAAGTAAGGCTTCATGGATATCAACCTAGTCTTAAATAACAATCTCAGTGAAGTTGACCATGTTCTTTTCTTCTCTTAGGGATTCTGTTCAATAAATAACAAGCCCCTGTTTCAAAATGGTTGCTTCTCTCTGCCTATTCATCAGGATATATGTAAGAAAAATGTTATTTTACTGAACAATGCGGTTTGCTTGCTTAGAGGTTAGCAAAAGCTTATTAATGTTTAATAAATACATTTTGACCATATTCTCAGATAGGTGTGTGTGTGTGTGTGTGTGTGTGTGTGTGTGTGTGTGTGTGTGTGTGTGTGTGTGTGTGTGTGTGTGTGTGTGTGGTGTGTGTGTGTGTGTGTGTGTGTGTGTGTGTGTGTGTGTAATATGTCCAACTAATTCTGCCTCTCAGAGTGTCGTCCTGGTACGTTTGGCTTGGCTGTCAGTGTGTGTACAGTGGCAAGAAAACATGTAAACCCATTGGAATTACCTGGATTTCTGCATAAATTGGTCATAAAATTTGATCTGATCTTCATCTAAAGTCACAACATAGACAAACACAGTCTGCTTAAACTAATATCACACAAATTATTGTATTTTTTCAGTCTATATTGAATACACCGTGTAAACATTCACAGTGCAGGGTGGAAAACGTATATGAACCTTGGGTGGTAAGTGTGGAAGGGGGCATGGAAGGGGGTGTGGCAATGAGTGTGGTCAGCCCATCTGCACTGCTAAATTATTGAGCAAATTATTAGGTCCCATCTTGGCAATGTAGAATTATTTTGTATTTTTAAGCCAATTTCCGGCAATTCTACAAAGTTGTCCATTTTCATTCTCCCTGACTGTCCTAGCTTTTATTTTGGTTGTTGTTAGTTCTCAAAGACTATATTATTAAAATACATATAACCTACCAGTCAAAAGTTTGGACACACCTGCTTTTCAAGGGTTTTTCTTTATTTTTTACTATTTTCTACATTGTAGAAAAACTGTGAAGCATCAAAACTATGAAATAACACATATGGAATCATAATGTAACCAAAAAAGTGTTAAAAACAATTAAAAATATATTTAATATTTAGATTCTTCAAAGAAGCCAACTTTTGCCTTGATGACAGCTTTGCACACTCTTGGCATTCCTCTCAACCAGCTTCACAATGGAATGCTTTTCCAATAGACTTGAAAGGAGTTCCCACATATGCTGAAGCACTAGGCTGCTTTCCTTCACTCTGCGGTCCAAACCAGATGGGATGGTGTATCGCTGCAGAATGCAGTATTAATGTTTAATAAATCAATTTTGACCATATTCTCAGATGTGTGTGTGTGTGTGTGTGTGTGTGTGTGTTAGTCCCCCGAGGTCAAATGTGATTTCTAGTGGTTTAAGGGTTGAGGTTAGAAATTGGTGTTAGGGTTAGAAATTGCGTTAAGGTCAGGGTTAGGAGCTAGGGTTAGTTTTAGGGTTATGGTTAGGAGCTAGAGTTAGGTTTAAGGTTAGGTTTTTGGGTTAAGGTAAGGGTAAGAGTAAGAGTACAGGTTAGGGTTAGTGTCCACAAAGTTAGCTGTACAAGACGTGTGTTGGTGTGTGTGTGTGTGTGTGTGTGTGTGTGTGTGTGTGTGTGTGTGTGTGTGTGTGTGTGTGTGTGTGTGTGTGGTGTGAGAGCCATCAGACAGTGGTTACACAGATATAGACATGGCTACTGTAGCTATAGACCACACATGTTCTCTCCCAGGGAGAGAATTACTTTAGTTTTACCTCCTGGACCCTCTTAGCTGATAGCCAGGAGGCTGGACGGTCAGTAGTACCAACTATTATCTGAGATTGGGTGACTCATTACCTGTAATGCCCCTGCTCAGGTTCAGCTTGGCATTTGTCCTCAGATCTCATCTCAACTTGCGTCCTGAACTTTCTTTATCCTTTCACAGAATGACATCACAAGTGACTCAATTGAATCTCTTGAATTAGCTCACTGTGTAGTGTGTCATTGACGAACACAGGAAGACAGGCTTGCATTATGTCCTTGTCTAKAGCATGTTTACTTATGGGTGGTCCTCTGTAGCGCAGTTGGTAGAGCATGGTGCTTTGGTGCTTGCAAAGGCAGGATAGTGGGTTTGATTCCCGGGACCATGCATGAATATCAAAGACCCACGAATAAAAGCATCTGCTAAATGGCATATATTATTATTTGATGTCCTTATTTAACTGGATTCTATTTCTATGAGCTACTGAGTAGACCAGTGCCTGAAAAAAATTACTTTCGCAAAGTTTTAAGTCTAATAGGTTGTCCCGTACTTTAACCGTTTATTCATGTGAGAGACTGCCTGAGAATACTGAGGAGTCAATAGTTTCCAAACAGTCTAAGCTAAAACAACCAAAACATCATTTTTAAAATCAGACTGCAGATGACACAAATATTAGGTCCTTTCCCCAACTCTCTCTCAAAGAATGATGTCAGATTTTTTTAAAGAATGTCAGTCGAGTATTGCCGGCTGTGACACAAAGCTAGCCTACCACTCGTTGGGGAATATAGAGAGAGATTTAAAAGACGCTTTCTCCCATTCATCTCTCTTTCCAAGACACTTGAGAGTCCAGTTCAGATGTTATAATAATAGACTGAATTCTGCAAATAATAGAAGTCTCTTAAATTCTCTCTCAAATCTGTCCTTTTTCTGGAGCCTGTCAAAGGGGTGTCAAGGTTTATAGATCTCCATGATGAACAGTTCCCAAAGCAATATGAAGAGACTGCATGATCATTAGCAGTATTTATCATTATTGTGGGACTACAATGATTAAGCTTTGATCAAATATTGAACTTTGAGCATGTATTTATGTATTTTGGTTTGTTAGGATGAAGAGTTGATCTGTGGAGAGTTGATGCACTGTCCTTTTATTAARACAGTTATGTGGTCAGTCTGTCATCGGGGCATATTGGAGCAGTGGCTGAGACAGTGATGTTACGCGACAGGAACTCGGTCATCGTCATCATGGACCTCAGACAAATTCATGCATGACTATGACCAATGATCCTTTAACATCAAGGTCTAAAACGTCAAAATGCAGTAGACTAGCACACTTCTGCAGTGCTAAATGAACAGACAGTAGTTAGATGCATAAAATATCGACACTGCTTGTTTCCTAGTGGAGCGGGGTGCAAAGTACGCTGATGTCGAATCAATGAGTTTGGTTGAGTGCTCCATTTTATTGTAATGCCAGCACATGTGGTGAATTGTCAATGCCTGCCAGTAAATGGCACCTTCAGTCCACCTCCAAGTGAACTCCACTCAGTAGGACCGTGATAGACAGAGTGGTTAAATGAGTGTGCAGGGAGTGTGGAGAGAGAGGGAATGTGTGTTTGCGCATGAAGTGTGTGTGTATGCCTTCTTGTGTGCTAATTCCCTCACAAGTGTATGTGTGTTTGTGCATGAACAGGTATAATGTTGTTGTGTGTGGGTGTACTTCATGTGCGTCCATGTGTGTTTGTGCTTGTGTCTGGCTCGGAATGAGAGTGCGAGATGGCAGACACTGCCTGGGCTCCTGTCTATCTGGTATGCTGTGGTTACTGTGTCTGAGTCAGTGTACTCTACTGCGCAGGTGACCTGAAAGCAGATTGCAAGTGCTCACATCAGCCGAGCCAGTGGGCCGTTCACACTGTGCTGCTCCCATGATTTATGGCCCTCAATACAGTCAATAACAGCCTCGGCCCAGATGCAAAGCTCACCAAGATTAGATTACAAGGCTGGGCCCTGCATTTAGGTTTCTTCATTAGAAAGTGTCAGCACCTTACATGGCCACTGCTTGGTGTCTCTTGGTTTATGCGCTCTCTCCTATGAGGATTTTCTTGCTAATAGATTCACTGCGTCAGGTGGGGGCTCTATGGCTGCAGTGAAATCATGCTAGTTAATGACTTTCCCATCCTTGAATATATATATTTTTTAAATAAGACCTCTGTGCAGCAGAAAACAATTGTAATGCTCTGCCTCGCTCCACTGACTTTTGTTTGCCAARAAATTAAGTTCTTAGTTTGTTTCAGAAAATAAACCAACTTTGAGAACAATATATGCCCTATTTTCATAAAAAAAACAATGGTCAATTGGTTTAAAACGTTGACCTAGCGCTGAATCAGAGAGAGAGAGAACATGAATGGATGGGATAGCTTTGCAAACCATATTTGCATTATTTTGTGTTGCCTTATCCCATACGTTGCTGTTTTTCCCCTAGTTGTGATTGTTGGATTTTCCCCTGGCCGTGACAGCACATGCATCGGTTCACTGGTGAGGGAGTGTAGTGATATTGCTCCAAGGTAACTTTGTTAGGTGGATAATTTGATTGATAGTGACTTGCTTGTCAGAGGCGTTCGACTCTCATGTGATGGTTTAAACATGCAGGACAATTAGATCACTGGCAAATGGCTGACCTTGCCCCTGGCATTTACTGTTAAGTGGGCGAGCACCTCTCTAAATACTCTCATAACTCAACCGGTCAGGCCTACCGCAACAGGAACCTGTGAGACGTAGGATCATTGAAGGAATCTGGCCTTTTTGTATGCCAGGTTAGTTACACTTTTATTACAGTGACCTTACTCTGTGTTTGTTTGTGTGTGTGCGTGCGTGCGTGCGTGCGTGCGTGTGTGCGTGTGTGTGTGTGTGTGTGTGTGTGTGTGTGTGTGTGTGTGTGTGTGTGTGTGTGTGTGTGTGTGTGTGTGTGNGTGTGTGTGTGTGTGTGTGTGTGTGTGTGAGTGAGAGAGTAGGGCTCCAGACTGGGACCATTTAGTCGGCTTGGCTGTGCTAGTTAGATTTTTTATTGGTCACGCATCATTGCGAGTGGCAAATTATAGCTTTCTCCTTACTCAAAAAGTATTATTTTTTAGAGGCTAAAACAGTACACCTTCAGTCAGAGGTGGAACAATAGGTCCCAGAGTGATCAAGTAACCTAATCAGGTAAAACTCTGGAACTTAAACACTATGATGGGAATAATATGTTGTAAAAAGGTGTAATATGGGCTATGATGGGACCAGAGTTTTTCTAACATGGTTTTAAAAGAACTCCTGGCCTTGGGGAGGATGAAAAAAAGCTTTTTTTATGCTGGTTTGCATGGTGTACTCCTGCCCTATGCAACTGTAGACCGAATTAGTAATGTACTCAAAGTCTATGTCAGCTATTGTGTTTATTGATTATTTCCAGTTAATCATTTTGGATTGAAAAAGTCAGCCCAAGTTTGAATGTAAACCAAATTTGATTTCATTCACATTTCCTCACAAACAAATGGGCTAGAAATACACAACCTTACCACTTTGTTTACCCTGGCCAGAGGGACAGGGCTCTTTCCAGGCTAGACTATGCAGCTGCTGTTGTTAGTAGCCTACAATTAATCAGACTGAAACATTTTCTAATTTCCATGCAATACAGCATGTAATTCGCTAATGTTTAGATGTATAGGTTGCTACATTTATATAAGAGTTTTTGCTTGTGTCTTTGGGAGTGATGTGTAGTGATGTGCTATTCGCAAACGATTCATTCTTTTTGAACGACTCTTTTTACTGACTCGAGAGTCATGATTATTTTTTTCAGAGTGACTCGTTCATTTTAATCGTTCGTTTGACCTGCTGGCCACAATTTATTCTAAAGCAGGATTAATACACGCTCCTCCCGCTCACCGGCTCCGGAGATGTGCTCTGACCAACAACTGTGTATATCATGTGCACATGGGAAAATAGAACATACTGCGTGGTGCAAAAATGAATGCAGTTAATTGCTTATTGAATGATGGACACAGCTTTATTGAACCAAAACATACACAGCCTCTGCTCATCAAACTCAAACTCGAGAACGAATCGTTTGGGGGGCTGCAGTTCGCAAAATATATTGTGCATATCACTCTCGCAGCAGTGAAGCAATGCATTACACCAAGAGTTATTCACAATCTAGTCCGGTTGTGACCACAACTAGACCTTCTTTCAAATGTATCAAGAAATAATCTTATTTGTATGCCTAGCAATTAACAAACATACATTGTTTAAAGCACACTTTTACAAGTCTCAGTCAATCTAGCTAGTGTGTTTTGAGTTTCCACTTCCTCAGGTGTTGAATTAGCCCCAAATTAATATGTACAGTAGGCAAAAGGTTCTCTATTGACCAAATTTGTGAGTCAACCCAAACTCTATTGTCAACCCAAAATTCATGTCAATCACTAGTTTATGTTGCACATCAAAATACTTGAATCCTGCACTCCTGCTTGGACATGTTTGAAGAAAAATCACATTTCTTTAATCATACCATAATCAGTCCATAGTCAATTTTTCTCAATAAAGCACAATGAAGGACTTTATAAGGTGGTTACTAATTTGTTCTATTGTGGTTTTTTGGTGTGACAAAATCCTGAGCTGGTGCCAGCCTGGAAGGGATGAGAGAGCCAAGCCTATGGGTTCGTAGCTTCAACCCCGCAGCACACACACACACTTACTACACACACCAACTGATTTCTGGACTACTGAATGTTTTTTTTTTCTCTTGCTTTATTTGTTATTTTACATATTATGTCTATCTCTGAGATAGACATAATGTATGGAGCCTTAGAAATACGTTTCATGAAATTAATAACTTGCTAACATCCGATAACATTCATATACAGTATTAGCCATTTCTGTGACTCACTTAGATACTTCCTTTGATGATACACCAGTAGCAATACAAGGATAAAACATCTACAGAAGACACAAAATACTTATGGGGGAGTTGTTGCTACAGCATATATACTCAGAGCCATATCTCTAATGCTCCGAGAAGATCTCATGTGACGTGTTATTGAAGTGTTGCGGTTAAGGGTTCACCTGCCTCATCTAAAGCCTATTATATTGGGGTGTTTCTATAGGCCACCAAGTGCTAACAGTCAGTATCTAAATAATGTGTGTGAAATGCAGGAAGTCTACTTTCTTGGTGACCTGCATATTGACTGGTTTTCATCAAGCTGTCCGATCAAGAGCTGTAATCTGGTTCAGGTTATTAATCAACCTACCAGGGTGTTTACAAACACTACAGGAACGAGATCATCCACATGTATTGATCACATTTTTACTAACACTGTAGAACTTTGTTCTAAAGCTGTATCCTTACCCATTGGATGCAGTGATCACAATTTTATTTTATTTTATTTATTTTTATTTCACCTTTATTTAACCAGGTAGGCCAGTTGAGAACAAGTTCTCATTTACAACTGCGACCTGGCCAAGATAAAGCAAGGCAGTGCGACAAAAACAACAACACAGAGTTACACATAAACAAAAGTACAGTCAATAACACAATAGAAAAAAATAGAAAATCTATGTACAGTGTGTACAAATGTAGAAGAGTAGGGAGGTAGGCAATAAATAGGGCATAGAGGCAAATTAATTATAATTTAGCATTAACACTGGAGTGATAGATGTGCAGATGATGATGTGCAAGTAGATATTCTGGGGTGCAAAAGAGCAAGAGGGTAAGTAATAATATGGGGATGAGGTACAGGTATAAATGTACAGTGACAGTGTACAAGTATAAGTGTACAGCTGTGTACAGGTACAGTGATCGGTAAGCTGCTTTGACAGCTGATGCTTAAAGTTAGAGAGGGAGATATAAGACTCCAGCTTCAGTGATTTTTGCACTTTGTTCCTGTCATTGGCAGCAGAGAACTGGAAGGAAAGGCGGCCAAAGGAAGTGTTGGCTTTGGGGATGACCAGTGAAATATACCTGCTGGACCGTGTGCTACGGGTGGGTGACCAGTGAGAAGGCGGGGCTTTACCTAGCAAAGACTTATAGATGACCTGGAGCTAATGGGTTTGGTGACGAATATGTAGTGAGGGCCAGCCAACGAGAGCATACAGGTCGCAGTGGTGGGTAGTATATGCGGCTTTGGTGCCAAAACGTATGGCACTGTGATAGACTACATCCAGTTTGCTGAGTAGAGTGTTGGGGGCTATTTTGTAAATGACATRGCCGAAGTCAAGGATCGGTAGGATAGTCAGTTTTACGAGGGTATGTTTGGCAGCATGAGTGAAGGATGCTTTGTTGCGAAATAGGAAGCCGATTCCAGATGTAATTTTGGATTGGAGATGCTMAATGTGAGTCTGAAAGGAGAGTTTAAAGTCCAACCAGACTCCTAGGTATTTGTATTTATCCACATATTCTAGGTCAGAACCGTCCATAGTAATGATGCTAGTCGGTCAGGAGGGTGCGGGCAGCAATCGGTTGATGAGCATGCACTTAGTTTTACTAGCATTTAAAAGCAGTTGGAGGCCACGGAAGGAGTGTTGTATGGCGTCGAAGCTCGTTTGGAGGTTTGTTAGCACAGTATCCAAAGAATGGCCAGATGTATACAGAATGGTGTCGTCTGCGTAGAGGTGGATCAGAGAATCACCAGCAGCAAGAGCGACATCATTGATATATACAGAGAAAAGAGTCAGAAAATAATACTAATAATAATAATAATAATAATAGGGTATATCTAGGAGAGCCAAAGTTCCAAAAGCTAGGCCTAAAACAATGCATAGGAGATCATACAAAATATTTAGGTGTGAGTCTTATGTGAATGATGTTAAAAATATTTGTTGGTCTGTGATTAATGTGACTAATTAAGAGCATCCAGATGCTGCACTTGATTAATTTATGACATTTCTTCTTCTAATTACTGATAAACATGCACCTGTTAAGAAACTGACTGTTAGAACTTTTAAGGCTCCATGGATTGATGAAGGAATTGAAAACCTGTATGGTTGAAATAGATGGGGCGAAAGGAGTGGCTAATAAGTCTGGCTACACATCTGACTGGCTGACTTACTGCAAATTGAGAAATTGTGACTAAACTCAACAAAAAGAAGAAGAAACTGTATTATGAAGCCAAGATCAGTAATATAAAGAATGATGGAAAAACACTTTGGAATCATTTAAATGAAATAATGGGCAGAAAGACAAATGAAACTTTCATCGAATCAGATGGCTTATTCATCACAAAACGATTTGATGTTGCCAATTATTTTAATGATTACTTCATTGGCAAAGTGGGCAAACTTAAACAGGAAATGCCAACAACGAACAGTGAGACATCGTATTCATGCATAAAAAAACAAATAATGAAAAAAAAAAAAAGTAAGTTCGAATTTTGTGATGTTAGTGTGGGAAAGGTGGAAAAATGAATGTTATCAATCCACAATGACAAACCTGCTGGCATTGACAACTTAGATGGAAAGCTACTGAGGATGTTAGCTGTGTCACGTTCCTGACCTGTTTTCCCTTGTTTTGTATTTATTTAGTTGGTCAGGGCGTGAGTTGGGTGGGTTGTCTATGTGTGATTTTCTATGTTGGGATTTTGTGTTCGGCCTGGTATGATTCTCAATCAGAGGCAGCTGTCAATCGTTGTCCCTGATTGAGAATCATACTTAGGCAGCCTGGGTTTCACGTGTGTTTTGTGGGTGTTTGTTTTCCGTGTCAGTAGTTGTGCCACACGGGACTGTTTGTCGGTTAGATTCTCTTTTGTTATTTTGTTTCGTGTAGTGTTCAGTTTATTTGATAATAAAACATGGACACTTTCCACTCTGCGTCTTGGTCCGATCCCTARACCTCTTCAGACGAAGAGGAGGAAATCAGCCGTAACAGGCTGACTCTATGGCCACTCCTATCTGTCATATATTTAATCTGAGTCTAGAGGAAGGTGTTTGTCCTCAGGCCTGGAGGGATGCCAAAGTCATCCGCTACCCAAGAGTGGTAAAACGGCCTAAACTGGTTCTAACAGCAGACCTATACGCTTGCTACCAGCTCTTAGCAAACTGTTGGAAAAAATTGTGTTTGACCAAATACAATACCATTCCGTCTCTCACAGTTGAAGTGTACCTATGATAAAAATTACAGACCTCTACATGCTTTGTAAGTAGGAAAACCTGCAAAATCGGCAGTGTATCAAATACTTGTTCTCCCCACTGTATATAGCCACTAACCAAGAAACAACTTCATAAGATGACAGTCTGATAACATATTTATTGTATAGCATATGTTTTTTAGAAAAATTTGCATATTTCAGGTAATAAATCACAGTTCTACATTGCAGCTGCAATCTGAAATAGTGCCGAAGCTGCCAGAATAATTACAGAGACCAACGTCAAATACCTAATTACTCATCTTAAAACATTTCTGAAAAATACACAGCGTACAGCAAATGAAAGCCCAACATCTTGTGAATCCAGACAATATTTCAGATTTTCTAAGTGTTTTACAGCGAAAACACAATATATCGTTATATTAGCATACCACATGAGCTAACATCACCCCAGCATTGATTCCAGGCAAAAAGCGCGATAACGTTATCACCACCAAAATATATTAATTTTTTCACTAACCTTCTCAGAATTCTTCAGATGACAGTCCTGTAACATCATATTACACAATGCATATAGAGTTTGTTCGAAAATGTGCATATTTAGCATCACAAATCGTGGTTATGCTATGTAATCAGTCAAAACATGGCATGCATTCTGTCCGGCGCCATCTTGGAAGGGCACCTAAGTTTACGATTATTTATCGATTAGATTGACAAAACAAATACAGGTTGGACAGCTAATGAAAGATGCATTGGTTATTAATGCAACCGCTGATTTAGATTTTTAAAATTAACGTTACTAGACAAACAGTGTGCGTTACAGCCAGACTAGTGCCGCAATAATGGCCGAAAAATGCGTTTACATTTTTCCACATAAATACGGAATAAAATCATAAATAGCTCTTACTTTTGGACGAGCTTCCATCAGAATCTTGGGCAAGGTGTCCTTTTGTCCAAAAGAATCGTTGCTTTGTTTGTAAAACGTCCACTTCAACTTCGGAACTAGCAGCTAACAGTAGCTACGTGGCACACACATGTCCAAATCCTCAAACGCAATACTACGAAAATTCCGAAAATAGCAATATACTCGCATAAACTGATATAAATCGGTTTCAAATAACTTCGTTATGATGTTTCTAACACCTATACCGAATTAAATTACAGACGGACATATCTAAGGCCGATAACTGAGCGTTTCAAAAATGCTATCCTGGGGTCTTGGTTTGCGTAATGGCGGAAGTCGAAAAGAGAGCGCACCTCGTTCCTTGCCCTTTTATAAGCTCTGAGAAATACATAGAAACACCATTCCACTTCTCATTGGTTACTGGACATCCAGGGGAAGGCGGGTGCAGTTCATTTCGATCCATAGGGCACACACAGAGTTTTAAACTGATCCGAGATCAGAGCCTCGTTTTCAGACCTTCGCATGTCCTGTCATGATTTTCGCTGTAGAAAGAGTTCTGGTTCACCCACAGACATAATTCAAACGGTTTTAGAAACTAGAGATTGTTTTCTATCCAATAGTWATAATAATATGCATATTGTACGAGCAAGAATTGAGTATGAGGCAGTTTAATTTGGAGACGATATTTTCCAAAGTGGAAACAGCACCCCCTGTATTGAGAAAAGGTTTAACAGTTGTGTTGAGTGAGGCAGAAATCATGCTGGATTGACAGCATGGCCAATGTTGAATGTTTATCATTTTAAGCTTGGAAAAGAGACCCTGGGACCACACAGCCACACCACTGAATAGCAGGCTAGTGATTGCTTTGCAATGCTTGCAGTTAGCCACTGATTCCTTCCAAACCACTCATTGTTGAATTTGCGATTTCCAACTTGTTGTGTAATGTTTATGTTGAATGGCCGAAGAGCACCGATACGTTTTATCTATAATTTCTCTTCATTATTTATCTTCATATGATAAGGATTAAAAAGGATTTGCCAGTAGATTGTCGACTTGATTCATGATGATGACAGCTAGCTAAGATTTTGAAAGTATGATGTTGACATGATCAGTCCAATCTCAAATCAAAATTGTATTTGTCACATACACATGTCTAGCAGATGTTATTGGAGGTGTAGCGAAATGCTTGTGTTTCTAGCTCTAACAGTGCAGTAATATCTAACAGTAATATCTAACAATTTCACAAGAATACACACGATTCTAAAGTAAAGGAATGGAATTAAGAATATATAAAAATTTGGGCGAGAAATGTCAGAGAGGCATAGACTAAGATACAATAGAATAGGATAGAATACAGTATATACATATGAGATGAGTAATGCAAAATATGCAAACATTATTAAAGTGACTAGTGTTCCATTATTAAAGTGGCCAGTGATTCCAAATCTATCTATATGGGACAGCAGCCTCTACTGTGCTAGTAATGGCTATTTAACAGTATTTAACATCTGATGGCCTTGAGATAGAAGCTGTTTTTCAGTCTCTCGGTTCCAGCTTTGATGCACCTGTACTGAACTCGCCTTCTGGATGATAGCGGGGTGAACAGGCAGTGGCTCGGGTGGTTATTGTCCTTGATGATCTTTTTGGCCTTCCTGTGACATCGCGTGCTGTAGGTGTTCTGGAGGGCAGGTAGTTTGACCCGGTGATGCGTTGGGCAGAAAGGCACCAACCTCTGGAGAGCCCTGTGGTTGCGGGCGGTGCAATTGCCGTACCAGGATGTGATACAGGCCGACAGGATGCTGTTGTGCCTTCTTCACCACACTGTCTGTGTGGGTGGACTATTTCAGTTTGTCAGTGATGTGTATGCAGAGTAACTTGAAGCTTTCCACCTTCTCCACTGCCGTCCTGTCGGTGTGGATAGGGGGGTGCTCCCTCTGCTGTTTCTTGAAGTCCACGATCAGCTCCTTTGTTTTGTTGACATTGGGTGAGAGGTTATTTTCCTGGCACCACACTCCCAGGGCCCTCACCTCCTCCCTGTAGGCTGTCTCGTCATTGTTGGTAATCAGGCTTTACTACTGTTGTGTCATCTGCAAACTTGATGATTGAGTTGGAGGCGTGCGTGGCCACGCAGTCATGGGTGAACAGGGAGTACAGGAGTGGGCTGAGCACGCATCCTTGTGGGGCCCCAGTGTTGAGTATCAGCAAGTTGGAGGTGTTTTTCCTACCTTCACCACCTGGCCCGTCAGGAAGTCCAGGACCCAGTTGCACAGGGCGGGGTTCCGACCCAGGGCCTCAAGCTTAATGATAAGCTTGGAGGGTATTATGGTGTTGAATGCTGATCTATAGTCAATGAACAGCATTCTTACATAGGTATTCCTCTTGTCCAGATGGGATAGGGCAGTGTGCAGTGCGATGGCGATTGCATCGTCTGTGGACCTATTGAGGCAATCAAAGCTATAGTGTGCTTTGACGTCATTTTATCTGTGCCCAACGACCTTGACCCTTCTTGGATCTAATGTAAGTATATGGAAGCACCCAAGGGCCTTGAATTTTCAAGCTCTACCCTTAGATTTGGCAGTGACGTAGTGTCCCCATGAGTGACAGAACTCCGAAGCAATCTCGGAGCAACTAGAGAACATTACCAACCCCTAAGCTCCATATTTGTTTGTATGTGGCTTTAATAACTCAATGATAAAGAACATTTTTGACATTGTTTGCAAACTGATATGTGACACTTATTAATGCCAAAATGACATGCAAAACAGGCAAGCTCAAATGAACAGCAAACCTGGTAAAAAAAKKCCAGATAAAGCAACACCTCACGGCACGATGCCTCTCCCCTATTTGACCTAGATATTTTGTGTGTATGTATTAATATGTAGGCTATGTGTGCCATTTTTAAATGTATGTAGTTCTGTCCGTGAGCTGTTATTGTCTATTAATGTTCTGTATTATGTCATGTTTCATGTTTTGTGTGGACCCCAGGAAGATTAGCTGCTGCTTTCACAACAGCTAATGGGAGGGGGGATTCAACAATATTCAAAATGTATTTAACTTAGTAGGAAATCAACTAAATATATTGAACTTATTAGCAAATGCATTAATTTGAACCAAGTGAATCATAAGACGTTAACAAATACAACAGTTATTAGTATTTTCATGCAACTTTCTGAAACGGCCCAGGAATGTCCCTGTCTTTGTGTATGTGTGCGGTGTGTGATTATGTCTACACTTTGTATATCCTTTAGCAAATATGCTAATGATAACCTTCTTCTGGTAGAGATGGAAAGGCTTTCTCAAAAACCTTCTCAAATAAATGTTAGCTACAATACAAAGTAGCCTATGTTTACCTGGCAGAATATCATGATKATTTGCATCAATCCAGTGGCCATTTGTTTTGCAAACTCTGCAATCACATGAGATCAACACTGCTTAACCAAACAACGCTCTCTTCCTGTTGTTCGCTTGCATTAAAGGCTAACTACACCCCAAAATACATTTTTCCCAGACCTAAAAAATGGTCTCCGAATGTCGTTTAAACATTGTTGTGGACTTAAACTATCCAATTTGGTTATTTTTCTATTCTAAAGGTGTGGTTTTGAGAGCGAAAACCTGAAAAAATGGGGGGGAAATGGAAACCTGGAAAAACAAAATGGAGAAAATGGAATTTGGAAAAAAACTAAATGCAATCAGTCCAAAATAAAACAGATTTTATAGGGCCCTACATTTCCCAGGTCTCCACGAGGACAAAGGCTATTTTATGCTTAGGGGTTGGGTTTAGGGTTACGGTTACAATTAGGGTTAGGTTTACAATTATGGTTAAGGGTTAGCTTTAGGGTTACGGTTAGGGTTAATGTTAGGGTAAGGGTTATGGTTAGGTTTAGGGTTAGTGGATAGGGAAAATAGGATTTTGAATAGAAATCAATTTTAGGTCCCAAGGATAGGTAAAACGTGTGTGTGTGTGTGTTGTGTGTGTGTGTTGTGTGTGTGTGTGTGTGTGTGTGTGGTGTGTGTGTGTGGTGTGTGTGTGTGTGTGTGTGTGTGTGTGTGTGTGTGTGTGTGTGTGTGTGTGTGTGTGTGTGTGCCTGTGCGGTGTGTGCCTGTGCGTGTGTGCCTGTGCGTGTGTGCCTGTGCGTGCGTGTGCAATGTTTCATAAGCTCCATCCAATCATTGGTTATTATATTTGGTCTTGAACTTCTGAAAAGTTAAAGAAGGCCATGACATTCGCAATATTTACATTATGCACATTTATACAATAGCTCCTGTGGAAGGAACTAGAAGCATCTTAGACAAATTGTGCATTGGATGGCCATTGCCAGATTTCTTGGAATAGTATAGCAAGAGAAGTGTGTCAAGAGCTGAGGCAAGTCGTTTCTACCTGAGTTATCTGTGATTGTAAATGAGTAAGTTAGTGTAAAGAAAATGTTGAACATAAAATATCTCTAAAGACTTATAGCCATAATAGTGGGGAATATAGTCTAGTCTATGCATTTGGTAAGTACACACCTTTGACCATATTGAGGATTAGACTCCTAATTAATTGAAAGTGCTCTGTTTACAGATATTAGTCTGTAATGAATGTAGTGTGTGGGATAGGCATGCAGCTCTATAACTGTAAAACTGAAATCATCTGTATGAAATAGGTCAATTTTTTGCTCGAATTGACTAATGAGCTAGATGTAAGTTGAAACATGACATAGTAAACACAGCCTGTCTTATTACCATGTTTCCTATTTGGAGGCAGGTTGTTAAAGCACTTTGAGCCTGGAGTCAGTGAAAACACTCCAACTGACAGTATTGCCTTTAACATCAGTCTGCTTCATTAGCAGTGTTAGTTCAGTCTGACACTAGGGAAAACAGAATGAGTGGAATGACTTATCTGTGAATTCCTCAGCCCCCTGCCAAGTGTGATCACCTAATCACCCTGACTTGTGTGGACTGCAATTGTTGCTGCCCACTGTGCTCATCATGTTGACATTGTCGATATAGGGGACATGCCTGTGACCTCTGCTGAGTACAGTATTTTGTCCAGCTCTTCAGCTTGACTCTCTCATGGTCCTCTAAAAACAGTCCGTACAATTAAAGAGGCAATCCGCAGTTGGAAAAATAACAATGCAAAGTCCCTGCCCCTGTTTCTGTAAAATGATGAGGGATGCGACTGGAGAAATGTAATCCCTCTCAAATTAATCGACAGAGCTATGGATTCAAGGATTGACCATCCATGATATCAAAATGATAGTTTTAACCATGTTCTGAGGCGATATGGTGTTTTTTTTTACATTTACTTTGATTACAAACATTGGAGAAAAACAAGCTTATATTTGGGGTTCTGATGGGGTACGACAGTTGAACGAAGCTCATGAAGCATTTATAACATATATTCTTCCAGAATCAATGCGTACATATCATACATTTATAAGTCCAAACAAGGATGTAGCAACTGCAGATTTCCCCTTTAAGGTTTGCTTCTCTTTTTGACTTGAGGAAGATATTCAAAGGAGATAACATTTGTAGAAGGAAATCATGTCATGTTGATTTCATTTAACTGCAATGGTTGGACTACGTTGCTCTTTTAGGACTTTTCTGCTCCACCTAAATCAAAAAGAAAAACATACCAATAGATGTTGTATTGTCACGTACTTCGGATAGGTGCAGTGAAATGTGTTGTTTTACAGGGTCAGCCATAGTAGTACGGTGCCTCTGGAGTAAATTAGTGTTAAGTGCCGTGCTCAAGGGCACATCAACAGATTTTTCACATTGTCAGCTCAGATATTCGAACCGAAGTATGCGTATGTCTCTGTGGTGAGTTAGGATATGAAGAGGGGAAGGGTTGTGTTGATTCACGCTCCACATTACAGTTACCAACCATCAGTCTGCTTCTTTCATGTCATCTGAGGTAGCTTTTTGCAAGGAGGCATGCTAAACCAAGAGGTCGGTGGACCATGAAAAATATGCTTATTCCATGTGAAAATCTGAAATTATTAAAGATGCCCTTCAGGGTTGGCTACACTTATTATAGTTTGCTGTAAAGAATATACTCTGCTTCCCCGCCCTGAAACAGACAGAGGGATGGTGTTTTTGTAGAGAGGAGGATTTATTTCCTGTTTAGTTGTTGGACTGTATGTTTTTTCTAGAATTACATGCATATCAGGATGTCAGATTCCATTTCAACACAGGAGCTGTGATGTCTGGGCAGCCTCTTCATTGAGGCTTCAGTTGGTCATGAAAATAAATATTTTCCTTCCTGTTGCTGGATTGATCCCCCCACTACCCCTTCCAAGCTCTTTCCCTCTACTCTGCTCTAAGCCTACATGTTATGGCACTACATAAAACTACATCAGTCTTACAACTTCTGGCGCCTTATCCCTAATCCTGTCACATTGCTGTAGTGCCGTCTTCAGTGTTGACAATAGACAAGTGTTTGAAGCATGTGGTGCCTTAACCCCACAGCTATTTCCCCACAAGCTACCCTTTGCGTGCACTGGTGAAAGATGCCTGGGATGGAGTGGCATCAGTGATGCAATGACTTATAGCACGGGATGAAAGACAGGGACAGGAATGAAGCAATTGGACAACTTGGAATTATTTTTGAAATAAGATACTGGTGTTTGTATAATTATGTCACTTTTACCTGAATAATCTTTAATATGCTGTTCCTGACTGTAATGTGATTATGACATGGCATACTTCAGGCTAATCTCTAGGTTCAATCAGTCAATGCTGTGACTGTTTCTAGGTGTGAATCCCTGAGGACAGTTGCCCCTGCTCTCTAAACCTCTCCATCTTTGAAGCCTTCTAGCCTGCGTCATGCTGTAACTCCAGCGTATTTTTTCAAGCACTGTCTGAGTATGGGGCTAAAATAGAGAGGAGCCGTTGGCATCTATTATAAGCTACCCCATAGAGCCAAGTGACAATACGGAGGTGATTTGCACATGGCAAGGATTGATATCTTCTCATCCATAATCAAATCAGTTTATCCTTTTAATCTGCATATTGGATACTCAAGGAAGGCAATTAGATTGTTAATTTATTCCGATAACTGGTTTGTCTTCGTTAGCCGATAATTTATATTTTTTGGGGTGGTTGTCGACTTGGAGTCTGGGACATCATTCAGGATGTTCCATTTTTTCCATTGCACATTTTTTTTTCTTCCTCTAATTCATTTGTAATCTAAATTCACAGACAACATGTTCGGTCCCTGAAACTTCACATTAGACTCTAGCAAGTGGTAAGAGAGAGTATCAGCTTCCATGTTTGACCGTTTGATAGAAATGTCATCTGTTTAGACACATTTGTATAAAATGTTGGCCTTTGGAGAGATTTAACTGCATAGCGGTCAAATCCAAGCTTTTAGAATGTACCCTGCGTGTTTCAGTCTTTCTGACATATACATTTTCATGGAAAGATATTTTCAACTGTCAAGTTTCGATGTGTACAGTCATTATCACATCTTCCAGAATGCGGATAGTGGGTTGGAGGCACATTCCCACTCAGTTGCAATCATTGTCAGTTCCAATCTTTGTGGATTACAGTCACACAGAATCAATTCCCCCATGCGTTGGCATCTGGAGTCCACAAATGGAGACAGAGAGGCCTGCAAATTGTTTTCTTAGATTGCTACATTAGTAGTTCAATGTTTAAGAAATGTGCAACAAACTGTTACAGACCACAACCAAAAGGGAGGAGGATGGTGTTTATTTACCAGACACCAGTGTCTCTTTTATGAGGGAGCCCTGCATATATAACATCATAAAATACATAAAATATCCAGTGGTGTGTATTCATGGATGCCAAAAAATATTGACCAAGAAAAAAATCTAAATAATATATTTTGTCTCCCTGTGTTTCATAATTTTCCTTCAATTTGGAAGAGGCTGAATGTATCTCACAGAGAAAGCATCCGGGCGAGGGAAACAGCGTCACTCTGTCTCAGTACGTGTAGCCCATCTATCTGATGTTGTCTGGTCAAAAAGAGTATGACATTGTTGCCACCCATAGCATTGAATACAAGAGAATTCAGCAAGCATTTTTTATAACAATACTCAATCAGCGTTTCAKTAAACTGAGTGAGCTCAACTGTAAATGGTGCTGGCGCACTGAAAAATGTGTCAAGGGAAGCCAGTTTGGATTTGGCTTCACACCAATCAGATCACATCACATCAAAAGAAAAATATAATCTACAGCAGCAAAAACTTGAACTGTTGCATCTCTTTGTGTCGTTCTCCGGTGGCTAGCTAGCTATCTTCCCTTTCCTAAATTAGCCATGGATGGTTATAGGGATTTTGACTTAATTCTCCGTACTGGCTAATGATTATAATGGCAATTCTGATTCAACCATACATTGTGCCCCTGGCCTGAGAAGAATGCAAATTCAATATGTAGCTAGATGTAGTAGGCTAATGTTAACTAGCTGGCCTGGCTTATTTTTGCCCATGAAAGGAAGTTAGGCTATCAAGCAAGCATTTTAGCCAGGTAGCCTAGGACAAAAAACGTTTCTCTACAAGTAGGGTGAGTCAACATGTTTTTGTACTTGAATACAAACACACACACACACAAACACACACACACACACACACACACACACACACACACACACACACACACACACACACACACACACACACACACACACACACACACACACACACACATACACACACACACCAGAAATCAGTACTATGGACAGCCACATCATTTTTAGCTTAACTCTTGACGCTAGGGTCAGATTTTTTTAATTTTTTTAAATAACGTTCCCAAGGTAAACGGACTATTTCTCAGGTCCAGATCGTAGAATATGCATATCATTTACAGATTAGGATAGAAAACACTCCAAAGTTTCCAAAACTGTCAAAATATTGTCTGTGAGTATAACAAAACTGATTCTGCAGGCGAAAACCTGAGGAAATCTAACCCGGAAGTGATTTTTTTAATTTTTTTATCTGTGTTTCCTGGCCCGTCTTTCTTCTTAAAGGGGTATCAACCAGATTCCTTTCCCAATGGCTTCCTCAGGCTGTGACCAGGCTTTAGACATAGTTTCAGGCTTTTATTTTGAAAAATGAGCTAGATTTTTCAAAACTAGTCAGGTGTCCTCTGATTAGTTCCTGCGCGCGAGAGGGGTAGCTCTCCATTTTATTTCTCTCTTTTATTGAATAGGTTACGGTCCTGTTGAAATATTATCGATTATGTTTGTTAAAAACAACCTGAGGATTGATTATAAAAAACATTTGACATGTTTCTACGAACATTACGGATATTTTTGGGAATTTTCYTCGAACGGAACGAGGCTTTGGTTTTCTGAACATAACGCACAACCCAAATGGTGTTTTTTTGTTATAAAAGTAATATTTATCGAACAAAAAGAACATTTGTTGTGTAACTGGGAGTCTCGTGAGTGCAAACATCCGAAGATTATCAAAGGTAAGCGATTCATTTTATTGCTTTTCTGACTTTCGTGACCATGCTAATTTGGGGCTAGCTGTTGTAGCATTGATTGATACACACACAAAAGCTTGGATTGCTTTCGCTGCAAAGCATATTTTCAAAATCTGACACGATAGGTGGATTAACAACAAGCTAAGCTGTGTTTTGGTATATTTCACTTGTGATTGCATGATTATAAATATTGTTAGTAATATTTTGCGCCCTGCAATTCAGCGGTTGTTTCGGAAAATTATCCTGCTAAAGGGATCCGTAGCGCAGAGAAGTTAAGTTGATTGGACTAAATAGTTTTTGGTATCCTAGTTTTCACTGCATTAGACTAAGCAAATGTGATTTGATGATGTTGAAATGTTGAAGACAAAATAGTGCTGGAATAGTGGAGGCAACTCCTGTTTTCCTTGCGGTAACTCTCCGTGATTCTAAATCTATGATTGATTAGTAGCCCGAAAATGTTGGAAACATTAACTTGCTTGACCATGCTGAAGGTCATGTAACTGTTTGTTACATGCAATAATATTGAATATGCTTTGTGGACTTCACCGGACAGATGTTGCTATCCTGTTTTGTGATGAATTTATTCTGCCATTGTGTCTTCTTTTGTCTCGGCGTTCGGCCTATATATCACAGTGGCAAGGTATATGAACTAACAGGTTATACACCGAACAATGGAATCATCACAACACATAGGTTGTAATATATATATATTTTTTWATTCAGTGATTTGAGCCATGCACCACTACTGAAAAAAATCTAATACAATATAAAACAAATAAAATACAGCACAACACATATTGCAAAGACAAACATAAATGTACACAATATGCACAAAACTAAAACAAACACATTCTTCATTATAAAAAATCTTCTGTTCTCAGCCTGAACTGCCCCAGGGACACTTACGCATCTATTCTAAATGTATTTTGAAGATCTTTCCAAACATGTGGAGCAAGAAAACTAAAGGCTGACTTACCTCCTTTGTCGATACCAAAGGATTCTCCAGAGTTAACCAACCCTGCGAACCGATTTGAGAACTTGTCATTTAAATCTTAACAGTGAAGATAGGTAAGTCGGAAGCGTCTGGAGCAGGGCTTTGTAAACAAAAAGTGTATAATGATGTAATCTAGAGACTTTAAAGAGATCCAGCCAACCTTATGATAAAGAATACAGTGATGAGTACTGTCTCCGGGGATAAAACAAAGGGCGCTATGAAAACAGCATGCAGGGGTTTAAGAGTAGTGGCAGCTGCACTTTGATAAATAGTATCACCATAGTCAAGAACAGGTAGCAAGGTTGACTGCACAATCTACTTCATGCTGACTAGAGAGAGACAAGATCTGTTTCTATAAAATTTAACAAGCTCATTCATATGTTTTTTAAATGACAAATCATTGTCAATCCAAATACCAAGGTATTCGTATGTAGGGACTCGTTCGATTATAGAGCCATCCGATGACTGAATATATAATCCTTCTGAGGCAATCTTACGAGATCTTGAAAATAACATGTATTTAGTTTTGCCCATATTAACCACACATTTTAAATCCGTAAGAGCTTTTTGCACAACTGCAACATCGGACTGTAGCCTTGTCACAGCCAGGTCAGTAGTCAGGGCAATTGCGTAAATAATAGTATCATCTGCATACAGTATGTGAAAAGAATAGGTCCTAGTATCAATCACTGTGGAACACCTTTATGTACTTCAAGAAATTCAGATTTAATCCCATCAATCACGATGACATGAGTTCTAACACTAAGATAATCATTAGTCAAATCCCAGTTTACCTATTTGCTTATGGTCTTGCCTGCACCTAGCGACTTTGTTTTTCAATTGAGCAAAAACGATTCAATTTTATTTGGAACAGCAAGTCAGACAAAATTAAACGGGTCTATAGTGCATTCGGAAAGTATTCAGACCCCTTGACTTTTTCCACATTTTGTTACGTTACAGCCTTATTCTGAAATTGATTAAATTGTTTTTTTCCCTCATCAATCTAGACAAAATACCCCATAATGAAAAAGCCAAAACAGGTTTTTAGAAATGTTTACAGATTTATAAAAAATAAATAACTGAAATATTACATTTACATAAGTATTCAGACCCTTTATTCAGTACTTTGTTAAATCACCTTTGGCAGTTATTACAGCCTCAAGTCTTCTTGGGTGTGACGCTACAAGCTAACAACACCTGTAATGGATTTCACCCATTTCAACCATTATTTTCTGCAGATCCTCTCAAGCTCTGTCAGGTTGGATGTGGAGCGTCGTGAACAGCCACTTGTAGGTCTCTCCAGAGATGTTTGATCGGGCTCTGGCTGGGCCACTCAAGGACATTCAGAGACTTGTCCCGGAGCCACTCCTGCGTTGTCTTGGCTGTGTGCTTAGGGTCGTTGTCTTGTTGGAATGTGAACCTTCGCCCCAGTCTGAGGTCCTGAGCGCTCTGGAGCAGGTTTTCGTCAAGGATCTCTCTGTACTTTGCTCTGTTCATCTTTCCCTCGATCCTGACTAGTCCCTGCCGCTGAAAGACACAGCATGATGCTGCCACCACCATGCTTCACCGTAGGGATGGAGCCAGGTTTCCTCCAAACATGACGCGTGGTATTCCGGCCAAAGAGTTCAACCATCACATAATTGGCATATATATRACTCTTACAGAATTTCCACCTGGCCGTGGATATTGGAAATTGAATCAAAGCGTATTGGATGATAACTTGCTTTTAACTAGAACAGAAGAATTTATAACTGACTTTTTCCGACATAACATAGATACGGCATATCCCCTTATTGTATGGGACACTGTTAAATGTGCCATTAGAGGCCATGAAATTCAGCACTCTAAAACAAAAGCAATTTAGATCAAAATAGTCCATATTAACAAAGGAAATGGAAGGACTAACAGTACAGATAGATAGCAATAAAAACTGCACCATAGAGGCTCAGAATAAGTTTGAGGAAAAACAAAAAGAAATGGAGGAACTTATTCAAGAAAGATCAAGTGTAATATATTATAAAAATAAAGCGAACTGGATGGAATATGGGATAAAATGCACCAAATTATTTTTTTTATCTTCAATGTAGAAATGCTACCAAAAATATTTTACTCAACATTGTTACAAATGACGGAATCACACATGAATCACCAAACAATATTTTGAAAGAGGAAGTAAGTACTTTCAGCATATGTTTTCATTTGTTTCCTCCATCTGCACTAATCAAAGCTAATTGCATGGATTTTGTTTTCTATTAACAATATAAAATTAACAGCTGTACAGAAAGACTCATGTGAAGGCTAAATAACAGAGGAGGAACTTATTGATGCAATTAAAGCCTTTAAGTCTGGGAAAACTACAGGGATGGATTACATACATTACCAGTGGAGGTATACTAAACTTTTTTTAAATACTTTTATATATAGATTATTATTAGCATGTTTTAACCACTCCTATATTAATGGTAGATTATCAGACACTCAACAAGAAGGTCTTATTTCATTATTACTGATGCAGGATCTAAGTGGTAAATATAACGATCAAGTCCATTAAAAAATGTGAGGCCTCTTACATTTCAGTGTTGTGATGCAGAAATTCTAGCAAAATGCCTAGTAAATAGAATTAAAAAGGTATTGTCGGAAATTATTCATCCTAATCAGACAGGTTTTTTACATGGACGATACATTGGAGATAATATAAGACAAGTCCTGGAAACAATAGAACACTATGAAAAATCTGGGAAACCAGAACTGGTATTCATAGCTGACTTTGAAAAGGCTTTTGATAAAGTACAACTGGAATTTATATATAAATACCTGGAATATTTAAATTTTGGACAATCTCTTATAAAATGGGTTAAAGTTATGTATAGTAACCCTATGTGTAAAATTGTCAACAATGGCTACTTTGAATGTTTTAAACTGTCAAGAGGAGTAAAACAAGGTTGTCCACTATCGGCACATCTATTTATTATCGCCATCGAAATGTTAGCTGTTAAGATTAGATCCAACAATAATATTAAGGGGTTAGAAATCTAGGGCTTAAAAACAAAGGTGTCATGTCATTGTACGCTGATGATTCATGTTTTCTTTTAAATACACAATTTGGATCCCACCGCAGCCTAATAGAGGATCTAGATACTTTTTCTAACCTCTCTGGATTTAAACCAAATGATAATAAGTGTACTATATTACGTATTGGATCACAAACAAATACAGCTTTTACCAATAAAATGGTTTGGATGTGGACATACTCGGTTTGCATATCCCGAAAAAAAGAAATGATCTCACTCCAATACATTTAATAGAAAGTTAGCAAAAATAGATAAGATCTTGCTACCATGGAAAGTAAAACACCTGTCTATTTGTGGAAAATCACCCTGATTAACTCTTTACTCATATCCCAGTTTACRGATTTGCTTATGGGCTTGCCTACACCTAGCAACCTGTTTTTTTGTATTATTTGAGAAAAAATATTCAATTTTATTTGGAATGGCAATCCAGACAAAATTAAAAGGGCCTATTTATATAATGAATATGAATTCGGAGCGAAGAAATTCTTACATTTTAAAGCCTTAGACCTCTCATTAAAGGTGTCCGTCATACAATAGTTATCCTTAAATCCGAACTGGCTCTCTAGCAGATTAATAAGAATGTCTCACCCCATGTTCAAGAATGGCCGTTTTCCCTTTATTCAGATTACATCCTCTCACTTTCGGTTATTTGAAAACAAAATAATCTCCAAAATATCGTTATTTAAAAAAATAAAAGCCATAGGAAGTTGGTTGCAATTTCAGTTTAATCCACCAGAATAGACTGAACAAATAACACAACAAATATTGTGATTAAATTCAAATATACACATTTATTTAAAAAAACATTTTAAAAAATTAGGTTGGAAAAAAGGTATAATCTTTGTAAATGATATCATAAATAGGACTGGTGGAGCTGTGTGTCATGCCCTGACCATAGTTTGCTTTGTATGTTTCTATGTTTTGTTTGGTCAGGTTGTGATGTGAGTGGGCATTCTATGTTGTATGTCTAGTTTGTCTGTTTCTATGTGTTTGGCCTGATATGGTTCTCAATCAGAGGCAGGTGTCAGTCGTTGTCTCTGATTGGGAGCCATATTTAGGTAGCCTGTTTTGTCATTGTGGGTTGTGGGTGTTCTTGTTTTCCTGTGTCTGTGTTTTTCCATACGGGACTGTTTCGTTTTCGTTCGTGATCTTTGTTGTTTTGTTCAGTGTTCTATTTGCTTTATTAAAATATGGAAACTTACCACGCTGCGCATTGGTCCTCCGATCCTTCCTACTACTCCTCCTCAGAAGAGGAGGAGGACGAGCGTTACACTGTGTCACACATGCAGCTAACAAAAATATATGGAAATGTCTGCTCTACCAAAAATAGAAAGGTTCAGAACTTTTGTGAAGCATCACAGCACAGTTGAAAAATATATGGCAAAAAATTTACCCAATATGGATGGTGTTAAGAGATACATGGGTTGAGTTGAATGGAACTGAAGGGTGGGAATTATAACAACAAGATAACAAATGTCAAATATACTTTATCTGTAGAATGTAAATAAGTTCATAACTTTGTGAAACAGCTTAGTTAAAAATATATGGCAACTAGAAATCGAACTGGATGGACATCAGAAATAGATGGGATAGGTTGAGGGTAGAGGAAGGAAAGGACTAAAACCAAACAAAATATAACTATTGTAAAATAGATTGTGTCCGTAAAATGTATGTATTCAATTTTTCACTTATAAGGAATAAGTTGCAACTCTGTCCTGTTAGCTACAATAAAGAAAATGTACAAAACATTCTTTAGCCTCCCCTGTGCTTACTACCAGTTGAGTAAAGGAACACAAAACATTGACTCAAAGGGAAGTGCCAAATGGTAAATATTGTTATGTCACTCAAAAATAAATAAATATGGATTATTATAGAAACTGCTTAACGTACTGTTTGGCCCATGAGACTATAGAATCATCTACAACAGGACATTTGATATCAAAAAGTGATACAAATATACATGTTTGTGTTTAGGCTCTAGTATTAATGTAAAGAACGATTAGTAACGTAAAGGCATTCCAAGTGATCATAATCACTTAAGATGGAAGCTGGAAGTAGAAGCCTAAGTGTTGTTGTTCATTAGTTTACTCCAATTAGGGGAGTTAGGGGAGGTTAGCGGAAAAGAAAACAGGATAATGTAAAATGAAAAAATATACCCTGGATATGTATATATATATACAGTGGGGAGAACAAGTATTTGATACACTGCCGATTTTGCAGGTTTTCCTACTTACAAAGCTGTAGAGGTCTGTACTTTTTATCATAGGTACACTTCAACTGTGAGAGACGGAATCTAAAAACAAAAATCCAGAAAATCACATTGTATGATTTTTAAGTATTAATTTGCATTTTATTGCATGACATAAGTATTTGATCACCTACCAACCAGTAAGAATTCCGGCTCTCACAGAAGCCCTCCTGTTCTCCACTCATTACCTGTATTAACTGCACCTGTTTGAACTCGTTACCTGTATAAAAGACCCTGTCCGCACACTCAATCAAAACAGACTCCAACCCTCCCACAATGGCCAAGACCAGAGAGGTGTGTAAGGACATCAGGGATAAAATTGTAGACCTGCACAAGGCTGGGATGGGCTCACAGGACAATAGGCAAGCAGCTTGGTGAGAAGGCAACAACTGTTGGCGCAATTATTAGAAAATGGAAGAAGTTGAAGATGACGGTCAATCACCCTCGGTCTGGGGCTCCATGCAAGACTCACCTCGTGGGGCATCAATGATCATGGGGAAGGTGAGGGATCAGCCCAGAACTACACGGCAGGACCTGGTCAATGACCTGAAGAGAGCTGGGACCACAGTCTCAAAGAAAACCATTAGTACCACACTACGCCGTCATGGATAAAATCCTGCAGCACACCGCAAGTCCCCCTGCTCAAGCCGGCGCATGTCCAGGCCCGTCTGAAGTTTGCCAATGACCATTTGGATGATCCAGGAGGAGGAATGGGAGAAGGTCATGTGGTCTGATGAGACAAAAATAGAGCTTTTTGGTCTAAACTCCACTCGCCGTGTTTGGGAAAGAAGAAGGATGAGTACAACCCCAAGAACACCATCCCAACCGTGAAGCATGGAGGTGGAAACATCATTCTTTGGGGATGCTTTTCGCAAGGGGACAGGACGACTGCACCGTATTGAGGGGAGGATGGATGGGGCCATGGATCGCGAGATCTTGGCCAACAACCTCCTTCCCTCAGTAAGAGCATTGAAGATGGGTCGTGGCTGGGTCTTCCAGCATGACAACGACCCGAAACACACAGCCAGGGCAACTAAGAGTGGCTCCGTAAGAAGCATCTCAAGGTCCTGGAGTGGCCTAGCCAGTCTCCAGACCTGAACCCAATAGAAATCTTTGGAGGGAGCTGAAAGTCCGTATTGCCCAGCGACAGCCCCGAAACCTGAAGGATCTGGAGAAGTCTGTATGGAGGAGTGGGCCAAAATTCCTGCTGCAGTGTGTGCAAACCTGGTCAAGAACTACAGGAAACGTACTGAAATCTCTGTAATTGCAAACAAAGGTTTCTGTACCAAATATTAAGTTCTGCTTTTCTGATGTATCAAATACTTATGTCATGCAATAAAATGCWAATTAATTACTTAAAAATCATACAATGTGATTTTCTGGATTTTTGTTTTAGATTCCGTCTCTCACAGTTGAAGTGTACCTATGATAAAAATTACAGACCTCTACATGCTTTGTAAGTAGGAAAACCTTCAAAATCGGCAGTGTATCAAATACTTGTTCTCCCCACTGTATCAGGATTTGTGAAAAACTGAGTTTAAATGTATTTGGCTAAGGTGTATGTAAACTTCCGATATATATATGTTTATTTATATATATGTGTATGTTTATTTTTATGAATGTATGTACACTACTGGTCAACAGTTTTAGAACACCTACTCATACAAGGGTTTTTCTTCATTTTTACTATTTTCTACATTTTAGAATAACAGTGAAGACATCAACAATATGAAATAACACATACTGAATCATTATAGTAACCAAAAAAGTAATAATTAAACTACTTAAGGCATGAAGGTCAGTCAATATGGAACATTTCAAGAACTTTGAATGTTTCTTCAAGTGCAGTCGCCAAAGCTATCAAGCGCTATGATGAAACTGGCTCTCAAGAGGACTGCCACAGGAATGGAAGACCCTGAGTTACTTCTGCTGCAGAGGACAAGTTCATTAGAGTTACCAGCCTCAGAAATTGCAGCCCAAATAAATGCTTCACAGAGTTTCAAGTAACAGACACATCTCAACATCAACTGTTCAGAGACAGTGTGAATCAGGCCTTCATGGTCGAATTGCTGCAAAGGAAACCACTACTGAAGGACACCAATAATAAGAAGAGACTTACTTGGGCCAAGAAACATCGGTGGAAATTTGTCCTTTGCTCTGATGAGTCCAAATTGGAGATTTTTGGTTCCAACCTCCGTGCCTTTGTGAGACGCGGTGTGAGTTAACGGATGATCTCCACATGTGTATTTCCCACTGTAAAGCATGGAGAAGGAGGTGTTATGGTGTGGGGGTGCTTTGCTGTTGACACTGTCTGTGATTTATTTAGAATTCATGGCACACTTAACCAGCATGGCTACCACAGCATTCTGCCGCGATACGCCATCCCATCTGGTTTGGGCTTAGTGGGACTATCATTTGTTTTTCAAGAGGACAATGACCCAACACACCTCTAGGCTGTGTAAGGGCTATTTTACCAAGAATATGTGGGAACTCCTTCAAGACTGTTGGAAAAGCATTGGTTGAGAGAATGCAAAGAGTGTACAACGCTGTCATCAAGGCAAAGGGTGGCTACTTTGAAGAATCTAAAATCTAAAATATATTTTGATTTGTTTAACACTTTTTTGGTTACAATATGATTCCATATGTGTTATTTCATAGTTTTGATGTCTTCACTATTACTCTACCATGTTAGAAAATTGTAAAAATAAAGAAAAAAACCCTTGAATGAGTAGGTGTTCTAAAACTTTTGACCGGTAGTGTATATATATTTGCAATAAAATATATGGGGAATTGGAAATGATGCAGACAATTACATTGATGGAAGCTACAGTCTTTCTGTAATATTAAAGCTGATTTGCCCCCTAAATAAAAATAAATGAATAAAATATAATCATGAAACCAAGAGTAGGCGTCATAGCCCAGGCCAATCAAGGTCAACTTGTTCAATAAAATAGTATGATCAACATTGTCAAACGCTTTAGACAGATCCACAAATAAGGCAGCACAATTCATTTTAGCTTCTAAAGCATTGACAATAATATTAACAACTTACGTTAATGTACAGTCGTGGCCAAAAGTTTTGAGAATTACACAAATATAAATTTCCACAAAGTCTGCGGCCTCAGTGTCTTTAGATATTTTTGTTAGATGTTACTATGGAATACTGAAGTATAATTACAAGCATTTCATAAGTGTCAAAGGCATTTATTGACAATTACATAAAGTTGATGCAAAGTGTCAATATTTGCAGTGTTGACCCTTATTTTTCAAGAGCTCTGCAATCCGCCCTGGCATGCTGTCAATTAACTTCTGGGCCACATCCTGACTGATGGCAGCCCATTCTTGCATAATCAATGCTTGGAGTTTTTCAGAATTTGTGGGTTTTTGCTTGTCCACCCGCCTCTTGAGGATTGACCACAAGTTCTCAATGGGATTAAGGTCTGGGATTTTCCTGGCCATGGACCCAAAATATCGATGTTTTGTTCCCCGAGCCACTTAGTTATCACTTTTGCCTTATGGCAAGGTGCTCCATCATGCTGGAAAAGGCATTGATCATCACCAAACTGTCCCTGGATGGTTGGGAGAAGTTGCTCTCGGAGGATGTGTTGGTACCATTCTTTATTCATGGCTGTGTTCTTAGGCAAAATTGTGAGTGAGCCCACTCCCTTGGCTGAGAAGCAACCCCACACTTGAATGGTCTCAGGGTGCTTTACTGTTGGCATGACACAGGACTGATGGTAGCACTCACCTTGTCTTCTCCGGACAAGCTTTTTTCCGGATGCCCCAAAACATCGGAAAGGGGATTCATCAGAGAAAATGACTTTACCCCAGTCCTCAGCAGTCCAATCCCTGTACCTTTTGCAGAATATCAGTCTGTCCCTGATGTTTTTCCTGGAGAGAAGTGGCTTCTTTGCTGCCCTTCTTGACACCAGGCCATCCTCCAAAAGTCTTCACCTCACTTTGCGTGCAGATGCACTCACACCTGCCTGCTGCCATTCCTGATCAAGCTCTGTACTGGTGGTTCCCCGATCCCGCAGCTGAATCAACTTTAGGAGACGGTCCTGGAGCTTGCTGGACTTTCTTGGGCACCCTGAAGCATTCTTCCCAACAATTGAACCGCTCTCCTTGAAGTTCTTGATGATCCGATAAATGGTTGATTTAGGTGCAATCTTACTGGCAGCAATATCCTTGCCTGTGAAGCCCTTTTTGTGCAAAGCAATGATGATGGCACATGTTTCCTTGCAGGAAACCATGGTTGACAGAGGAAGAACAATGATTCCAAGCACCACCCTCCCTTTGAATCCTCCAGTCTGTTATTTGAACTCAATCATCATGACAGAGTGATCTCCAGCCTTGTCCTCGTCAACACTCACACCTGTGTTAACGAGAGAATCACTGACATGATGTCAGCTGGTCCTTTTGTGGCAGGGCTGAAATGCAGTGGAAATGTTTTTGGGGGATTTAGTTCATTTGCATGGCAAAGAGGGACTTTGCAATTAATTGCAATTCATCTGATCACTCTTCATAACATTCTGGAGTATATGCAAATTGCCATCATACAAACTGAGGCAGCAGACTTTGTTAAAATTAAAACATTTTTTTTTTCTCAACTTTTGGCCACGACTAGTAGTTGCTGTGATAGTGCTGTGCCCTAGCCTAAACCCAGATTGATTTATATTCAAAATACCATGCTCAGATAAAAAAGAGCGAAGTTGCTTTTTTACCAAAGATTCAGGAATCTTGGCTAGACATGGTAGGCTGGAGATGGGACGATAATTATCAAGATCACTACTATCCGTGCCCTTATGGAGTGGCAGCACATAAGCTGTTTTCCATACTTTTGGAATATTCCCTGATAACAATGTTAGATTTAAGATATGGGTTACTGAGCCAGCAACGAGGGGGACAGCACACTTGAGCAGACCCGGCTCCAATTGGTCAGCCCCTGTGGATTTCTTGGTATCCATAGCAAGTAATGCATCAATGACTTGTTTTTCTGTGAATTGCCCAAATGCAAAAACTTGACTACCATTTTCTGAAACAATCTGCAAAATTCCAGAATCAGTGTTTAGCTCACTGTTGGAGATAGAAGGGCTAGATGCTCTTTCAAAAAGATAGGCCTCTGAAATAAAATGACGATTAAATGCATCAATGATGCCATTGTTTGTCTGTGATGGGGCCAGAGTCTGAATGAATTTGTTTGGGCAGAAAGGAGGAAGTGCAATCTTTTAGAGGTTTGACAGCTTTCCAAAATTTTGCCTGATGGTTACATAATAATCAGATTTAGCCTTTTTGATCAGTCTGGCACATTGATTCCTCAATTGCCTAAAAGTTTGCAAATCCGGGCCTAATCCTGTGTTCCTGCCCTTGACCCAGGCAACATTTTGCTTATGAATGACTTCAGATAATTTGATCTACCTATAACTCTCAGAGTTTTGAAGGGAGCATGATTATCTACAATAGTATTGAAGACATTTGCAAAAAATATTTAAGCTAAATCAAGTTCAGGGATAGCTGAGACACAATCAAGGTCACTAAAATAAAGATAATGTAAGAAAGTTTGTTCACTAAAGTTTCTAAAGTTAATCTTAGTGATGACATGAGGCTTAGTGGGGGAAAACCCACTAGCAACATTTTTATCTAGAGTATTTGTCAAAATAAGATCAATCAGGGTAGATTTCAATGGTTCTTTAGGATTCGGCCGTGTAGTCTCAGTTATCAGCTGAGACAGGTTTAGCTCAGAGCAAATATCTTTCAGCGTATCTGACACCGGCGTCCTCCAATCAATATTAAAATCGCCCATAATTAATAGTTCAGATTTACCATACTTAGATAGCAATTCAGATAAATTGTTGTTATTATGACCAAGGCCTACATTAAGAACGAGACAATCAGACTGCTTAGGGACAGAGGTAGCAAGAAATACAGAAACACTTAAATTGTCCTTTGTAAATATGGCAATGCCCCCACCTCTGACAATTCTGTCTGATCAGTAAACATTATAACCAGACAGACACATCAGAGTCCAGCACAGAATTATTCAACCAAGTTTCAGAAATTACCAGAATGCCCACGTTGGATTGAGAAGCGAGAATTTCAATAAAATCCATATTTGAAATCAAACTTCTGGCATTTACATGAACAAATCCAAGACCGCAGCTGCAGAATTTAAGGTCAGATGGAGTCTATAATACAAGCATGCTTTGATCAGTAGGAAACCCTTTATTTGTAAATACCATAGGATTGTTTTGAATTGGTATAGGTACAAGATTGGTTCATGTAACATAGCTTACTGTCTGTTGTCCTTGTCAAGTTTGGACTGCTTCTGCAATTTGTCATTTTTGCTGTGGAAATGGGAGATACCATTTTTGGGGTACATCCTTAATTTCTGTAATATTTTACTACTACAATTAATAACTTTGAAATGAGAAATATAATAATAATATCACTAAATGCATGTAAGTATCATTTATGCTAAATGCATCTCAGCAGCAAATTGTAGAAAACAATCAGTTTAAAATTGGTTCTATCGAAGTAAACAGTTTGTTTTGATTTCACCTCTAAAACCCTGATAATGATTCCAAATGATTAATGCTAGTAATTTAGCCTGTGGCATGAACAAACTGCTTCACTGTGCGACAAAAAAGAGCTGTAAATTGGAAATGTCCAACAAGTGGAGTAGTTGGCAGGCCAAGTGCTCAAAGCAATTAACAGATCCTGCAGACTGTCTCAGGGCTCCATGGCTTTTTGAGCTCTGATTAAACATTTTTGATTCCTAAAGCTCTCAGGGAAGCTATAGCCGGCTATATGCTATTTGGAGATCCATTAACCATACACAGGCACTTTTTGAGGAAGCTCTTAAGGACTTTAGAGGGGATCAAGTGCAACTTTCTATGAGGACATATGGTTTGTAGTGATGCGGTTTTTCATTGAATGACATGCTCTGCTCTTGCTTTCTTGGGCCGCCTTCACTCGAAAAATATGGATTTGTGTTTAGCACATTACCATGGTTGGGTTGGGGGAAGAGAATATAAACACTTCCGTATCTCAGACATTCACAGTTGTTTTAGGATCTCTGGGGGTTTTCACCTGAATGCATACAAATCAATTGATCGAGATACTACGATTCGAAAAATGCAGGAAATGGAAAGGTTTAAATACTCAGGGATTTCACCGGACAGGAGGATACAGTTAGATGTCTATCTCTGTGAGTCTTTCTCCCTCTACCAAGGGACTTTTTGTCAGTTTAAACTTGAGTCTAGAAGCTGTCCTTTCCTCATGGCCTCTATTAACCCATTATCCTCTGCTTCACAGTGTCAGAGGCATGTTTCTATATCAAGATATAGAAAATTGTATTTAGGTTTTAACAGGGTTTTATCTGTTTTTAAGCAAATATGTGAGTGGGGTTAGAGAAGAAAGAGACACATGTGTCATACTGTATATATTAAAGGCCCAGTGCAGTCAAAAACGTGATTAACCTGTGTTTTATTTTTCCTGTGTTTTATATATATTTCCACACTATAAGTTTGGAATAATACTGTGAAATAGTGAAAATAATGATAATGCCCTTTTAGTGCAAGAGCTGCTTGAAAAGACCACCTACAATTTCAACCTGTTTTGGTGGGACGGAGTTTTGACATCACCAGCTGATAAATTAGTTAATAGACCAATAATAGAGTTCCAAACCTCTCTGCCAATAACATCTAGTTTTCAGTTTTCCCCTCCCAGCTCCCAGACAGTCCTAGCAAAATTCTTGCTTGAGAAATTGCTCTTTGCTAATAATCTTTTGTTGTTGTTGACCATTTTAATTGAAAACAATCTCAGTAATGTTACCCAGAAATTATTTGATGTTGAGCTAAAAACGGCTGCATTGGACCTTTAATATGGGCACCCAAGCATTTATGGAATGTAAAGATGGAGAAATAGACTTGTGGCCCTTTCTTTAGTTCATTGTCAATACATATTATCATGAGCACTGAGATACACCTAAGAATACTTAAACCATTTTGGAAACTACATTTTGATTTGTTCTAGATTAATTTCATTAATTAGAGTTAGACTAATTATTGCCAGTGGCCACAGCTATTCATCAAGATGTTGTCTTATGTTTGTATTGTTTGCCCTCAAATTGGAATGGTTGTCATCCAACTCTGCCCATCTGTATGCCAGAACACCTTTTAAAAACATAACACTGTTGAATATTCAGCTTTCACAGAATTGTGATGGAGTCATGCAAATTCCATGCCAAAGCAAATTCTGTTGAATATGGTTAACCATGGTCAGATTAAATCCAGAACACTGCTATGCACATCTAGAAATACACATGGAAACCCTAGGCATGTGCAGAAGACGATACGCTATAGTATGTTTACTCAGTATTTACACCAGAGATACACATTAACATCGGAAACCTGGATAGTTGAGCTCTTTGTTTATCATATTGTCCCTTTGAAAGCTCTCCATTGTTTATCTCTGCAGCACATATCCATTTTGTGTTGTTGTGGCATAGTCAAGGTTGATGAGCCGGTTGAGTTGTTCCCAGTATGAAGGTGAAGTTTTACAGGGAGGCTGTTGTAAGAAGTAACTCAGCTCCCTCTCCCAATGGGGAGCACTCTGCCATGATGCAGATGAGAGTATGATTCATGATTGACTGGCACAGAAGGAAAATACATATTAATCAAGTGCCAGGAGAAGCGTGGTGCCGTAATGCAAATGGAATGTTAATTGYGTGTTGGATGGCTTTGAATAATGGGAGAGGATTTTCAGCCATCAATGCACATCACAACAATTTGGACAATAAATATACGTGGGTGTTTCTCATGAAACCAGTTTTAAACATGTCTGTAGCAAATTGAGTTACAAAACCATAATGCACCTGCAAAAATCAACTGAAGACTATGATTTCTGTTTTTTTAGAAAAGTGTCTTATTTTAAATACATTTTACATTTTCACCTGAATTTTGTACATTTTCACCACAAATTCTCAAAATGCATCCGGAATAAATTATCAGGTCATTTTACACAATTTTACTTTAGAAAAACCTAACTTATTTGAATAAACTACAGCAACATGCTGCACAAAATACAGTATGTTGCTGTAGTTTGTCCATAAATAATAAAAATGGTATACTAGTTGAAGTTTACATTAAACTATAATATGTTCAAAAAAAGTTGTATTCACCCATGATGGATCATCTAGAGGAGCAGTCCTTAGATAAGCACATGTTAAGTTAATTTGTTATCTTATATGCCTTCAGAATGAGGTTCTTATTCTCAAACACCACCTTTACGCCACTTGGCCTTCTCATTACCGAAACGGTTAAATAGCTCAAATTGGGAAAAAGTAAATGAACCCTTACCACACCAACATGGATGCATGAATGGCTTTAGTGATGTTGTCAATTGTTTGCTGACTCATAATGGCGGTCTCCTATTATTTGCAAATTGAGRTTAGGGCCTCTCATTACCAAAACACAAATGTCTCATTACCACTTCATTTTTATGTCCGTTTCGGGAATGGCAACCTTAATTTCGGTAATGATAAGCTGATTCTAATGTATAGTCAAAGGGTGTGCTGTGCTGGTAACTTTATTTACTAGGACGACACTCCTTTTTTGGAAAACAATGTTATTTGATTAAGTAGGGTTTGTCAGCAAATATGGGGTTTCTTAACCCCATTTAGCTTACTTTAAGCCACAATCATCAGTTTGTATTTCAGCAAAGAGCAACCCCACCACTTAGAGGAAGATATCACCCGTTTGGATATGTGTACCCGTTTTCACACTTACTGTAACTATACTGTTGTTTGATATCCCATATTTTAGATACTTTATGGGCATATTGTGTTATGCCGTTTGCCCATAGGATTCCATTCAATCCAGAAATACATCTAAAATACCTTACAACCACATATATCCACATCCTAATACATCAATATTACTTGTAAAGACCTTGGGTATACAGTACATTTAGAAGGTATTCAGACCACTTGACTTTTTCCACATGTTGTTACGTTACAGCCTTATTCTAAAATTGATTAAATCGTTTTTCCTCTCATCAATCTACACACAATACCCCATAATGACAAAGCAAAAACAGGTGTCACATTTGCATTAGTATTCAGAACTTTTACTTAGTACTTTGTTGAAGCACCTTTGGCTGCGATTACAGACATGAGTCTTCTTGGGTATGACGCTACAAGCTTGGCACACCTGTATTTGGGGAGTTTCTCCCATTCTTCTCTACAAATTCTATCAAGCTCTGTCAGGTTGGATGGGGAGCGTTGCTGCACAGCTATTTTCAGGTCTCTCCAGAGATGTTCGACCGGGTTCAAGTCCGGGCTCTGGCTGGTCCACTCAAGGACATTCAAAGATTTGTCCCGAAGTGCTTAGGGTTGTTGTCCTGTTGAAAGGTGAACCTTCGCCCCAGTTTGAGGTCCTGAGCGCATGAGAACATGTTTTTATTTAATACATTTAAAAATAAAGCTGTAATGTAAAAAAATGTGTAAAAAGTCAAGAGGTCTGAATACTTTCCGAATGCACTGTGTATATATATATATATATATATATATATATATATATATATTTATAAAGTCAAACTGTTATGTTTAAGTCCACTTTTGCATAAATCTATTATAAACGTATGTAATTACAGCACTTATACTGAAAACAGTAAATTGCATTAAGATCAGTGATTTTAATATTAATCAAGTCATTTGGGATTTTAAAATATGACACACTTTGATGATTTGTTGGGTTACTTAATATCTGAGAAAGATCACTATAGTTTTAATTGGCAAACTACACAACACTCAGTACTGTAACATGTTGTCTCATCTCCAAAACCTGCTCATCATTACCGTAATATACCAATGTTTAGGAAATATTAGGAACAATTAAACGTATACTTATGCAATTTGGGCTTAATCTGATAGTGTGACTTTTGTTCTTTATCCAAATATGTSTATATAAAAAAAACATATTTCTATATTTTTTTAAGTTTGTGTAACGGTAATGACATAAATTCCTAAATAAATTGTAATAATTTAATTTTAAATATTTTTTGTTCTGTGTTATGTTTAACTCAGGCCTTTTCATTAGTGGGCAGTGATAAAAACATTAGAGATTGATATTACTTTTTGGACTTTGAAAACTGTTGCGGTAATGATAATGTTTGCGTTGGTAGTTGTGGAAATTGTGATAAAAATGCATAATATCTGATCAAAAACATAATAATAATTATGAAATAGATTAGTCCAGATTCTAATCTCAGTGCTCGAAGAGGAAATTTCCTGAAAAACGACACTTGAGAACTTTTGGGTCAAATATCAGTTTCGTGACAATGACCGTGTGTGAACGGTATACAGTGTAATGTAATGTAAATCCCACAACACACAACAGCTGTTATATCACATTTATTTAACATCCCACTGGACACAGACATCATTTCAATGTTTTCTTTTGGTTGAGTTGTCAACTAACATAAATTCAACTCAATTTCATTTAGAAGTCGTGTGAAAAAAATACAAAAWTCACTTATATTGATGACTTTTTGCAAATCTAATCAGTTTTCCACATTGATTGAATGTCATAAGATATACTGTATGTTTTTTTTTTATTCTTAGGGGGGAATTCTTTTAAGAAGTCATACCATGGTTCATTCAGCTATTTTAGAATTTTGGCTGTGATGGAAATGTTTTATAGGCACTCTTAACTGTCATAGGGAAATTGTTTTTTTAGCCTATTTATTATACCATCTTTGTCATGGCTTTGCTTTTATTCCTAGTTTGAGAGAAAATCTGTATTTTTTACTTTTCAATTTTGAGGAGTTGAGGAATTCTAGTTGCTCAGATATTTGTGATGCATTTGTTCAATGTTTGTTTTCCCTCTATATTCCAGAAATGAGAGGCCTTTTGGAATGTCATGTTTCACTCTGCTGTGAGCTCCAAGAGTTTTTCCAAATTGGGCTTCAGAGGTCTGTTTAAACCACTCCAGCCTTAAAACCCATAGGCTTAATGCACGGCAGATGCTGCTTAGTTATATGTCAAGGAACATCTGGCATATACTTAACCATGTCCCTCAAAGGAGACTAATTGAGTCATTAAGATTGTACCATTAGAAAATTGAACAAAAAATATCAAGCACAGTAATGCTATCCCCGAGTTTGTCTTAATTACATACCATCATCTTGTTAAATGAACTTTCCTTTTGCATCCTGAGGGGAAACAGATCGACAAACACAAAATCTACCTTACTTCTGGCACTCAAACACATTCATCAGAGAATCCTCTGGCTTAAGAACGGCCTGTTCAAGAAAGACAGCCTTCAGGGGCAAGAGCTGCATATCATCCAAACCTGAAATCCTGAGGTAGGAGGCTGGATAAGTGATATAATTCAGTAAAACATCCTCATCTACTTACTCAATAAATACCAATGTCACTAGCTCTAATGTATGGTTTAGTGATGTATGTCTGTTAATGCACTGTTATACAGGGATATACAATATAAATTGACTTTTAAATATATTCATATGTATATACAGTTGAAGTCGGAGGTTTACATACACCTTAGCCGAATACATTTAAACTCAGTTTTTTACAATTCCTGACATTTAATCCTAGTAAAAATTCCCTGTCTTCGGTCAGTTAGGATCACCACTTTATTTTAAGAATGTGAAATGTCAGAATAATAGTAGAGAGAATGATTTATTTCAGCTTTTATTTCTTTCATCACATTCCCAGTGGGTCAGAAGTTTAAATACCCTCAATTACTATTTGGTAGCATTGCCTTTAAATTGTTTAACTTGGGTCAAACGTTTCTGGTAGCCTTCCACAAGCTTCCCACAATAAGTTTGGTGAATTTTGGCCCATTCCTCCTGACAGAGCTGGTGTAACTGAGTCAGGTTTGTAGGTCTCCTTGCTCGCACACGCTTTTTCAGTTCTGCCCACACATTTTCTATGGGATTGAGGTCAGAGCTTTGTGATGGCCACTCCAACACCTTGATTTGTTGTCCTTAAGCCATTTTGCCACAACTTTGGAAGTATGCTTGGGGTCATTGTCCATTTGGAAGACTCATTTGCGACCAAGCTTTAACTTCCTGACTGATGTCTTGAGATGTTGCATCAATATATCCACATAATTGTCCTCCCTCATGATGCCATCTATTTTGTGAAGTGCACCAGTCCCTCCTGCAGCAAAGCACCCCCACAACATGATGCTGCCACCCCCATGCGTCACGGTTGGGATGGTGTTCTTCGGCTTGCAAGCCTCCCCCTTTTTCCTCTTAATATAATGATGGTCATTATGGCAAAACATTTCTATTTTTAGTTCATCAGACCAGAGGACATTTCTCCAAAGAGTATGATCTTTGTCCCCATATGCAGTTGCAAACCGTAGTCTGGCTTTTTTATGGCGGTTTTGGAGCAGTGGCTTCTTCCTTGCTGAGCGGCCTTTCAGCTTATGTCGATATAGGACTCGTTTTATTGTGGATATAGATACTTTTGTACCTGTTTCCTCCAGCATCTTCACAAGGTCCTTTGCTGTTGTTCTGGGATTGATTTGCACTTTTCACACCAAAGTACGTTCATCACTAGGAGACAGAATGTCTCTCCTTCCTGAGCGGTATGATGGTTACGTGGTCCCATGAGGTTTATACTTGCGTACTATTGTTTGTACAGATGAACGTGGTACCTTCAGGCGTTTGGAAATTGCTCCCAAGGATGAACCAGACTTGTGGAGGTCTACAACTGTTTTTCTGAGGTCTTGGCTGGTTTCTTTTGATTTTCCCATGATGGCAAGCAAAGAGGCACTGAGTTTAAGTTAGGCCTTGAAATACATTCACAAGTACACCTCCAATTGACTCAAATTATGTAAATTAGCCTATCAGAAGCTTCTAAAGCCATGACATCATTTTCTGGAATTTTCCAAGCTGTTTAAAGGCACAGTCAACTTAGTGTATGTCAACTTCTGACGCACTGGAATTGTGATACAGTGAGTGAAATAATCTGTCTGTTTTCAATTGTTGGAAAAATTACTTGTGTCATGCACAAGTAGATGTCCTAACCAACTTGCCAAAACTATAGTTTGTTAACAAGAAATTTGTGGACTGGTTGATAAACGAGTTTTAATGACTCCAACTTAAGTTTATGTAAACTTCCGACTTCAACTGTACAATATATACCCAAATATGAATATATTATATTAACAGGCCTGCATATGTATATACTTGAATTTGAATATATTACCTCATCAGATCCACATCATCCAACTCTTATGTTTAGAAAAGCTATTAGCTTTCTTCATTGATGTTTGGATTAGATCTTTGTTTTCACAAAAGCTTAAGTATTTGACACAGAGAGCATACATTTATCTATGTGACAAACATCAGAGTATATCAGACAAGACTGTGAATCTCTCAAAATCAAAATGCAATATATTGTGCACTAGAGAAATAACTGTCATGTGTACACTGTTGCCACGTTGACTGTATCACCATTTTTTTTTTTAATCTAGGTAATAATTTCAAATACATGCCCTCAAACTAAGCAGAGTTGATTGAAATACCTTTGGGTAGACACTGCATTTAACACTTCACTGGGTTTTTAGCTGAAGAGATGTGTTCCATGAAGATTTAGCCCATATTCTTGGCAGGAACATTAGCATATTAATGGATTGGTGTTCTTCAAACAGTTATTCTACTAATTAATCCACAATTATGTGGATTGTTTAATTCTCTTTGCCAGCAATATACTGCACAGAAGGCTTAACAATAGCAGGGCTTTTATGAGCACAGTAGAAGACTCGGGAATGCGTGGTCTGTGTAATTAACTATCAACACACTTTTTGCATGAATACATTACTTGTTACTGTATCGTGTTGATTAAGCACAAACGACAATGATGATAGTAATTGTGTTTTTGATCCAAAATGGTCAGAATCACTCTGAGAGATGTTTTCAGCAGTGGCGTGTCGTGGGCCTGGGGCCTGGGGCCTGGGCCTTCAGTGAGGTCCTACACAGTCCCACCCGAATTAATCCACCTCTTATTACCATCATTATGATGCCTTGGCTCTAGACCACAGGTGTCAAACTCATTCCACGGGGGGCCGAGTGTCTGCGGGTTTTCGCTCCTCCCTTGTGCTTGATTGATGATTTAACATCACTAATTAGTTAGGAACTCCCCACACCTGGTTGTCTAGGGCTTTATTGAAAGGAAAAACCAAAAACCTGCAGACACTAGGCCCTCCGTGGAATGAGTTTGACACCCCTGCTCTAGACACTATACATTTAGACAGAAACGCAATATAACCAGGCGTTGCGTCACCTTGAAATTGACAAAAATTGACATTTTTAGATAAACAGTGTTTACTCAAAAACATGACACAATAAATGAGTCTTTTCAATATTTCCCTATTTTTATTCACCTTTTCATTGTGCAGCTCCGTTGCCCGGGTGTCCCCAAAAGTTTTGAAAAGCACCATTGCTTGTAAGTGCCCAGCCGTACTTTGGTGTCTCGTTGCTGCCTTGGTTAGACAACTCAAGTTTGCAAAGCCAGTGTGGCTCCAAACACCAAATCGATCACTTGCAAATAATAGGCATTCCCAGCAGTACAGTTTGCAGTGCTTCTCGGAGCCATAGCGCTCATAGTTGGAACTTTGAAAGTGGTGAACTAACCCCTGTGACAGGCTTTGTAGCGTTGGCGTAGGGCGACCTCTCCTTACAATGTCTAACTTTTCTTGAAAAGTTCGTCTTGAGAATGGCGTTATAATTATATCCTCGACCAAATRGATATCTTCTCCTCCTTCCGCCATTGTGGGTTGAAAAAARAGCTTAGAAGTACGCAAATTAATTCGTTTATCAAATTCAATTTCCTAATTCTGATGTTCTGCATAGACCTGCCCATAGGACCTGCCTCTCAATATTGGTAATCCAATCAAAAGACGTGCACGCACTACGCCTGCTAGCTGGCTCCTGTGTAACACTGGAGCCAGCCAGCAGGCGTACAATAGCCAACTCTAAAGCTGATTGGTTGACACTAAATTTTCATTTCCATTCACTTTAAGCTACAAGCGCCCGCACTGTTGATTCTGAAGGCCTGAGGGCAGATTTTAGACCCCTGGCAACACATGATGGCTGAATATGATTGGATAAAAGKTCTAACATAAAGACCAGCCCTCCAAATCTCAACCCGGGGCTGGAAGCAGTGCAACCAAGAGGAAAGCTATGAAATGAAGAGTATAACTCTTACTCTGGGGAATAATTTAATACATATTTGTGGGAAAATATATTTAAAAAAAATATATATTCTGATGATGTTTAGGCCAGCAGAGAAGTCCTTGCTGGCCCTGACGGCCCACCACTGGTTTTCAGTGATGCATAATGGACATATGGATAATATGCCAAACTGAAATTGAAACAGAATGGAAATCAAAATATGCACTTGCTTTTGAAAGTCAATCAGAAAATTATGCTGTCACAGTTTATGGAATTATACTGACTGATACAATTTGAAGATACACACATACAAGATGAAGATTGAGATGTGGTACACAACGACAGGATTAGATGAAAATTAGATTTCCCTGAAGTTGTCTGAATTGTTGTGGAACCCAGGCGAGAGGCAACAATTGTCAGCCTAAGATAATTCAACACTTCCTTGTTTAGTGTTTTATTTGAAAAGGAAACAGAATCAATACATAGATTCTATGTCAGTTTGGTAAACAATAGGTCTAGGTCAGGAACCTATCATTTTAGAACAGGTGGTAATCTAACCCACTTCAATTAATGTATCTGCTTCCTAATACTTGTTGTCTGTTGTACACTGAATAAAATATGAAGTCTCCCTTTTTTATAACTGTTGCTAGCTAAGAAGTAAATAGCTATTTTCAGAAGAAGTAATGCACACCTATTGGAGTCTTGCCTCTAAACAGCCACTTGAGATAACCCATCATGTTAATGCTTCCTGATAGTTTGGCTATGAATCTATGTTTTACCAACATATACTTTACCTTAGGGCAGTTCAATTCTCTTGAGGGCTTACATACGACTGGTCTTATTTCCTCAATGCTGTCAATTAATATTAATGATTGTCTGAGAGATCACTAATCTGATGTCATGGGTCTGAATCAGTCCCTGATTAGAAGTAAATAAATGAAAACAAGTAGTGCTGCGGTTCTCCATAACTCTAACTGAATAGACCTGCTGTACCAGACTTACACAGACCACATTTATATAAGACCCCTATGATCAATTCAATGTAACATCTGCTTGTCTTGTAAAATTGTTTTGTGGAGATTTTAAATACACTGCACATATCACAAATATTTAGTTTATTATTATTGCATGTTTTACTCTATACATATACATACAATACCATTCTAAAGTTTGGGGTCACTTAGAAATGTCCTTGTTTTTGAAAGAAAGGCAAATATTTTGTCCATTAAAATAACATTAAATTGATCAAAAATACAGTGTAGACATTGTTAATGTTGTAAATAACTATTGTAGCTGGAAACGACAGATTTTTAATGGAATATCAACATAGGCGTACAGAGGCCCATTATCAGCAACCGTCACTCCTGTGTTCCAATGGCACGTTGTGTTAGCTAATCCAAGTTTATCATTTTAAAAAGGCTAATTGAAAACCCTTTTGCAATTATGTTAGCACAGCTGAAAACTATTGTTCTGATTAAAGAAGCAATAAAACTGCCCTTCTTTAGACTAGTCAAGTATCTGGAGCATCAGCATTTGTGGGTTCGATTACAGGTTCAAAATATCCAGAAACAAAGAACTTTCTTCTGAAACTCGTCAGTCTATTCTTGTTCTGAGAAATGAAGGCTATTCCATGCGAGAACTTTCTTGGCAATATCTCACATGGAATAGCCTTCATTTCTCAGAACAAGAATAGACTGATGAGTTTCAGAAGAAAGGTCTTTGTTTCTGGCCATTTTGAGCCTGTAATCGAACCCACAAATGCTGATCAATTAGCCTTTTAAAATTATAAACTTGGATTAGCTAACACAACGTGCCATTAGAACACAGGAGTGATGGTTGCTGATAATGGGCCTCTGTACGCCTATGTAGATATTCCATTAAAAAAATCTGCCGTTTCGAGCTACAATAGTCATTTACAACATTAACAATGTCTACACTGTATTTCTGATCAATTGGATGTTATTTTAATGGACAAAAAATACATTTTCTTTCAAAAACAAGGACATTTCTAAGGGACCCCAAACTTCTGAACTGTAGTGTATGTAACTCACGGGTTATTTGGCAGTGTGGGTGTCAGGAAAAACTAGGAAAAAAGTATGAATCTCTGTCTGCATTTATTTAGTTAACCTTGACATTGCCCTTAGCACAATCGCCCTTAGCACAATTCTGAGAACTTTCCCCATCAGCACATTGAGGTTTGGTAGCCTAGTGGTAAAGAGAATTGATTTTCCCAAGATTCTGCAATAATTACATTCCGTGAAATGAACAAATGGATTCCAGGGTGTTAGAAAATAACTGCACACGATTAAACAGCCTCAATCAAGGTCAAGTCCCTAGTGCTGTGAAAAGAAGAGGAGTGATAAAGATTTAAGTAGTAGAGATTTCCCATATGAACGAGTATAGTATAAAATATGTTATCTCTGGGGGCAGGCAGCTGCGTGCGGGGGCTAGGGGTCTCTGGTGTATCTGGGTAGCTGACCAGAGATAATGCCTGTAGCCATGGGTCCAGGCGGTCTCTCAGGGCAGCTGTCAGAGGCCACAGAAGATTGAAGCAGGTTTTGATCCTGCTGCCTGGGTTTACCACAGAGCACTGAGTAGGGACCGGCACTCATAATTGCAAACGGTTCATTAGAACATGATCCAAATACCCCCGAGTACTGTCCTGGCTGGAGGGAATAGGCTACATGCTGTGCTCAGTACACTCTTAGAAAAAAGGGTTCCAAAAATGTGCTATCTAAATCCAATAAGGGTTCTTTGGCTGTCCCAATAGGAGAACCCTTTGAATAACCCTTTTTGGTTCCAGGTAGAACTATTTTGGGTTCCATGTAGAACCCTCTGTGGAAAGGGTTCTTCATGGAACCATACAGGGTTCTTCAAAGGTTATCCTATGGGGACAGCTGAAGAACCCTTATTGGTTCTAGATAGCACCTTTTTTTCTAAGAGTGRATTACACAGTGGATATACAGTAAAAGAGGCTTTCCTTATATGACCATGTATATTTCCTGAGAATTTCTAACTTGTGGGCAGAATCTTAACTTGAGCTACAGTATGCATGTGTAATCGATGCACACATGGATCTCAAGTAAGGATACATGATTAGAATCAAGATAACACTACTACTCTGAGATTATACTGTAGCTGTTGACCATGTCATGACAACTGCAAACGAGTTATAGCATTATCTATGCGTGTTAAATGGCTGGCAAGAAATAAGTGCACTAGTCATTTTCACATTGTCATGGAAACGGAAGCAGAGGTATACGATGACTGTCCTTATCAGCTTAGTGAAATATACCTCCAAACAGAGATGTGATTTACTACCACTCCTCCAGACAAAACGCTCTGGTCCTGCAAGCTTTCATTAATGCTTTTCCTGTCTCTTCATTGTGGTAACATCTTATCCTGATATGATGTTTGATTACATTTTTAGACAACATATCTTTCCTTTTTTCTCTCTCAGTGACAAGCTCAGTGATGTGTTGTCCTTGTATTATTTACTTGTTCAATCTACTCATGATTCACAGTACCTTACTTGTTTATTTTGGTAATGGTAATATGATTGTCTGAGTTAAATGAGCAGTCAATCTCATTCAGCACAAATTGTATTTTTGCAGGACATAACCACAAGAGAGGCAGATATCCAGGGAATGAAAATGCTGGCACTTCTATTTTACTGTCACTGCCAACCGTAACTAACCTTACCATTTTATGACATTTTCCATTCACTAACATTCAGAAAGTAAAATAGGTGAAGAAGAAAAAACGTACGGAAAAAGCTCAACCAAACATGTCATAATCATATTCTCTTTGGTTTTGTCCCTTTAAGGGACAAAAGMMTTTTTTCATGCTGTATAGGATAGGTACTGTACGGCAGTCCCAGCTGCAAGCATACAAGCGTGAAACTCCAATTGCAAGCTGTTGTTATCACTTTCTGCTTTTTCATTCCCATACCACAGATTGGTATCTGCTCTTAGAATTTAACATGGTTGTATGTTCTATGCGCTTCTCTTCACACACTTTACCATGCCGTGCTTCCCCCAACTCTGACTTGCCACTGCTGTTTGACTGTGGAAAGGTAGGTATCACTGACCTGATTTAAACTACAAAGAATATGCAGCCGTGCGATAGCAAAGCAATTTATTTATCTTTCTGCTCGACATGGCCCCTTTGTGAGATGTAGATTGCCTCTATAAGTGTATTTTTAGGAAGTGCCATCTGGTGTAACTGTACATGCATGGGCAGATGTGGCATTTCTCCCCATCTCCCCATGCCATGGTATCGTTGAGCATGCTTGATTTTCCCATGAATGAAGTATTTTGTGAAATATACTTTGGTAAAGCTTAACAAAATATGAAGCGTGTGGCAGAAGTATATTGAACCCGCTGCAAATGTGAAATGTGAGCTCATTTTAGTTTCTATTGCAACAGTGGTTTGTGGTATTTTGTGGTARTTGTGTTAACTGTATAATTGTTTTTCATGTGATTCTACAACTGACTCTTACTTAACCCTCCCTGAATTGTACTGAATGATTTACTTCACTTCATTATCATTAGTCTGACAATTTCATACTACACGTGAATACATAATGCATTTTGAGGTCTTTGCGCTTTCTGTAAGAATGCTCATTCCCAAAGATAATGGTTGATACAAAGACCTAAGCATTCCCCCAGCATATTCTTCTTTTCACCTGTCATGGCTACAGTAACACTCTTATTGCTTTCTGTGACTGCAATAATATCCGAGCTCCCGGTAACTCTCACTGGGAAAACAGTAGCCAGTGACCTTGCTCCCATTCTTAAGTCCACTCTCCATGTGAACTGTATTAATAGTCTCCATGGTCAGGTCATGACCTGTTTGATCCTCTTGCTCACTGCCAGCAGGGCCCTCTCAGGGTTATACTTTACAGTAGCAAAGTAATAACAATGCCAGGATTTCAGGAGTGCTGCTGCTGTCTGAGATAACAAATACGATTGTAGAAATACACACACACACACACACACATACACACGCTTTGAGTAATCAGGGTTGATGCATTGTGGGGAAAAAGCACTTAACAACATATAATTTAAGTTAACTTTCCACTTGTTTTACCTGATATGATTAGGCAATGTTTATATGCCCATATTCATTCCAGTCATTACAGAAGTTCTGTTTCAATGTTACTTCACAGGCTTTTGGTATTTAGAAGTTAGAAAKAGTATTTATCACCGTTAACACAATAGGCTGTTTATTCTTCCACCTTTTATTTGTATTGACAAATTACTTTCAGCAATCTGTTGGAAGCTAGGCTGTGAGGGTGAATACAAAGTGAAAATTGTGACAGTATGTTGATATTTTGTTATAGAACAGAAACACTGTTGTGATATGGATATGTAACTCAAGGAAATGTATGTAGAATTTAAATGTAATTGTAACACAAAAAAATTATCCGAATTAAATTTTAACTGCCAGTCAGTTCTTATCTGCCTAAAGCTATGCAGAYGATTCCAGTTACTGTAGGGAAGAAGCATAGTAACAAATGGTCAGAGATTGGTCTGACAGGCATTTAGAACTCAGTACAAGTCATGTCGTTTGTGACAATGCATTACATTACGAGCCGCTGGCTCTAATTGTATCATAATTGGATATAAGGATAATGAAAGTGGCTCATTGTTTAMCGTTCCCTCATTAATTATTGTCTGGACACTAATTACAGAACAACCATGTTGTTACATGAAAGAAAGCACCACCTTATTTCAAACATGTATTAATTTGTTAATCAATTAAAATGGATTTACACCAATTTTAAATATGCTAATGATTTGTTATCACTAGCGGTTGAAGCGGAAGTGAACTTTTCTCAAATCGTTTATTAAGTGGATGATTAATCATGCAGGGCAGGTAAAATCTATCACACACAGAGAGGTGATTATTTCATTATGAACCTCTAAATAAAGGTTTGGTCAATGCAGCCAAAGCCTGGTTGTTTATCCCCACTGTCACCTTTGATTTTCCCCTATGTAGAGACGTTGCTGCTTCCCCACCATATCATCTGGCCCCTCAGGGTATTCACTGAAAATATAGATTAACTTTGTGTCACTATTAATTAATACAACAATTAATGGCGTGGTTCGAAGAGTGTTATTTTCTTTCTGTGTAGTGACTGTTTTTCAGCGAGGCGGCAAGAAGTTGCTGTGGTAGAAGAAGATTTTAGAAATGGCCAGGTTCTCACCCAGATGGTAAGGGGACAGACAGATTGTCACCCTGCGTGACCCTCGTATGATGAATAAACAACACATCCTCTAACAGGGAAATCCAGCCAACTGCCATAGAGCACAATAATCTATGCTTTTTTTTCAATTGGGAGGTCCTCAGATTATTTCTCTCTTCCATGGACATAATTCTGAGATTATTTCTKTCCCTCCATGAAGAGGATTTTGACTTTCCACCTCACAATTAGCTGACCCACTAACTTCCAGAGAAGTGTTCCAAAAGGACGGCAAAGGAGCAGAAAGAAGCCCACCTTCGCTCTTCCCAATGTTTTTACTCTCCTGTTCTAAAATGTTCTAAAATGAAAGGCAAAACTAATGGCTGGAGAACATATATTTTTCTAAATAATCCAGACCTCTTACTCCGAGTGGAGTTGTCAACCCTGACATGGGGGGGGCTTGGATTATGGCCCACCAAGCCCAGGGACTCACACCAAACATGAAGGACCTGTTTTTAGGGGTGAAATATGGCTACCTTAGGTATCACACAGGCTTTCAGGACACCCTGGAAAGGTATCAGCAAGAGACCAGTTCAGTGAAGAAGAAGAAGATGATGCACACCCCCATAGAACCACCCACTGGTGCTTTATAACTGCTGGTGGATGATGTACCGTTGCAATGCATATTCAGACCATTATGGAGGCTCCCTATGAGAGAACCAAAGGAATTCATCCACCAAGACAGCTGTACTGTAGAAGGGCCATGATCCATTGTTGACTCGTCGGATCACTCTATCAGCCATCTCACTGATCTCAGTGTGAGGATGCAAGGAAATGGCTACTCCAGAGAGCTGTATGGTTGCAATATGTGGAATATGAGGCAGGAGGTAATTAGCCCTGCAGGTGGGGCAACTTGCCTCTATACTCTACTGGCCTGTTCCTCTACAATAAACATCATCTGCCATCAGATACCATTGGAGGCTCTTTCAGACATGTCAATTAAAGACAGCGTTTGAATATCTCTAATTATACTCTATGGTAGAATTACCCTGTAGTGTGCTCTCTTTCACTCTGAATGCTGAATATCTGGCATATTAGTCATTGTGTGTGTGTGTGTGTGTGTGTGTTGTGTGTGTGTGTTGTGTGTGTGTGTGTGTGTGTGTGTGTGTGTGTGTGTGTGTGTGTGTGGTGTGTGTGTGTTGTGTGTGTGCCTCGTTGTGTGCCTGCGTGTGGTGTGTGTGTGTGTGTGTGTGTGTGTGCCTGCGTGCGTGAGTGTGCGTGCGTGTTTTTGCATGTGCATGGGTGTGTGTGCAAATGTGTTTTCATATCTGAATTGGCCATTGCCTGGGGTTCAGTGGATTTTGACTTTGAGCCATCTCCCCCACTGTGCAATGATACTTTGTATGTATGCCCTCGAAAAGGCATAATCAATTTAAGAGTTTGTCTTGGGTCATATTACCTGCCGCAGAGCCATCTGTTAGCCAAGTCAGACTGAGGCCTGTGCCAGGTAGCTCAAGTGTTGGAGTGCATTGCAATGTGGAGGTCTGTAGCACTGGGTTGAGTGGATGGAGAGAGAGAGAGAGAGAGAGAAGCCGGAGAGAGAGAGAGCGAGAGAGAGGAGAAGGCGAGAGAGAGAGAGGCAGAGAGAGAGAGAGGAGAGAGAGAGGAGGGAGAGAGGCGAGAGCAGGCGAGAGAAGGAGAGAGAGGAGAGAGAGCGAGAGAGAGCGAGAGAGAGGCGAGAGAGAGGAGAGAGAGGAGAGAGAGAGAGACGAGAGAGAGAGAGAGAGAGAGAGAGAGAGAGAGAGAGAGAGAGAGAGCAGAGAGAGAGAGAGAGAGAGGGAGAGAGAGAGAGAGAGAGAGAGAGAGAGAGAGAGAGAGAGAGAGAGAGAGAGAGAGAGAGAGAGAGAGAGAGAGAGAGAGACTGCCAGATGGTCAGGGACACCAGCCTCTTTACACTGCCAAATGGGCCCAAGCATATTTAATAGTACCAGGACTAAATATAATTACTCTCAGCATCAACTCAAAGAAGGGTTTGCTTGAGCACTTACTAACTCATACAAACTGTGAGGAACTATGCTGAAGACTAGTGCAGACATAGAACAATGTCTGGTGTGTTTGACGTCAGAGAGCTGTGATGCACTCACAATGAGCTGACCTTTAGTCTGTATAACAGCACAAGAACCCAAGTCACCTCCACGTCTGAGACACTGCAGGTGATGGCCAGTTACATATCACACACACCTCATGGCCTCCGCAACCACTGAGGAAATCAAAGGAATATATATGTATGTCTCGAGTGAAAAGAAAAGGGCACACCTGTAGCATCAAACATAACCTTCATTATTTCCTTGTGTTTTTAGAGTGACTTTGTTTGACAGGGAGTGTGACAATCCATCATTATGTCACACAAGGGAAAGACCTCATTTTGAACAGCAGAAGGTGACATTCTCTTTGTGTGACAGTGGTAGGTGATACTGAGTGATCTGTGTTTGTGAGGAAAAGAACACCAGCGTGACACATACTGGCTATATTTAGATCACTTTTCTTTGAGGATGCGAGTGTGACTTTCAACAAACAGGAACTGGATCATATTTGAGACATGGAGATGGGGAGAGAAGTAAAGCATGTGATTATGATTTAGTAAACTACTTTACAAGCAAGTGTATTGGAGGTCACATAAATCTCTGTTTAAACTATATCTTATCAAATACACAACTTGCCATCTGAAAATTAACTGTATATAATATGCTAACATAAAGTACATGCAAAAGAAATCAATGAAAGAAATCTATTGAAAAGCGTATTCAACCACTGATCTCTGTGGTTAGAAATGTGTGAGGAAGAGCAGGCACTGTATTCACTCAATGGTCATCAGTGTAATATTCATTCTCTCTAACTGGCATGTGAGATGGTCATGCGCTGGGCCTACAGAGTGTACCATGGACCGTGGTGTATTTAGTTAGAGACCTGCAGAGAGAGCCTTGTCTGTCTGTCTGTCGAGTCCACACTGACTAGCCTGATCTCTAATGAATGGGTTGACATTAGCTAATGAAGCTAATGGAGTAAACTGAGCAGCATATGGCCGCCCCATGGGGATCCATACTTAAAGCTTTAATTTTGATAAATGATGCCCCAGGTTATGTTTTGTATTAGCATTTCATTTGCAAAGCTGGATTAAACATAGATGGTAAAGATCAAACAAGGGTGGGGGGTTGGAGGGCGTTGGGGTGCTGGAGAGGAAACATACATGTTTGAAAGAGGGATGCTGCGTGACACATGTTCCTGCCTGGATAGATCCCCTGGCCATGCATGGAGCTTGCGTCATATGAAAGGATGGTGAGGAGAGGGAGGCTGTGGTGGAGGACGTTTAGCATGTGTCACAATGTCAACCAGAGTGCATGGGAGAGGAGGAGAGGTAGAGGGCATTAGCTGGCTAGATGAAAAGGTCTGTGGAACATGGGTCGAAAGCGTGTTATTGTGCAAGTCCTCAGGTCACAGGAAAGGTTACTCATCACGAGTTAGGCTATACATATACATTTAATGTTAAATTCTTCTCACTCCCTATCATGTCACCTTAGCCAATGAAAGGAGAATTCAGTGTGTGAAATGTAGGTTTGTGAAAGATGAACAGAAAAGAGAGCAGAATACCAGTTCCAGGTGCAGTAAAGTCAATTTTCCCTTAATTAAGAAGTCAGGGGGTTTCGTCGTCAGTCCTTCTATATAATTATTTGACTGAATCATACCAGTCTCCCAGAAAAATAATACTACTACACAGTACAAATGATTTGTGCATGCTGCTCACAATGTAAAATATGCTGCTAAAAATGGATGTGGTTGGTGTGCTAAATTCATACAGCAACATGAAAAGCAAGTGTTAGAGGTTTTAATCAAGCTTACAATACAGTTTTGTTRTACACTTAGTGACAAGTTTTGTTTTACAATTAGTGACAAGTCCTTATTTGAAAGAAACTGAGTTATATACTGAGTGCACAAAACATTAGGAACACCTGCTCTTTCCATGACATAAACTGACCAGGTGAAGCTATGATCCCTTGTTAAATCCACTTCAATCAGTGTAGAGGAAGGGGAGGAGACGGGTTAAAGACAACTGAAACATGGATTGTGTATGTATGTCTGCTATTCAGAGGGTGAATGAGCACGACAAAAGATTTAAGTGCCTTTGAACGGGGTATGGTAGTAGGTTCGAGGCGCACCAGTTTGAGTGCAATGCTGCTGGGTTTTTCATGCTCACCAGTTTCCTGTGTGTACAGTATCAAGAATGGTCCACCACCCAAAGGACATCCAGCCAACTTGACACTACTGTGGGAAGCATTGAAGTCAACATGGGCCAGCATCCCTGTGGAACGCTTTCGACACTTTGTAGAGTCCATTCCCTGATGAACTGAGGCTGTTCTGAGGGGAGTATGGGGTGCAGCTCAATATTCGGAATGTGTTCCTAATGTACACTCAGTGTAGATATGTATTGAAGGATTGTTAGTGTATTTCAGGTCTTAATGATCTGAGTGCCACTGGTATTTTGTTGTGGATGGTAAAAGCCAGTCTCAATTGTGTTTCCTGCTTTTATAACAGACACCTCTCATCCCACAATTGACTTGATATACAAATGTGCACAATAACGTTCATTGTGGTTTGCAGCCTGATAGATGGCTTTAATAACCCTTACCTCAGATTAGGACTGCTCAAATGGATGTTTCTGTTGACTCAAAGTTGTTCACTCTCCAAGCAGAATGTAATGGAGGCCAGTCATTGATTTCCCTGTAATGCTGCTGGCCCTGTTGTTCCCAGAAACCCTGTATTTATCTCTCGGATCATATTCATATCTCTGAGCTACAGCATCACTTCCACCTCTGTTTATTGATCCGGATACACAAATGAAGCATCGCTCACTGAAGGAGTCTTGTTGCACAATGCACACACCACAGCCTGCATCTGTTCTGTAATGAGGAGTAAAACACTCAACAAACCACTGCTATACTGAGACAGAGATCAGAGAATGGGATCTTGAATGCCTACCTATTGTATTGAGGGTTCTGTAGTTGACATGACACCTAAAGGCAGCTTAGGCAGAAAACTCATGCAAATTCTGTATTTAATCATTTATATGTAAATATTTGTACAAACATTTWATTTTTCACTAGCTAAATGAGTGCAGATCAAGTCTTGATATCATGAGTTGGATTCTTGCACGTAAATGGGTGAAAATCAGCATTGTCAACAAGCTAGTTAATGCTAGCTAGCCGGTGTGTGTTTTCATTTGAGTTACACCTAACTAACTTTACTGACTTTGGGTTGATTTTCAACAACAAAGAGGCTATGCATGCAAAGTTGGCAGTGGAACAGCTTTTTGATTGGTCAGGAAGATACTTCTAAAGTCAAACTTGATCACAGAGTCCCAATTCAGAGAATCTGCAGACGGTGGAGATGCCCTGATGACATTGTGCCTGCCTGCCCTTGGACACCTGAACACCATCTCCGACCACCACCTTTGCTGATGGGTCATGAGAGCTTCCAGATCCTCTCATGACCAATCTGCTGGAGACTTCAAGAAGCACTCAAACAGACTTGATCTAGCTGATCTACAGTCTAACTTTACTGTTGTAGTCTATATTTATTCTTAAATTACTTCTTGTTGTTTATTTTGCTTAAGCGCTTTAAGATTTTGTCTGTAATGAAAAGCACAAAAAAATGTTTATTAGATTATTATTATTATTACCTATGGGCAGGATGTGCATCTCACTCTTAGCTTATTGAGTGAAATGTCAAGGACACTCATTCCTGCTTGCTTTATCTCATTGTGTAATGGGGTGCGTGCTCGTGGCAGGGAAGTCAGGCGCAAGAGAACGAAACTTGTATAAACAGAGTTATTTAAAACCTCTTGACGCTAGGGGTCAGATTTATTTTTATTTTTTATTTCTCAGGTCCAGATTGTAGAATATGCATATAATTTACAGATTAGAATAGAAAACACTCCAAAGTTTCCAAAACTGTCAAAATATTGTCTGTGAGTATAACAAAACTGATTCTGCAGCCGAAAACCTGAGAAAATCTAACCCGGAAGTTATTTTTTTATTTTTTTTATCTGTGTTTCCTGGCCCGTCTTTCTTCCATTTAAAGGGATATCAACCAGATTCCTTTTCCAATGGCTTCCTCGGGCTGTGACCAGGCTTTAGACATAGTTTCAGGCTTTTATTTTGAAAAATGAGCGAGATTTTTCAAAACTAGTCAGGTGTCCTCTGATTAGTTCCTGCGCGCGAGAGGGTAGGTCTCTCTCCTCCTCTTTCCATTTTCTTCTTTTTCCCTCTCTCATCCTCCAGTCTCCCCCTTTTTGCTCCTCCCTTCTTCTCCTTAATTGAATAGGTTACGGTCCGGTTGAAATATTATCGATTATGTTTGTTAAAAACAACCTGAGGATTGATTATAAAAACATTTGACATGTTTCTACGAACATTACGGATCCTTTTTGGAATTTTCGTCGAACGGAACGAGGCTTTGGTTTTCTGAACATAACGCGCAACCCAAATGGCGTTTTTTTGTTATAAAAGTAATATTTATCAAACAAAAATAACATTTGTTGTGTAACTGGGAGTCTCGTGAGTGCAAACATCCGAAGATTATCAAAGGTAAGCGATTATTTTATTGCTTTTCTGACTTTCGTGACCATGCTAATTTGGGGCTAGCTGTTCTAGCATTGATTGATACACTCACAAAAGCTTGGATTTCTTTCTCTGTAAGGCATATTTTCAAAATCTGACACGATAGGTGGATTAACAACAAGCTAAGCTGTGTTTTGGTATATTTCACTTGAGATTGCATGATTATAAATATTTTTAGTAATATTTTGCGCCCTGCAATTCAGCGGTTGTTTAGGAAAATTATCCCGTAAAATGGATCCGTAGCGCAGAGAAGTTAATAAATCAAATCAAATTTTATTTGTCACATACACATGGTTAGCAGATGTTAATGCGAGTGTAGCGAAATGCTTGTGCTTCTAGTTCCGACAATGCAGTAATAACCAACAAGTAATCTAACCTAACAATTCCACAACTACTACCTTATACCAGTGGTGTGCCGTGGGCCTGGGGCTGGGCCTTCAGTGAGGTCCTACACAGTCCCACCCGAATTAATCCACCTCTTTATTACCATCATTATGATGCCTTGGCTCTAGACACTATACATTTAGACAGAAACGCAGTATAACCAGACGTCACTTGAAATT
>NC_036856.1:21796237-21825972 GCF_002910315.2 Salvelinus sp. IW2-2015
ACAGGAAAGAAGCTCCAGGTTATACCCAGCGTAGTTCCCTTTGTTTGTTGGCAGTCAGCACTTTCACTTTCATCGTGTCCCCTAAATGAAAGTTCCTGTTTACCCAAAAACATGACACAATCAATGAGTCTTTTCAATATTTCCCTATTTTTCGTCACCTTTTCATTGTGCAGCTCCGTTGCCCTGCGCGCTTGTTCGTTGAGCTGTAGATCCACTCGGGTGTCCCCAAAAGTTTTCAAAAGCACCATTGCTTGTAAGTGCCCAGCCGTACTTTGGTGTCTCATTGCTGCCTTGGTTAGACAACTRAAGTTTGCAAAGCCAGTGTGGATCCAAACACCAAATCGATCACTTGCAAATAATAGGCATTCCCAGCAGTACAGTTTGCAGTGCTTGTCGGAGCCTGTGAACCATTGATAGCGCTCGTAGTTGGAACTTTGAAAGTGGCGAACGAACCCCTTTCCCACCTGTGACAGGCTTTGTAGCGTCGGCGTCGGGCGACCTCTCCTTACAATGTCTAACTTTTCTTGAAAAGTTTGTCTTGAGAATGGCGTTATAATTATATCCTCGACCAAATCGATATCTTCTCCTCCTTCCGCCATTGTGGGTTGAAAAACAGCTTAGTAGTACGCGAATTAATTCGTTTATCAAATTCAGTTTCCTAGTTCTGAGGTTCTGCATAGACCTGCCCATAGGACCTGCCTCTCAATATTGGTAATCCAATCAAAAGACGTGCACGCACTACGCCTGCTAGCTGGCTCCTGTGTAACACTGGAGCCAGCCAGCAGGCGTACAATAGCCACTCTAAAGCTGATTGGTTGACACTAAATTTAAATTTCCATTCACTTTAAGCTACAAGCGCCCGCACTGTTGATTCTGAAGGACGGAGGGCAGATTTTAGACCCCTGGCAACACATGATGGCTGAATATGATTGGATAAAAGATCTAACATAAAGACCAGCCCTCCAAATCTCAACCTGGGGCTGGAAGCAGTGCAACCAAGAGGAAAGCTATGAAATGAATAGTATAACTCTTACTCTGGGGAATAATTTAATACATATTTGTGGGAAAATATATTTAAAAAAAATTATATTCTGATGATGTTCAGGCCAGCAGAGAAGGCCTTGCTGGCCCTGACGGCCCACCACTGCCTTATACACACAAGTGTAAAGGGATAAAGAATATGTACATAAAGATATATGAATYAGTGATGGTACAGAACGGCATAGGCAAGATGCAGTAGATGGTATAGAGTACAGTATATACATATGAGATGAGTAATGTAGGGTATATAAACATAAAGTGGCATAGTTTAAAGTGGCTAGTGATACATGTATTACGTAAAGATGGCAAGATGCAGTAGATGATATAGAGTACAGTATATACATATACATATGAGATGAGTAATGTAGGGTATGTAAACATTATATTAAGTGGCATTGTTTAAAGTGGCTAGTGATACATTTTTACATGATATTCATCAATTCCCATTATTAAAGTGGCTGGAGTTGAGTCAGATATGTGGCAGCGGCCACTAAATGTTAGTGGTGGTGTTTAACAGTCTTTGCATGGCCTTAGATAGAAGCTGTTGTCAGTCCTCTCCCTAATTTGATCACCTGAACTGACCTCGCCTTCTGGTATATAGAACGGGCGTGAACAGCAGTGGGCTGGATGTTGTTGATCCTTGATGCTCTTTATGCCTCCTGCATGACATTGCGGTGGTGTAGGTGTCCGGAGAGGCAGGTAGTTTGCCCCCGGTGATGCGTTGTGCAGACCTCACTACCCTCTGGAGCGCCTATACAGTTGTGGCGAGCAGTCCCCTACCAGCGCAGGTGATACAGCCCGACAGATGCTCTCGATTAGTCATCTGGAGAGTTTGTGAGTGCTTTTAGTGACAAGCCGAATTTCTTCAGCCTCCTGATGTTTAAGAGGTCGCTGCTACGCCTTCTTCACAACGCTGTCTGTGTGGGTTGACCAATCAGAGTGTCAGATGATTTACACCCGAGGAAACTTAAAACTTTCCACCTTCATCCACTACTGTTCCCGTCAGATGTGGATAGGTGGTGCCTCCCCTGCTGTTTCCTGAAGTCCACAATCATCTCCTTTAGTTTTCGTTGCGTTGAGTTGTGAGTTTATTTATCCTGACACCACCACTCCGAGGGCCCTCACCTCCTCCCTGGTAGGCCGTCGCGTCGTTGTTGGTAATCCAGCCTACCACTGATAGTGTCGTCCGCCAAACCTTGATGATTAGTGAGGAGTGCATGGCCACACAGTCGTGGTGAACAGGAGTAACATTGGGCCCCATGGTTAGGATCCACGGGGTGGACGATGTTTTACCTACCCTCACCACCTGGGAGGCCCGTCAGGAAGTCAGGACCAGTTGCACAGGGCGGAGTCGAACCACGGTCTCGAGCTATGATGACGATTTTGAGCGGTACGTAATGGTGTTAAATGCGGACGCTGTAGTCGCAATGAACAGCATTCTCACATAGTATTCCTCTTGTCCAGATGGGTTAGGGCAGTGTGCAGTGTGTATGCGATTGCGCTTCGTCTGTGGATCCTATTGGGTCGGTAAGCAACAATTGGCAGTAGGGATCATAGGGTGTCAGTATGCGTGATGATATGGTCCTGTGACTAGTCTCTCAAGCACTTCATTTGATGACGGAAGTGAGTGCTACGGGGCGGTAGTCGTTTAGCTCAGTTACCTTAGCTTTCTTGGGAACAGGAACAATGGTGGCCCTCTTGAAGCATGTGGGAACAGCAGACTGGGATAAGGATTGATTGAATATGTCCMTAAACACACCAGCCAGCTGGTCTGCGCATGCTCTGAGGACGCGGCTGGGAATGCCGTCTGGGCCTGCAGCCTTGCGAGGGTTAACACGTTTAAATGTTTACTCACCTCGGGTGCAGTGAAGGAGAGCCCGCAGGTTTTGGTAGCGGGCCGTTTGAGTATTGTCCTCAAAGCGAGCAAAAAAAGTTATTTAGTCTGTCTGGGAGGAAGACATCCTGGTCCGCGACGGGGCTGGTTTTCTTTTTGTAATCCGTGATTGACTGTAGACCCTGCCACATACCTCTTGTGTCTGAGCTGTTGAATAGCGACTCTACTTTGTCTCTATACTGGCACTTAGCTTGTTTGATTGCCTTGCGGAGGGAATAGCTACACTGTTTGTATTCGGTCATGTTTCCTTACAAACTCCGAAAACCAAACATACWAAATAAAGAAAGTGGGTAAAAACCCGTCGCACACCATAACATACTTGGCACCAATACATACAACAAACATTTCCCGACAAGGACAAGGGGGAAAACAGAGGGAAAATATACAACATGTAATTTAGGGAATTGAAACCAGGTGAGTGTGGAAACAAGACAAAACAAATGGAACATGAAAAATGGATCGGCGATGGCTAGAAGACCGGTGACGTCGACCGCCGAACACCGCCCGAACAAGGAGAGGAACCGACTTTGGCAGAAGTCGTGACACATTGATGAGATTATTATTTTTACATTTACAAAGCTATCTGTCTCTGTAAAAACTGAAAAAACGAAAAAGATATTGCACATAATAATTTTCTAGAATTACATCATAATGGAAGTATTCTATGTATGGATTCTGTGTGTACAAGAACTACTACACTCAGCTCCACAAAAATTTGAAATACAATTAAATGCTTGAGCGTGGTGTACACACAATACCAATAATAATACCAGAAAGTCCAACCTATGAGTTGATTTGAAGGTAAGACTTTCTTCTGATTTCAGAGCAGAAAACAGGCTCAGATCTGAGGAAATGGATGTGGTGCATGTTATTGTTCCTTGTCTAGCATTCTTAGACATGGCCCCATCTACTGTACATTGAGATTTAATGCAGAGATCCATAAAGTTGAATTATTTGGGCCACACCCTGGGGATGGCATATTTTATTCATGAGCACTATAAAAATAAAGCTTTTCTCTGGTGGCCCAGGCCAGTAACATATTCTGAGAGCTGGGCCAAATGCTGGTTCTAAATGGATAGTACTGTAGCAAAACAGCACAGCAGCCATGCTTCCTCTTATTCCTCCGGGCTAGTGCAGCGTTAGTTCCAGCCACTGTTGGCCCACAGTAGTTCTTGACCAAGCATATACTTACTACACTTACAATTGGCATTTGTGTCTGTCCATGAAATAGAGTATGCTACTGTTTATTTGGCAACAGCATTGGCATTGTGTGTTGCTTATGTTGTGCAGTGAGTTGTAGGTATTCCATGGCAATAATTTGCTTAAGTTTTTCTCGTCACCTTTCTCCAGTTTCTTTGCCCTTCTGTGAAATGTTCAACAGTTAAACTGATCGACAGCTGGCTTCATGTTTTGTAACTACGGCAACTGACAAGGTCATGTCAGATGAGATGATGGGTAGGCAGGACTGTGCTGGGAAATATTTACTCTCTATTTTTTTGTCCTCTCTCTTTCTCCCACCCTCTCCCGCTCTCACCCACTCACATGCCCACGCAGAATAACCTACTCCACACACGGACATACACACACACACACATTTCTCTTTTACTATAATGAACAAAAATATAAATGCAGCATGCAACAATTTCTAGGATTTTACTGAGTTACAGTTCATATAAAGAAATCAGTCAATTGAAATAAATTAGTTAGACCCTAATGTATGGATTTCACATGACTGGGAATAAAGGTATGCATATGTTGGTCACAGATACCTTTAATGAAAGGTTGGGATGACTATCAGAAAACCAGTCAGTATCTGGTGTAACCACCATTTGCCTCATGCTACACATACACATCTACTTCTCATAGAGTTGATCAGGCTGTTGATTGTGGCCTGTGGAATATTGTTGCACTCCTCTTCAATGGCTGTGTGAAGTCCCCAGCACAAGGTGCACCTGTGTAATGATCATACTGTTAATCAGCTTCTTAATATGCCACAGCTGTCAGGTGGATGGATTATTTTGGCAAAGGAGAAATGCTCACTAACAGGAATGTAAACAAATGTGTGTACAATATTTGAATGGAAATAAGCTTTTTGTGCATATGGAACATTTCTGAGATCTTTTATTTCAGCTCATGAAACATGGGACCAACACTTTACATGTTGCGTTTATATTTTTGTTCAGTATTTCATCAGTATTGAAACATATGGAAATTATATGAATAAATAATAAGGTTACAGATACAGGCATTCAAGAAAAGTCTTGGGCTTTTCTTTCAATCTCTCTGTCAATGGCATCTAAGGGTTGAAAGTTAAAGAAGAGGGTTACCCTCAGTATCCCAATGTTATTCTCCCCTCTCCAACACTGATCCACAAACAGATTTGTATTCCATTGTGTGCCCTGAAGGTTAACCATAGAGTGCTATCAGGGCATTATAAGAACTATAGTTACTAAGGATACTGCACATATACAATATATTCTGTATACACTTAGAGTTGTTCTTTTTTGTATAACTTGAACAGGAATAGATGAGTAGATAAACAGGCCAGTGTGATGCCATTTGAATGTGTTGTCAGAAGACTAACAGATACAGTTAGTTGTGATGTCTTCATGCCTGCCCTAGGCAATTAGGTGATCGATCACGTGTTGGCAGCTATTGTACATTCACCATATTATCAGTTGTCTCATTTGATTTCAGTCAAAATGACAAATCAAATCAACGTTTATTTGTCACGTGCGCSYAATACAGCAGGTGTAGACCTTACAGTGAAATGCTTACTTACAGGCCTTAACCAACAGTGTGATTTTTAAGTAAAAAATAGGTATTAGGTGAACAATAGATAAGTAAAGAGATAAAAACAACAGTAAAAAGACAGTGAAAAACAGTAGCGAGGCTAAATACAGTAGCGAGGCTATATACAGGCACCGGTTAGTCAGGCTAATTGAGGTAGTATGTACACGTAGGTATGGTTAAAGTGACTATGCATCAAATCAAATTAAACTTTGTTTGTTACATGCGCCGAATACAACAAGTGTAGACTTTACCGTGATGCTTACTTACAAGCCCTTAACCAACAGTGCAGTTCGAGAAGAAGAAAATATAGGCTAAAAGTAGGCTAAAATAAAAAGTAATAATAAAAAGTAACACAATAAGAATAACAATAATGAGTCTATATACTGGGGGCACCGGTACCGAGTCAGTGTGCAGGGGTACAGGCTAGTTGAGGTAATCTGTACACGTAGGTGGGGCGAAGTGACGATGCATAGGTATCAAACAAACAGCGAGTAGCAGCAGTGTACAAGAGGGGGGGTCTATGTAAATTGTCCAGTGGCGATTTTTATGAATTGTTCAGCAGTCTAATGGCTTGGGGGTAGAAGCTGTTGAGGAGCCTTTTGGTCCTAGACTTGGCGCTCCGGTACCCCTTGCCGTGCAGTAGCAGAGAAAACAGTCTATAACTTGGGTAACTGGAGTCTCTGACAATTTCATGGGCTTTCCTCTGACACCGCCTATTATATACAGTAGGTCCTGAATGGCAGGAAGCTTGGCCCAAGTGATGTACTGGGCCGTTCGCACTACCCTCTGTAGCGCCTTACAGTCAGATGCCGAGCAGGCGATGATGRAATGGTCAGGATGCTCTCGATGGTGCAGCTGTAGAACCTTTTGAGGATCTGGGGGCCCATGCCATATCTTTTCAGTCTCCTAAGGGGGAAAAGGTTTCACGACTGTCTTGGTATGTTTGGACCATGATAGTTCGTTGGTGATGTGGATACCAAGGAACTTGAAACTCTCGATCCGCTCCACTACAGCCCGTCGATGTTAATGAGGGCCTGTACGGCCCGCCTTTTCCTATAGTCCACGATCAGCTCCTTTGTCTTACTCACATTGAGGGAGAGGTTGTTGTCCTGGCACCACACTGCCAAGTCTCTGATCTCCTCCCTATAGGCCGTCTCATCGTTGTCGGTGATCAGGCCTACCACGGTTGCGTCGTCAGCAAACTTAATGATGGTGTTGGAGTCGTGTTTGGCCACGCAGTCGTGGGTGAACAGGGAATACAGGAGGGGACTAAGTACACACCCCTGAGTTAAGGAGCAGTGTGGCAGACGTGTCGTTGCCTACTCTTACCACCTGGGGGCGGCCCGTCAGGAAGTCCAGGATCCAGTTGCAAAGGGAGGTGTTTAGTCCCAGAGTCCTTAGCTTAGTGATGAGCTTTGAGGGCACTATGGTTTTGAACGCTGAGCTGTAGTCGATGAACAACATTCTCACATAGATGTTCCTTTTGTCCAGGTGAGAAAGGGRGGTGTGGATTGTGATTGAGACTGCGTCATCTGTGGATCTGTTGGGGCGGTATGCAAATTGGAGTGGGTCTAGGGTGTCCAGGAGGATGCTGTTGATGTGAGCCATGACCAGCCTTTCAAAGCACTTCATGGCTACCGATGTGAGTGCCACGGGGCGGTAATCATTTAGGCAGGTTACCTTCCCTWCCTTGGGCACAGGGACTATGGTGGTCTGCTTGAAAAATGTAGGTATTACAGATTCGGTCAGGGAAAGGTTGAAAATGTCAGTGAAGACACTTGACAGTTGGATTACGTCCCGGTAATCCGTCTGGCCCAGCGGCTTTGTGAATGTTGACCTGTTTAAAGGTTTTGTTCACATCGGCTACCGAAAGCGTCATCACACAGTCATCCAGAACAGCTGGTGCTTTCGTGCATGCTTCAGTGTTGTTTGCCTCGAAGCGAGCATAAAAGGTATTTAGCTCATCTGGTAGGCTCCCGTCACTGGGAAGCTCACATCTGGGTTTCCCTTTGTAGTCCGTAATAGTTTTCAAGCCCTGCCACACCCAACGAGCGTCAGAGCCGGTGTAGTAGCATTCAATCTTAATCCTGTATTGATGCTTTGCTTGTTTGATGGTTCGTCTGAGGTCATAAAAGGATTTCTTATAAGCGTCCTGATTAGTCTCCCGCTCCTTGAAAGCGGCAGCTCTAGCCTTTAGCTCGATGCGGATGTTGCCTATAATCCATGGTTTCTGGTTGGGATATGTACATACAAGATCGAGTCCTCGAGCTGACAAGGTAAAAATCTGTCGTTCTGCCCCTAAACAAGGCAGTTAACCCACTGTTCCTAGGCCGTCATTGAAAAAAGGAATAGGTTCTTAACTGACTTGCCTAGTTAAATAAAGGTAAAATAAAATAAATACAAATATACAGTCACTGTGGGGATGATGTCATCGATGCACTTATGCATATATGATAAACAGAGACTAGCAGTAGTGTAAAAGAGGGGTTGGCGGGTGGTGGGTGGCGGGACACAATGCAGATAGTAGCCAATATGCAGGGGCACCGGTTAGTCGGGCTAATTGAGGTAGTATGTACACGAATTTATAGTTGAAGTGACTATTCATATATGATAAACAGAGAGTAGCAGCAGCGTAAAAAAGGGGTTGGGGGGGACCATGCTAATAGTCCGGGTATCCATTTGATTACTTGTTCAGGAGTCTTATGGCTTGGGGGGTAAAATCTGTTGAGAAGCCTTTTGGTCCTAGACTTGGCGCTCCGGTACTGCTTGCCATGCGGTAGTAGAGAGAACATTCTATGACTGGGGTGGCTGGGGTCTTTGACAATTTTTAGGGCCTTCCTCTGACACCGCAAGTGATGTACTGGGCCGTACGTACTACCCTCGTAGTGCCTTGCGGTCGGAGGCCGAGCAGTTGTCTTACCAGGCAGTGATGCAACCAGTCAGGATGCTCTCGATGTTGCAGCTGTAGAACCTTTTGAGGATCTCAGGACCCATGCCAAATCTTTTTAGTTTCCTGAGGGGGAAACTTCACAACTGTCTTGGTGTGTTTGAAACATTCTAGTTTGTTGGTGATGTGGACTCCAAGGAACGTGAAGCTCTCAACCTGCTCCACTACAGCCCCGTCGATGAGAATGGGGGCGTGCTCGGTCCTCCTTTTCCTGTAGTCCACAATCATCTCCTTTGTCTTGATTATGTTGAGGGATAGGTTGTTATCTCTTGGCAAATAGTGTGGTCTACAGTTTATCATAAGCACTCTACTTCAGGCGAGCAAAATCTAGAGACTTCCTTAGATTTCGTTCACCAGCTGTTGTTTACAAATATGCACAGACCTCCCCTTCCCCCCTCGTCTTACCAGAGTGTGGATGGATATCCCGCTAGCTGAATATCCATGTCATCATTCAGCCACGATTCCGTGAAACATAAGATATTACATTTTCTGATGTCCCGTTGGTAGGATATTCATGATCGTACCTTGTCTAGTTTATTGTCCAATGATTGCACGTTGGCAAGTAATATTGGTGGTAACGGTAGCTTTCCCATTCGCCGTCTGCGGATCCTTACGAGGCACCCCGCTCTGTGCCCTCTGTACCTGCATCTCTTTCTCTTGCCAATGATGGGGATGTTGGCCTTGTCGTGTGTCTGAAGTACATCCTGTGCGTCCTACTTGTTGAAGAAAAAATCTTTGTCTAATCCGAGGTGAGTGATCGCTGTCCTGATATCCAGAAGCTCTTTTTTGCCAAAAGATACGGTGGCAGAAACATTATGTACAAAATAAGTTACAAATAACGCAAAAAAAACCCACATAATAGCACAATTGGTTAGGCGCCCGTAAAACTGCTGCCATTTCTTCCGGCGCAATTTTACAAAAATGACTGCAATTCATAGTTCATAGATCATACATACACACAAAAAAGGTCTCTAGGTTAGATTACTTGTTGGTTATTACTGCATTGTCGGAACTAGAAGCACAAGCATTTCGCTACACTCGCATTAACATCTGCTAACCATGTGTATGTGACAAATAAAATTTGATTTGATTTGATTTAAAGGGGTTATTCGGCTCTCCTCATAAGACAACCCTTTTTGGTTCCAGGTAGATCCCTTTTGGGTTTTATGTAGAACCCTTTATGTAGAACCTTTATGTAGAACCTTTATGTAGAGCCGAAGAACCCTTTTAGGTTCTAGATAACACCTTTTTTTCGAATAAGGGTGTATGAATAAAAGGTAGCAATAGCAACTTGATTTGCAGGTCTTTAGCAGGTTGGTTATGTACTCTTAAAGGTTGGGTTGGTTATGTACTCTCTCTTAAAATTTTAACAAGAACCAGCAATACCAGGGCACCTAATAAAACGCAAAATAAAATACTCATGCTCAAGAACGTGGCTTTATTTTTACTGATACTTAATAAAATGCTAAGCATGCATTTGATATACCTTACCATGTGAGGTCTCAGTCTGGCATCCGTCATGGAAAAGTCAAAGACAGTATTAGAATGGATGGCTTTGTCTGAGAGTTGAAAGGCATTAAATCGCTGGTGTTCCTGTGATTAAATGTCAGCTGTCACTCTGCATGGGAGAGCTGCTGTTTCCCCTCACCACCATATGTACAGTAGACTATGCCAGTCCACATGGGGTAAGGCTGGTGGGGGAGTGTGTGTGTGTTGTGTGTGTGTGTGTGTGTGTGTGTGTGTGTGTGTGTGTGTGTGTGTGTGTGCGTGCGTGCGTGCGTGCGTTCTGAACTATTGGTCAACAAGGGTCAGTATTAAAATTAAGTTTGTCCCTTGACAGAGAGGGGATCTTTTATCTGACTCCTTGCAGAAATAATGGACGTTTAGTGGCGCATTGAAGATTGATGTGGGGAAATTCTCAGGCCTATATCTATGCTGCATTCTTACCATCAATCAATCAATCAAATGTATTTATAAAGTCCTTTTTACATCAGCAGATGTCACAAAGTGCTTATATTGAAACCTAGCCTGAAACCCCAAACAGCCACGTGATGTCAGATCCAGGCATGGAACAAGCTTTTCTTCCTCCTCTCCCTGAAACACCCACACAAAATGAAATGACCATTCTGACTTTAAAGTATACAATGTGAAAGGGACCATATTAAAATTATAATTTTTTTCTTCTCTTTTAGATAAACCTTTCTCTGAAGAAAAGTGTTGCTCAGAGAGATCACTTAGTGTTCTCTTGCTGCTCAGGGTGGTGCAGTATAACTTTCATAGCAACAGATTTCACTCTAATGTCTGTTTAAAGAAAGTCTTTAATGCAATGTCTTTGAAAGAATAAGTGGCTTTGGTGTGCTTTTGAGTTTCGCGGCAGTTTGGATTTTTTAGTTATTATCGATTGGGCTGCTGTTTGGAGTTTGATAACAGTGTCAGTAAAAGGGACAGTTAAATGTGATGGTATACTAAGACACTGGGATCCATTTTATGAATTTGATCCCACTCAGTCATCTCCCTTAATGATCTGCTTCAGCAGCTGTAGTGAACTTAGCATGCTCTAATTGGGTTTCGTGGGAATGCTCTTTACTATTTAGTTAGGGCGCTGGAGTTCAACCCCTGGGCCATATAAATACATCACCTTTGAATTGTTATGGTGATGAAAGCCCAGGAAACAATGTGTGTGCCATGCCCGTCAGTGGTAATGCAGTGCATAGGTCCAACTCCACAGGCTCTCTCAATGTAGGTRTGTATGATATACTGAAAGGTTAAGTTCATCAATTTGGTTGATTAGCTGTTAACCAACCACTCATTCAGTGCTCTTGTTAACCTGGGATAATAACAGAGACCTCTGTGTAATCTGTTTGTATCCAGGTCTTGAAGGCATGGCGTACAGGAAGGTGCGTGCGGCCCACAAAGGGTCTCTGGAGCGGGAGGAACTGCAGGCATCCGCCCTGGACCTGGAGTGGGACATGGAAAAGGAGCTACAGGACCCGGGACTAGGACTGGACCGCTTCCAGCTGGAGTGTGTGGAGCATCGGACCGTGGGCAACTCCAACCGTGCTGATCCAGACCCAGACCTGGAGCCCATCCAGCCCTCTGTGTCCGTCTCTCCACACGGTAGGTTTGAGCGGCTGCAGGAGGACCCCAACTACATCTCCCACTTCACCAGGGCTTCACCCAAGGGCCAGCGGAGAAGCAGCTGCAGCCTGGTCAAGTACCTGCTTGCAGGTGTAGGGCTCTTTATCCTGGGGCTACTGATAGGCCACTACGCCCACATCAGGGACAAGCCCACCCCTGAACCCCCCACTGACACAGACCTCCTGGAGGAGCTGCTGAAGGACATCACAGCGGAGAAGATCCAGGCTCTGCACAGGTAGGTAGGCCTTTTCACACATACACCAATTACTCCGTGATTCTCTGTTTTGCCTCAATGCCTGCAGATCGTTTAGAGACAGAGTGTATAATATTACAGGTAATGCATCTTCTTAGTGTGGAGGCATTATGCGCAGCTGCAGAACAATAAGTAGCGAGCTGAGAGGATTTGCATGAAAATTACATTCATTTGGAAGTGTTTCTCTGAGAAGGAGGCTCTCCCAGGACATGCAAAGGTGATTTAGAGCACATTGATTGCTGCTGATCTCGCAGCCAATAAACCTGCGGCCCCTTCTGAAAGCTTTTCTCTGTCTGAGTGAAAGTTAGACATTCTTAGGAAGCAGATGTGGGCTTTTCTGTAACAGTCTCTCAGGGACCTGCATCCTTCTAGCAAAGACAGTCTCCCAGCCAAACWCTGTAGCACACTGTATCCCCACTAGTGACAAGAAGGCCTTGTTCACTCCATGCCCAGCTGTGTATAGCTGACAGGCGGGGACAGGGCCCAAGCAGGTAGTAATGTTAAATTAAATGCCGACAAACCTCTGGTGGCATGATATTGTTTTGGTGCCAAGGATCATGGAATACATGTATATTTGTGTCAGAAAGATAACTTAGTTTCAACTGAACTGAGACAATCTGACTCCCAAACAGGCTTTACAGTTTTGTGTATTTATTATTTATTTCGTCACATTTATTTTTCAAGCGGCAGGGCCAACAGCAGAGCCCAGATTCTCTTGGAGAAAGACACAATATTGTAACCTCAACTAACATTATGATCATGCATTCATCCTCCAACTCATAGTTCATACCTTGGATGTTGTTTACCAAAATAATTGCATTATTTACATGTGGGGCACAGAGCTTAGCCGTGGGAAGATGTTTGGGGGTGGGGGCTATATCAGCCCGCTAATATGGGACTAGTAAAGGCCCAGTGCACTACTTTTGTGAAGAAAAATAACACTTTTTTTTWAATTCAGGAGGTGCTTCAGCACCTTCAGCACCCCTACTTCCTCCAGCTATGGCACAGAGGGAATCCTGCAATCTCTCTCACATACTGATGCTCTATGGGGAGAGGGGATATTGTGGTAGCTCAGAATGTTTCAAAGATAAAAGAAAATTGTTAAATGAAATGGTTTTATCCTCAGTAATTCTCCCACATTAACTTACGGCATTCTGTACTGCTTGGATGCCTCAGCTCTTTCCACTTTATTTGTGACCACTCGGATTTCTGCAGGATGCTAGTAGACTACAATTAACTTTATTTAGTCAGTGTACTGTGTGCTTGGTGATTGGCTATACATAAATAGAAGGGTGGGATTTAGTGTGCTATGATGAACTACGGTATGTAATAGTCTGATGTTTGGGCATTTTCTCCGTTGTGCTCCTGCCAAAAGGCCCATTGTTTTCCCCTGAATAGACTCTTATGCTGAGACGTTGATATTTCTTTGGCTCATTACTGTATGTGTTTGCTTCTTTTACCATTTACACTTCAAAGAAACGTGCAGGCGCATAAACAGTCTCGGTGAAATTGGATTAGCCGAAAATCCCTGGAAGAAGTAAATTTCCCTCTGTTTGTGTCTCTCTAATGCTATTCTTTATCTCCCCGAGACACTCACTCACTAATTATGCCCTGTAATTGATACAGTCCAGCATGTTGGGAGCATTTCTCATCCTCACCAATTGAAATAAATAATCCCAAAGTCAGATTAAGGGTCATGTCTCCAGGCGGATAAGGAAGGAGGGTTTGTGTAGAAGAAAATAAAAACTGTTTGGACATACTGATTACTGTAACAGAGGAAACATGTTGGCTCTGGAAGACCTAAGAAGATACTGCTAGGGACCTTTGGTCTCCTGGTCAATTCCATCTCCAAATGGAAAGGGAGGCTACAAACTGTCTAGGTTTAGTGTCAAACATGGTTGGCAGCTTTTAAAACAGGCCAGAACACAGTACACATAGCCTGCCCAAATACTGTAGCTACCCACTGGGCACAGACGGTAATTCAGAGTTTATTCCACGCTGGTTCAACGTAATTTCATTGGAATTATGTGAAAACAATGTTAATTCAACCAGTGTGTGCCCAGTGGGTATGGTCATCATGAAGAATGGCTTTCTACCACCTTTGGGCTAATAAAGATATTGTGTGATCTGGTGTTATGTGTCATTGACCTAGATTGCCCATAACATTGTCAGTTCTTTTTTTATTCCCCATGGAGACAGACCCATTTGAATGAAAAGATGAAGCCAGACTGTTTCTCTGTGCAAATGTAGTCTGATTTGGGTTGGTGCCAAATTGAATTTATATAGACAATCTTACATTAATCATCAACTGGAGCCATATTAACCCGGCTGGTAGGGTGCCAATCATAAACTCAACAGGAGAAACTTGTGAGTAAGCGCAGCGTTTAAAAATTATGTTGATTCTCTAACAGGTGGAGCAGCCGCAAAACATGACTTTATCTTGATTACAGCTAGAATATGACAAATAAATACAGTKAGAGTCTTATTGTACCACATATTTCTTATCTACCTTTAACACATTTGGGGTTGTAGTTATAAAAATATAGAACGATGCCCAGAAATGAGACTCACACCTCCATATACCTGTGCACGGGTGTTATGGCTTTTGTAGCTCTGACTAGAATACATCTCTTTCTCTCTTTCTCGCTCCCTCTCTTTCCATCCCTCCCTCTTAATGAATCTCTCTCCACTGAGGGGGCTGTGAATGGACTACACCACAAGATAATCTGGGGCTTATATTATGACCTGGTGATAGGACTGGTAACATTCCTTTAATAGAATACCTAGACTTAGTGAGGATATTATGCATTCGTTAACAGACATCTCATTATGATTGAAAGCTTTTGAATAAATAGAACAGAATATTGTTGTGGGAATATAGTGTCATATGGGAAATGCTTGAGGTGCATGGGAATTGAATAATGACCTAATTGGTTGTCAACATGAACCATTGCRAAGTCGGCATACAGCTATTATAGTGTGGCACTTAAATCAATAAAAGTATGTTTGGTATACCGAATAATGTAGGATGTAAATGCAAAACTAAAAGGAGATTTAAAGAAATGGAATCATGTTATATATGGCCATATACAGTATAGTGTGCATAGTACGGTACTGTATTTCAGCATGCCCAATGTTTTATGTTTCACTTTTTTGTGCTGTAATAATTCTTAGCGTGCTGTAAGTATAAAGGCACAGGGCAAGACCCAGATGCAGACAGGGGAGGCAGATGATTTGAGTCTCTAATATTTATTAGTCCAAGGGACAGGCAAAAGATCATAAACAAGGTCAGAGTCCAGGAGGTACAGAGTGGCAGGCAGGCTCGAGGTCAGGGCAGGCAGTATGGTCAGGCAGACGGGTTCAGAGTCAAGGCAGGCAAGGGACAAACCCAGGAGGACTACCAAAAGAGAGATAAGAAAAAGCAGTAGCACGGAAAACCACACTGGTTGACATGACAAGACGAACTGGCAACAGACAAACAGGGAACACCGGAATAAATACCCAGGGACTAATGGGGAAAACGAGTGACACCTGGAGGTGGGTGGAGACAATCACAAAGACAGGTGAAACAGATCAGGGCGTGACAGTAAGGTATGAGCTGTGTCTGTTTATTGTGTATGTAAGAGAGAGAATGAGAGACTGTGTGTGCATGCCCGCATGCAGCTTCTGCTGAATCTGTACGACCACTGCTCACTCAAGGCTAAGACCCATTGTTAGGATACAAGTTGAGATCGATTGCTGTAGAATGAAATTGATATTCCCGGGGTGTGTGAAACATAATTAATAACGGTGCATTACAATGGCCATCAATAAGCAGGAGACTACCCTAGTCCCACTGTCACTCCCAGGACAACAGGACAGCACCTTCTTCTTCTTAAAGAGAAACTACATTTGAGCAGACAGATAGATAATGGTATGTTTGAATGGCATTGTATTTTCTCCTGGCACAGCTCCTACTTCCTGGTGGAGCAGGATGTAAAATAATGTCAAACGGCGTCCATTTGGTGAACATGGAACTTGCATAGCAGTCGTCTGATGGGCGAGGGAGGCGGTGACATGATGAGGCAGGACAGAGATTGTTCAAACTCTCTCCAGCGCAAGAGTGTAGAAATAATGAGGACTTGAAAAGTATTGTATGCCAAATTGGTGCTCCCAATATTTCAACAAGCACCAGCAATTACCAACATCTCCCCCAACATTCAGGTCAATTCAGGTCGATTTTTAGAAGCAGTGAAATTTGTTTTTAAAAGAAGAACTTGAAAATCAACTTTGGGAAACAGATTGCTGCTATGGCAACTAGCAGGATGAGCCCTCGCATGCACGACTTTGGCTCAGTCCAACCAAACGTCCACGAGTGTGAAGCCTAGGGTGCTGGTTTGTGAAAAGCAATTAAACTAGGGAGCTCGTCTCTGTGGTGGAAGGGAGCAGTAGGCTACGGGTGTCAGGAGTCAGAACCACGGCCCATCAGCCATGCCGGATGGATCCACTGTGAGCCCATGACATTTAAAACAAACAGTGATTAAGCAGGAGATTACCAAAGTGACTCTGGCTGCTGAGGTCATTTTGATCATTAGATCGTTTTGGGTGACACCAAGGTAATGTCTCCCTCCTGCCTCCTGTACGCCACACTCCAACACTGCAGTCGTATTTCACTCTGCKTCCTCTGCCCTACTCCTGAAGCCCAGCCCTTCCTTGCATGACAGCACTCAAATATTTAATAATCTACTGTACCTCAGAATTGGAACAGACAACATTACAGATGGCAATTACTTAACAAAATGTGCAACTTCAATTGGACCTTTAGTATATAGGCTAAACTTCACATAATTGTGCCAGCCATAGTCTCTGACTAGTAATACAATGATATGAAGGTGAAGTTGCATCATTGGATAGAGGAGGTCATTAAATCTAAGTCTCCTGATGACCATCTTTGTGATCATAGTCAGACTTGATTGTCCATTGGAAGTCAAAGGTCACCATCACAATCCATCCCAGTGAGTGCAAGTTCAAAAGTTCAAAAGTTCATGAGTAATAATAATGAGGTGGGTGAACGGCGCCAAACGGTTGGGGATATGTTTTATTGAGACCTCACTCTTCAATATTTTTATAAAGCAGGTCCAAATGCAGCTCAGGTATCACGATGACTGAGTGAATGACAGTTCTAGCTCTACACAGCTGTGTCGGGGTGACACTGCTGGGGTGATTCTTACACATACAGTAGCAGACGTTGGACACATTTTTTATTCTTCTCCATTTTAGCTGCACCATTTACTGGTCGTATTTTTACAGTGCCAAGGCCGCCATGCTTTAGAATGACCATTCATGATTCACCGTAAACAATTGAAATCAAATTACAAAGTTCTGAATATTTTGGTGATGAATGCACTTATTCTAATTACAAAACATCAAATACTAGATTTGAATATCTGTATTGAAATCATATGTACCATCTGTTTGAATACTCTTTAATTGCGATGGGCATTGAGTGATATGTTTTCAAACTGAACATTTGCCATCTTTTCCAATTTATATTTTATTTAATCTTCTTCTCCTCTTTTCTACTACAGCTAGTACTACAGCTAGTATGTCAGTTGACATCCATAAAGTCTGTTAAGGGAGGCTGTCCTGACAATGTTTTTTACAAAAAGGGATGACTTGATTGCTGTTATTTCCTGTGGCAGTCAATGCCCCTGTCAGTCAAAATGGTGTAATTGTCATGTTCAACACACTCAGTGCATCAATAGATGATGACGTCAATGGTTTTAACTTCCATTTTTATTATAACCCTCTTTTCCTTTTAAGTGTTAAAAAGGGTTTGGATGAAGTTCTTGTTAATGAAACAAATTATCTGATTTCAGAGGACTGCCAGTGCTGTCTCCCCTTCTCTGTGGTAGGAAATCATGTAGACGGTGGTCAGGTTGGTGACCAATCTTACTGCTGCTTGCTCACCCTGTGACTGTAGTGATTGAGGGTCAGTGGGATGTCTCTGTTTTTTGTTATCATCTTGCTTGCCCTCTTCTGTACCCTGTCCAGTGCAGCTTGCTGCTTCTTTGTGCAGACTACCAGCAACACACTGGTGTAACAGTTTAACTTTAGTCCGTCCCCTCGCCCCGACCCGGGCGCGAACCAGGGACCCTCTGCACACATCAATAACAGTCACCCACGAAGCATCGTTACCCATCGCTCCACAAAAGCCGCGGCCCTTGCAGAGCAAGGGGAACCACTACTTCAAGGTCTCAAAGCGAGTGACGTAACCGATTGAAACGCTATTAGCGCGCACCACCGCTAACTAGCTTGCCATTTCACATCGGTTACACTGGCATACTCCAGGCATGGTTGGATCAGAGTGGTGTAGATATCCACAAGTCACTGCCTGGTACTGTAAATGTGTTGGTCCCCACTGAGTTAGTTGTCCATGTGGAAGCCTTGATTTTTTGTGCTTGTTACAACTGGAACAGCCTGTCTACCCAAGATTAGTGGAGCATGTTTGGAGAAGCAGATTCTTAGCTCAATGGACTTCTTTCCATTAAGAAAATGTTGTTGTCTGCCGCCCATTCCTCTTAGCTTAATTGTTTTATCAACAGAGAGGTGCACCCTACCCAGCAAGCCTTAACAGACCGCTCTGCCACTATATTCTCCTAAGTTCTTTCTGTTAGGTGCCCTTCCACTCAACTACATGGCTATATCCCAAAGGGGAGATAGTTGACATGCAGAAGTATTATACAGGGAATAATGAGGTAGTTTCACTAGAGGGCACTGTCTCAAATATATTGTAGGAATACATCTTTGAACAAGTGCCAATTCCCCTGAGACACCCTCGGAGAGTGGGGTCATGGCCAGGGATCAGCCATTAATGAAGGCGACCCTGGAGCAATTGGGGTTAAGTGCCTTGCTCAAGGGCACATCAACAGATGTTTCACCTAGTCAGCTCAGGGATTCGAACCAGAAAATGTTCAGTTATTGGCCCAACGCTCTTAACCGCTAGGCATTACATAGGCATTATGTCTGGGTAACTACTGTATAAGGGAATACCTGATAATCGTATGCCAGATGTGAAGTAACAGGTTGATTACCATACAGAATAATTTGTGCTGCCAGTGTTGAATTTCCTCTCAGACATGCTTTATTGAATCATACACTCTTTGCTATATTAGAATGAAAAACAGCACCCAACATGCCGAGGTAAACGATGACAATGCTTTGAGTTTTATATAGGGAGTGACTAGCAGGGAGCAGGCTGCTCAGCATGGCAGCGRTCACCGTGCATGTTTGGTTTATTTTTCAGCACTGTCGGATAATAGTCAATAGGCCTCTGTAGTCAATGGGCTGCTGTAGTCAATGGGCCTCTGGACAGTTACTGTGAGTGACAAGCATTGTCTCAATGAACAACTCCACTGCACTGTGGGTAAATTGTCTAATCCTTTCGTGGCCTAACTGTAGAGGCCAGGAGATAGAACCAGGAAAGGAAAGGGAAAGGGGCATACTAGAGGTTCTCGCTGTTTCACTGCAGGGCCATGGTCTGAATGGACTTCCTAGAATACAGTACAGTATGTGGAGGGTTGTACTCCCCCCATCTAAAGAGCCTTGTACTGCAGCTGTGCTGTGGCAGGGAGAGCGGCGTTGGAGCTGAACCCTGAGCGCCATCAGGCGTCCTGAGTTTGTGTGCATAAACACAAAGCTCTTTAGATAAGAATTGAGGCCCTGGCCTTCTATGGCTAATCGTGAGCTGAAGTCAGCCTTGAAGAAGCAGACAAGGTGCTGTCATCAGGATCTGTTTTATCCTCCTGTGAACACACTCTGAGAGCAAGGCCCTGTGCTATTTAGAGACCGCATGTTAATAAAACATCATACTGTTCATTGAAGTTGAAAGGCGCCTCGACCCCATTTTAAGTTGAAATGCCTTAAAAGCCCCATTATACATTCTTATACATTCTTGGTACAAAGGATGAAGTACAGTGCCAGGCTTTGATTTGTCATAGCAGGGTCTTAGAACTAATTCTGAAGCTGCATTGAGTTGTTAATATCACTGTTTGTTTACTTGACTTGTTTATTTGGTGAGGTGAGGCTCTGTGATAATACTATGATGAAATGAGTTGTCAAGAGTTTCTGTACACTGTTCCGTAGAACAGATTTAGGATATGTGTTGTTTTATTAATGACTATAGCCTAAAGAGCTAAGCATTATGTTTAGGAACTATACTGGGAACAGAGGACCCACCTCATGCTCTGTGCCAAAGCCAGTGGAGAGAGATCTTGCATGGGGCTTTTTGAAGTGAACTTGCCTTCAGGGCCAGGGAGATTGATAATAATTGCCAGACACATCGWGGCAGGTAATTATTTTCCTGTTTTATCCAGCCAGGATGAGGACATTTCATATGCTTTCTAGAAACTACTGCTGTTGTTTATATACTGTAACATCAATAGGGTCGCAGCTGTAAAAAAGTTTTTGTAAAGGGATTTGAATTTTTGGGGATTGTGAATTATGAAATTGAGCCTGAAGTTATATTTTTCTGTTTTAATAACAGCTTCTTTTTTTTTCTTCAATAATTTACATCGCCTTGCATGTGTGTCTCTGCTTATGCAAATGTACGATGTCCATATCTGATTGAAGCCCATTAATGTCCTGCAGACATAGCTGCTCCTCTGAGCACACTGCATTCAGACACACATACTCTGTTGAGTAGAGGGAGTAGGCCATCTGATTCCTGCCTTTTAAAACAGTGAGCTTCCACACCACCAATAACAGGTACAATAGTGTGTGTGTGTGTGTGTGTGTGTGTGTGTGTGTGTGTGTGTGTGTGTGTGTGTGTGTGTGTGTGTGTGTGTTGTGTGTGTGTGGTGTGTGTGTGTGTGTTGTGTGTGTGTCAGACACAGACCAGACACAGTCCCTAACATATTTGTGTGGAAACAGCATTACAAAATGTCCCTCAATACACAATACACTCTAAACAAGACCCTCTTCATACATTGGGTGTTGAGGTAAATGCTGTCCTCTTTCCAATGTAGCCCATTGCCCACAGATATGATCATATCTTTCCCTTCATCACATAGTCACAGTGCTGTGATGTTTTTGCCACAGGCCTCTGCCACATATCAGCTGCAAATGTTCCTCCTTGCTGCTTTTTCTTTTATCTTCACCACATGAACTGAGTGCCAGTGATTTGGAGCAGAGTGAGAGCGGTGCATGTGTGCCGTGGAGAGGTCCCCTCTCTGTCAAGGTGGCAGTGACACACGGTTGTCTCACTCAGGCCATTCCATTTGGGACAGCACCGGGGACATTTGCCTTCAGATGTCACCTTGGCTCAGATGTGAGCTTTTGGCCTGGGTTTAGTAGGCTTGTTGCTGCCAGGCAATGTTCACACACACACCCACCCTACACACACACACACGCACACACACCCACCCTACACACACACACACACACACACCCTACACACGCACACACACATTCTCTCTTCTTTCTCCCTGGTTCTCCTCCCTTCCTTCATCCCTCTCTCTTCTCTCCCCACCTGGAGACCTGTCCTCCCCTGTAACCCTGAGTTTTAATTGCCTCCCTTACATGATGATTAATCCACCAGACCACTCCAGCAGTCTCCCCCAGGACTCTGGCCACTCTAGGACCTTTCATCCCTATGTACTGGAATGCACTAATGTGTAAAAACTATTTAAGGCGTCTGCATAAAACGAAAAGTTCCCATTTGACTTCATTGTAGTTGGATACAGTAGATTAAACTCTAAAATATATGTATTTGTTGAAATTCAGTTTGTCATGGATACTCCTTTGCGTTCAGATGTCACGTCAAATTCAGAGCTCTCTAGTCCCCTATTTTCTGTCAGATTTTGTTTTAAAGGCCTTGGGGGGTTTGTGGATTAATGAAAAGCAAGGAATTCTTTAAATTAATTTCTGTCTGGCACAATACAATGTACAAGTCATGATCAATGGGAGAAGCCTTGCCTCGCTCGAGACGGGTGACATTAACAGTCCAGGAGACGCTTCTCTTTCTGCAGGTGGTTTGTCATTTTGAACTCATTCTCAGTGTGTGAGCAGATGTCTTGAATAAAAAAAGTCTTTAGAATCCCCACAGGAAACAATGGTGGTTATGCCAGCTCTGTCTATAGCATCATTTGAGCGTTCTCATTGGAGCCCAGCAGGTCAAATAAAAGGGAAATTATGTTCAGCCAACCTGAGCCGAACAAACATATATATTTTGTATTTTAGCACAGGAGCTATGTTGGCGGCACAAAACACATCCTGTTTGGTGTTGTTAAAGTCATTGACATTTCAACTGTGATAACTAATCTACCGGATTTCATTTTATTGTGTTATTTTCTTCCTTCCTCCGTGTAAGCCAGGTCAGGTAATGACAACAGAGGATGACTCACATGGACAGATCAGTGTGATTGTTATGCTTATGTGAGCGTGAGTGTTAGCCTCAGACTGAGGGTCATACCCCCTGAGAGCCCAATGGATAGACCCTCTACCGGGGGGGTGTAGCTGTGTGTGCAATCTGTTGTTAGTCTGCAGCCAGGGATTGGCCGTCTTCTCACCTGGCTCCTGCTGCCTGCCTGGGCCACACCATGCCCCCACCCCCCACCAAAGATGCTTCATTCTCCCTTTGCCAGGTTTTGGTAAAAATYCATTCTGTCCCGATAATCATATTTCACCTCTGTGAAGGGGAGCTGGTTAGCGTTAAAGACCTTACTTGACGACGACGCAGCGAGAAAGGAATGTGTTAGAAAGTGATAAGGAGGGCCCATCTAATACAGGGGAGTGCATTTCCCCCGACAACCTCCTTACCTTGGTGCTAATCTCTCCCACTATTTGATGTTTACACTGTGTGTAGAGCCTCCATCTCCCGGTTCCATGGGCTAATAGTTTAGTCCTAATCCCCCTTTGCATTAGCATTGATCCCCAAATAAAATCCCTATTTAGTGCACATCCTAGAGTCCCCAGTACACCCAGGTTTAGAAAACACTACAGTCAGTGGGTAGTGAAGGTACTTACAGTTGTGCTGCACAGTGAAGGAATGGTGGGGGCGGATAACTAAGTATGCTGAGTGGAGGAGGCTGCTCTCTATGGAGCAGAGCAGAGCAGGGCTGTGTGGTGTGTGTATGAGAAAAGGCATGGCTTGTCACTGACTCAGATGCATTGCTCCAGTAAGGCTGTGTGTTTACTGCCGGTGTTGTGCCGAAAAGCTCCCCCCTGCCAGAATTCTCCCACCACCTTCGCGTGAACGCGCACACACTCAATTCTTCATTGCTGCGACTTGCTTGCTAATTGAGATTTCTGATCACTTTAGGCTGCGTTTCATTTTATTTTTTATGTTGGTTTGATCGCGGGGAAGGCACTAGTAATGTCTGCAGTTTTCGGTTTGGCTATTTCTTTCAAGTGTATTCATCTATAAATAAATCTCTTCGACAAAATTCATCATCTCTCCCATGTTTTATTTGACTAGTAGTTGTTCTGAAATGTTTATTGCTTGCCTACATTTMACTCCCTCCTSTATGTTTAATATAACACACATACATTAATTATTCATTTCGGTTGCCTATCCTGASGTGAAGTTTGTTCTATAGAAAGTATTTGACTCTGATGTGTGCCACAGAAAGTATTTGACTTTAGCCACAAAATTAAGGAAATTAGAAGGGGMGGGGYGGATTTCYGCAAGGCCATTTTCTTGCRTGCCGAAATTCTCTCCCCCCTTCTATCTTGGGACTGCAACGCCTGATACACTTCAGAATCATTTTGGTAGCTTATGTTGACCAGTAGTGTGTGCCACAGAAAGCAAAATTAGAGTATAKAGAAACACAAACATTTATTTTAGAAACATTTTGTAATGTTGAAGAAAATAAAGGTAATACACAAATATTATCACACAATAACACAAAGTTAAGTTTGCTAACAAACATTAAATAAGAAATACACATTTTGATCTTTGCATAATAAGATATAAATGACAATAAATCAAATATAAAAATACAATAAATACCATAAACAAATATTGGAAWGCTGCATCAGCTCGACTGAACATTTAGTCCACTTTTTATGGAAAGTTTTCCAGGTGATACCGTCGCCTGGACCTCAAGCCTAACCTAGTCCTGACAGGCAGCGCAGACATAATCCTCCAATGATGGGATGGTTTCATACAGGACTGGTGGAACCATCGTGTGCAGCGGTCACAACCAATCWGAAATMTATGATGTATAATGTTAATGTATTTAAAATATTAAATACATTTTCTTGAATTACAATTATTTCATTATCAGACAAAGAGGATGATACTACCTCTAGAAATATTACTGCTTATACAAATTTGTACTCCTTAAAATGTGCCTTTAGAAGTGAACAAGCAATTACCCAGTTAGTGTCTTCCTCATTATTGTCCACCTCCCCACATAAGTGGCACAGTTGGCTCAGGTCATCTAGCAAAACATAATGTCAGGTAGTCTATACATCTTTACATGTATTTTCCTGAGCAAATAGGGAACAGGGAACAAGGGAATATTTTAGGTTTCTTGTAACAGAATTATTTAAATACATGTGTTTAAGTGGCCATCTAGTCAGAAGTTGGATCAAAGATAACCTTGAAATATCTATATAAATGTTGTTTTTTTATCTACAATTATATTAAATTAGAAATTGAACATYCCAGTGTTTTGGAGGAGAGGGACATCTTTGTCCGTATTTGAAAAGACAATCGATTCCTCCTTAAGAACACATTCAGCAAACTGGGGTAAAATAATTGATGGGCATTTCAGTTTTCCCCAACAAAATTATGTTACACTTAAGATTATAATTCGGAAGTTTACAACGACACAGCTATTATATAATTTGACAGTTCTGTTTGTCCTTTTAGTCAGTATACTTTCAGTAGGTTAATTGTACATTACTTATACTCTCATACTTACTTTCAAGGCAAAGACCCCACAAGAAGTAACATCTTGTTGGCATGGGTGAGGAAGGTACCACACGCCCATCTGGAGATATTACACCCCTTCTCTCTCAGGAATGATCTGAACATATATGTTAATACAAGTACAGCAGTTTGAAACACTTTATCGATTACAATATGGAGAAAATGGCCTTGCCGAATCCCTCCTCCCCTTCTAAATATCCTTAATTTTGTGGCTAGACTCAAATACTTTCTGTGGCACACACTTCTGGTCAACATGAGCTACCAAAATGATTCTGAAGTGTGCCAGTCGAATAAGACATGGGAGAGATTACAAATTTTGGCAAAGAGATTTATTTATAGACTAATACACTTGAAACAAATAGCCAACCGAAAACTGCAGACATTACTAGTGCCTCCACAGCGATCAAACCGACCTAAAAAATWAAATGAAACGCAGCCTAACGTGATCAGAAATCTCAACTAGCATGTCGCAGCAATGAAGAATTGAGTGAGTGTGCGTTCACGCGAAGGGGGGGAGAATTCTGGCAGGGGGGTGCTATTCGGCACAACACCTGTTCCCTCAAGGCAAAGCACACAGGGCTGCAGTGCCTCCACTATCAGTCATCCAACCCCGCAAACACCCCCGTCCCAACTACGATACGCCCACAAACCCACAGCGGCACCCACAGTCCATTTTAGTGCAAGGGACGTGCTTTGCATCAAGGGTAGCCACATGTCCCAAATTGTACTGGAAATTCTGACTCTTTGTCCRGCAACCAAACAGTTATGTCCCGCATTTTACCAATGAATTCAAACACCACCAATTTAGAAAAAAAGTTTGATTTGTCCCTTACTTCAGTCAGACATTCCAACCTATCTTGCAATCATGTTGCGCTTATGAACAGATATATAGCCTATCATAAGTATATGTTAGTCTACTGGTGATGTTAAACACTTCTCCAATCGTTGCTGAGATCTGATATTCTGAGCAGCGAAAGACGAGATATGGGCCAATGTCATAGCCCTATCATCAGCCAATCACTTTTCTCAAATCCGTTCGGGGTAAAATCCAGCTAAACTTGGAGACGACAGTTGCATAACTACTTACGAAAAGCATGCATCTGACGAAGAGCTACAAAATTAAGTAAATAGGCGTTAGACCAAAATAATTTTGTCAAATTTGAGAGGCTCTCCATCCTCATTAGCTGCTCATTCAACATATTTGCTGCTACTCCATGCCGTTTTAAAAGTCTCCCTAACTCTTTTACATTCCCTGTCAGAGACCAACCAGAAAGGTTTCCTTGGCCAAATATTCCCAGATTTTCATAACACAGCCACATATGTGGTCTCTCGTTTAAGCATCAACAAATGCTGCTTCAATTAGCTCTCCATGGTCAATCCGACGTCTGCAGAAGTCAGAGCATTCATACTTCTTTGCTTCTTGCCACTTGCCACTTGGTTCAGGTCTAATCTCTAGCCATCCAGCTAATTAAAAGCAACTAGCTAAACGAAAAGCCAATACCTTAACTCTTCTGAGATGTTGGAGTCTATTTCCCGGTGCTTAACATAGGAGCACAGCCAAGATAGCATGAAGTAAAAAGGCTGTACCGTTTTTCCACCAGCATCTCCATCCCGAATCTCCCCATTGCCCCCCAGCAAAATTAGCCTAAACTACCAGACAAAGGTTTTAGAACACCTACTCTTTGAAGGCTTTTTCTTTATTTTACAATTTTCTAACATTGTAGAATAATAGTGAAGATATCAAAACTATGAAATAACACATATGGAATCATGTAGTAACCAAAAAAAGTGTTAAACAAATCCAAATATATTTTATACTTGAGATTCTTCAAACAGCCACTCCTTGCCTTGATGACAGCTTTTCACACTCTTGACATTCTCTCAACCAGCTTCATGAGGTAGTCACCTGGAATGCATTTAAATTAACAGGTGAGCCATCTGAAAAGTACATTTGTGGAATTTCTTTCCTTCTTAATGCATTTGAGCCAATCAGTTGTGTTGTGACAAGGTGGGGGGGTATACAGAAGATATTCCTATTTGGTAAAAGACCAAGTCCACATTATGGCAAGAACAGCTCAAATAAGCAAAGAGAAACGACCGTCCATCATTACTATAAGACATGAAGGTGTCACGATCGTCGTAAGAAGCGAACCAAAGCGCAGCGTGGTTTGAATACATTCTTCTATATTTAATGAAGAACACTTACACAAAAAACAACAAAACGAATAAGACGTACGTGACCACTATAATAAACACTGTGCAAACAGTGTACATACAACATAACATAGACAATAACCCACAACCCACAATACAAAACAGGCTACCTAAATATGGTTCCCAATCAGAGACAACACAAAACACCTGTCTCTGATTGAGAACCATATCAGGCCAAACACATAGAAATAGACAAACCAGACATACAACATAGAATGCCCACTCAGTTCACACCCTGACCAAACAAAACATAAAACATTCAAAGCAAACTATGGTCAGGGCGTGACAGAAGGTCAGTCAATACAGAACATTTCAAGAGCTTTGAAAGTTTCTTCAAGTGCAGTCGCAAAAAACATCAAGTGCTATGATGAAACTGGCTCTCATGAGGACCGCCACAGGAATGGAAGACCCAGAGTTACCTCTGCTGCAGAGGATAAGTTCATTATTGTTACAACATTTTGGAAGCACACGGCATCTCTGTACAGCGCTCGATTTGGCCTCCGCGAGCCTCCAGGGCCAGCGCTATTGCGTCACACCCTCTTTACGGCGCGTCCGGACCACTTTTCCAGATCAATCATAAATTGGCTTTTACAGTGAAATGCTGCTGAAGCTCATCGGAGTGTTGCTCCGCCACTTCTCACAATGTTGCTTGATTATTAAAGGTAGATCAAAGCTGAATCAATGTCTCGGAAGATCACATAATGATTCATTAGTATTCTATATTACAGAACCAAATAAAATAGCATAATGTTACTGTTACATCAAAAACACCAACTTAGTCATTTCTTATGAGATTTTAGGATGGTTAGCTGAATAGTAAAAAAAACACTGTCATGGGCCAAAACTCAACAGCTCACACCACTAGGCAGAATTAGCTTGGATTGAAACAAAATACAGGAAAGCTACGTAGTGTGTGAACATCATTTACTCTAGTTTGCTCACAAAAAAAGTGATTGAAATAAGATCTAAATGCATATTCCCATGAAACGGATTAAGATCAAATTTTTACATTTACATTTACATTTAAGTACAACATAAACATAGACAAATAACCCACAACCCACAATACAAAACAGGCTACTAAAATGGTTCCCCATCAGAGACAACACAAAACACCTGTCCTGATTGAGAACCATATCAGGCCAAACAAGTAGAAATAGACAACCCGCATACAACATTAGACTGCCCAAGCTCAGTTCACACCCGTGACCAACAAAAATAAAAACATACAAAGCAAACTATGGTCAGGGCGTGGACAGATTACGCCAAAGGATCCCCCCCGCCCCCTCAAGGTGCGCACTCGCCGCAAACTAAACCTTGTATCGAAGGGGAGGGTCTGGGTTGGGCATCTGTCCGCGGTGGCGGCTCCGGCGCGGGACGTGGACGCCACTCCACCACTTAGTCATTACGCGCTTTGGTGGCGGCCTCCTGGAGCAGGACCGCTTGCGATGCGAGCCCGGCACTGAAGACCCGTAGAGGGCGCCACTGGAGCGAGGGTATATATACCTGTGCAAACATATTAATATTATAGAGAGACATAGACACTAACTCCACAAGCACACGATATACAAAAAAGGATACCTAAATTTATGGTTCCACAATTGCAGAGACAACTGCAAAACGGCAGCCTGTCTGCTGATTGAATCTCTATCAGGCTACACCAGTAAAGATCTAGCTCAATCTCGAATACCATTCAGCACATAGAATGCCCACTCAGTTCACACCCTGACCAAACAAAACATAAAACATTCAAAGCAAACTATGGTCAGGGGTGACAGAAGGTCAGTCAATACAGAACATTTCAAGAGCTTTGAAAGTTTCTTCAAGTGCAAGTCGCAAAAAACATCAAGTGCTATGATGAAACTGGCTCTCTGAGAGACACGCCACAGAAATGGAAGACCCAGAGTTACCTCTGCTGCAGAGGATAAGTTCATTATTGTTACAACATTTTGGAAGCACACGGCATCTCTGTACAGCGCTCGATTTGGCCTCCGCGAGCCTCCAGGGCAGCGCTATTGCGTCACACCCTCTTTACGGCGCGTCCGGACCACTTTTCCAGATCAATCATAAATTGGCTTTTACAGTGAAATGCTGCTGAAGCTCATCGGAGTGTTGCTCGCCACTTCTCACAATGTTGCTTGATTATTAAAGGTAGATCAAAGCTGAATCAATGTCTCGGAAGATCACATAATGATTCATTAGTATTCTATATTACAGAAACCAAATAAAATAGCATAATGTTACTGTTACATCAAAAACACCAACTTAGTCATTTCTTATGAGATTTTAGGATGGTTAGCTGAATAGTAAAAAAAACACTGTCATGGGCCAAAACTCAACAGCTCACACCACTAGGCAGAATTAGCTTGGATTGAAACAAAATACAGGAAAGCTACGTAGTGTGTGAACATCATTTACTCTAGTTTGCTCAAAAAAAGTGATTGAAATAAGATCTAAATGCATATTCCCATGAAACGGATTAAGATCAAATTTTTACATTTACATTACATTTAAGTAATTTAGCAGACGCTCTTATCAG
>NC_036856.1:21825997-21891003 GCF_002910315.2 Salvelinus sp. IW2-2015
CAAATTAAGTCCAAATTTAGCCAAGAACCTCTTATCAGAAGATTTATTTAATTAGTATATCTATCAAAACTGTATCTAGTTTGTCCCTGTTTTTAAGAGGAAAACGGTTTTTAACAATTTTTTTTTTTTCAAATCCATATATATTGGGCCATCCCTTATTGTCTTCTATTTGTGTGTCGTAAACAAACCACCAATCTCTGTAATATTCTGACATGCCAAAAATCTAATTTGAATGGACTTACAGTAGACAGAAGACGCCCGCGAGAAATATCTTACTCGATGATTAGGGCGACGTTACCAATTTGGTGCATTCACCTTATGATATCCAGTGGACAACCACTTTACAATAGTGCATCTAACTCTTTTAAGGGGGGGGGGTTAGAAGGATTACTTTATCCTATCCTAGTATTCTTCTTTTTGGCATGAAGATTCAGTTTGAAGGTTTTACTGGTAGAACGTGGCCAACGTTTTGCTACACTGTCCTGCGAATGTCCCGCAAATCATCCTGTGTCACACATTTGGGGATTTTAATGTGGTCACACCTAGTAGCTCCAAGCCATATCCAAAATACCAGTTTGGCAGTTTGCTCATTCTGATTTGAAAATGTGGGAATAATGTGGGAATATGGTTTAGCAGGTGGCTGTAAAATGTTGTTTTTCATTGATCATCAATCATAATATCAGTTATTCGTGCCACCTGTGCACCATGTGCTCTCCACTGCTTATCCAGAGCGACTTACAAATTGGTGCATTCACCTTATGATATCCAGTGGAACAACCACTTTACAATAGTGCATCTAACTCTTTTAAGGGGGGGGGGGTTAGAAGGATTACTTTATCCTATCCTAGGTATTCCTTTTTTTGGCATGAAGATTCAGTTTGAAGGTTTTACTGGTAGAACGTGGCCAACGTTTTGCTACACTGTCCTGCGAATGTCCCGCAWAATCATCCTGRTGTCACACATTTGGGGATTTTAAATGTGGTCACCCTAGTGTAGCTCCAAGCCATATCCAAAATACCAGTTTGAGTCTTTGCTCATTCTGATTTGAATAATGTGGGGAATAATGTGGGGAATATGGTTTAGCAGGTGGCTGTAAAATGTTGTTTTTCATTGATCATCAATCATAATTATCAGTATTCTGCACTGTGACACATGGCACAATGATTATGGGAATTGCAATAAGCCGCTTGCTGTTCAATCATAGCTGATTCAGCCACCATATGCTTTCTGATTATTTAAAGAATTAAGTGTCCTATATGTCAATGACAAGGGCTTCTGCTGCAGGCTGGACAGCCACTGTAGGCTAATGTCCCGTTGACATACTGTGTGTCTGAATCCCAATTTACACGCCAGTCATTTCACATCTCCTTTGGCTAGGCTCCAGCATGCAGCAGTCTCTCAAACCCAAGTATCTGTGCCAACGAGAGTCACTCTGATACATAGGACTCATGACAGAATGAGGAGAAACCCATTATGAGTGTCAAGAGAGTTGAAATACAATACTGGATGATAAGATATTTGCCAGGAACAATATGTTGGATTTGTTCCAAAGTTAGAAATGATTGACTGCATAGCTGATCTCCTTGTTGGTCTTTGCTAGTGGAGGGTTTGGTTGTTGGTGGGTTCATGGTGTACCGGCAGGTCACTGGGTCCTGCTTCTGATGATTAAAAGAAAGAGGTCTGYGGCTAAGGAGCCAGTCTGGAAGCATACCGCAACACAGCACCACGACCAGGGCTAGTGCTACTTCCTCACAGGCAGCTTTGAATTCCAGACGCACAGAGTGACATTCAAGTKCTCTGTGTGTGCTTGGACAGGGTGTGTGTGCCAGAAATATGAAAGTGAAGCACAGCTTCTGAATCCAAGATTATTCATCTGTCTGCAGAGAGGAGTTTCTGTATCTGGCAGTGGCCTCTTTCTTTACCAGGCAACGCAGGCCTTCCTTCCCAGTGCTGATATGAAGCTGTCCAACCCTAATGTCCAACCCTAACCCTAATGTATCAGTTTCACACACAGAACATTAATGCAATGTTACCACATGACATGTGGTAGGGGTTTTGGTCAAGCCCCATAAATCAAAAGATTGATGTCATGGATCACTAGGTAGACATGGTTGTTAACATGGCATACAGTAGGCCTGTCTAACAATGTGCAAATGTCAAATTGTATTGTTAGTCATAGTGTATCATAAAGCCAGTGGTCAATGCAGTGAAGCAGAAACAAGCTGTGATTAATCCTTGAAGTATACAGTATATGTATTCATAAAGAGGCCTGCGGCCCTCCCACGGGATTCAGGCAGCAGTTGGCAATTCAATTTTTTAAAAGACCACTCTTGACCGCAGACAGTTAAAATATGGGTTTCAAGCTTTGGTTCTCATCCTCTGTTTGTGGTTCACCACTCCACTGGGTAGCATCTTATACTACGGGACAGTTGCACCTCATCAACTAGGGTCCCGTGTGGCTCAGTTGGTAGAGCATGGCGCTTGCAACGCCAGGGTTGTGGGTTCATTCCCCACGGGGGGACCAGGATGAATATGTATGAACTTTCCAATTTGTAAGTCGCTCTGGATAAGAGCGTCTGCTAAATGACTTAAATGTAAATAATGAGTGATGAAAAGCATATATTTTTACAATCAGATTTCAATGATCTTATGAATTGCCAAATTGACCATTAATGCCAGGTGGTTGTTTATTTTATGTTTTTTTATACATAATATGAGAGTTAAAGAAGGAGAGTACATGTAGAGACACCATGTAGTGATTCTTCACTCTCTCTCACTCTCTCTCTCTCTGTCTCTCTCTGTCTCTGTCTCTCTGCATTTTTATTACATTCGCCTGCAGAGATGACTTTCTGCCAAGCAGAATTCCGGTGCCCATTTCTGATTTTAATTAGGGCGGTGGGATTTGCTTTCTCTGATTCCTTGAAAAAAGGAATTACATTGTTACTCTCAATAACTTCCTTCCTCTCCTCCAGACTTGTCGGCCTGATTATGTTGAAAGAGTAAAGAAACACAACGTAGGGCTTTGAGAGTGGTTCAACCGGACACATTCACCTAAACCCCACATGATTTTGTGTTGTATGTGCATTTGTGGTCATGTTTTATCCCCCCCCCCCCCCCCCTTTGAGTCTCGGTGGGTTGAGGCATTGAGCAGTGTGTGTTGCAGAATGCTAAGTCCTCCACTGGAGTTTCTGTGAGGGAGTGGATTTGTGCTAACAGCCAGAGCCAATGATTAAAACACAGAGAGGCCAGAGAGAGCCAGCGCTTGGCTAAAGGGCAGGAGTTACTGTAATCCAGGGATAAGCGACCTGAGCAGGCAGCAGGCACCCTCCTTACACACACAGACATGCTTGTCCTGATGCCAGTTTACTGACGGCCTTTTGGACACTAGAGAGTCCGCGGGGAGTGGGCAGCTCTGTTGGGTTGATACAGGAAGGGTACATCTCATTGGCAAACTGACACAGCTTCAAAGGCTGTGGCCCTGAGCCAGATAGTCCACTAGGAGTGAGGTATTCCTTCCTGCCTGGTGGAAGAGAAGGCTTGTCACCAAGGCCATATCTTCAAAGATGTGTCTTCTTCTCAGCATTGAATGTCAAGGGAATTTGGCCTTGTCCTCCTTACTTAATTGCTTGCTTATGGTGATGAATGTCTGTCCAATATCTATCCAACCAGGCAGATATGTGTGTGTGTACACGTGAGCTGTGCGTGAAGTCTGCATAAGTATGTGAGTGCATCCATGCTTTTATGTTGGCATGCTTGTTTTGAACATACATACATATTCAATGTATTCAGACCCCCTTGGCTTTTTCTATATTTTGTTACGTTACAGCCTTATTCTAAAATTGATTAAATCATTTTTTTCCTACACACAATACCCCATAATAACAAAGCAAAAACAGGTTTTAGAATCGCTTTCAAATGTATAAAAAATAAACAACTGAAATATCACATTTCCAAGTATTCAGACCCTTTATTCAGTGCTTTGTTGAATCACCTTTGGCAGCAATTACAACCTTGAGTCTTCTTGGGTATGACGCTGCAAGCTTGGCACACCTGTATTTGGGGAGTTTCTCACATTCTTCTCTGCAGATCCTCTCAAGCTCTGTCAGGTTGGATGGGGAGCTTCACTGCACAGCTATTTTCAGGTCTCTCCAGAGATGCTCAATCGGGTTCAAGTCCGGGCTCTGTCTGGGCCACTCAAGGACATTCAGAGACTTGTGCCGAAGCTACTCCTGCGTTGTCTTGGCTGTGTTCTTAGGGTCGTTTTCCTGTTGGCTGGTGAACCTTCGCCCCAGTCTGAGGTTCTGAGCGCTCTGGGGCAGGTTTTCATCAAGGATCTCTCTGTACATTGCTCCGTTTATCTTTCCCTCCATCCTAACTAGTCTCCCAGTCCCTGCCACTGAATAACATCCCCACAGCATGATGCTGCCAACCACCATGCTTCACCGTAGGGATGGTGACAGGTTTCCTCCAGACGTGACACTTAGCATTCAGACCAAAGAATTCAATCTTGCTTTCATCAGACCAGAGAATCTTGTTTCTCATGGTCTGAGAGTCCTTTAGGTGCCTTTTGGAAAACTCCAAGCAGGCTGTCATGTGCCTTTTACTGAGGAGTGGCTTCTGTCTGGRCACTCTACCATAAAGGCCTGATTGGTGGAGTTCTGCAGAGATTGTTGTCCTTCTGGAAGTTTCTCCCATCTCCACAGAGGAACTCTGGAGCTCTGTCAGAGTCACCATTGGGTTCTTGGTCACCTCCCTTACCAAGGCCCTTCTCCCCCGGTTGCTCAGATTGGCCAGGCGGCCAGCTCTAGGAAGAGTCTTGGTGGTTCCAAACTTCTTCCATTTAAGAATGATGGAGGCCACTGTGTTCTTGGGGACCTTCAATGCTGCAGACAAAACAATTGTTTTTGCTTCATCATTGTGGGGTATTGTGTGTAGATTGATAAGGAAAAATGTGTATTTAATCAATTTTAGAATAAGTCTGTAACGTAACAACATGTGGAAAAAGTCAAGGGGTATGAATACTTTCCGAATACACTGTAAGCATATTATACATGTGTTACTTTGGTGTGCTGTGTACTGTGTGCTCATGTGAGGTTTTAGTTTGTAAGGGTTTGCAATAGTTTCTAAGGCTTATCTCTCACCAAGAGTAGGTTGTCTTACTTTATCTTTAGAATCTACCTCTGTTCCTCTTCCCTGTGCTCCCCCGGCTCACTGAGCTACTCCAAATGAATAGAAACTGTGGATAACTTCCTGGATTGGAGATAAGATATTCTCCCTCTGACAAAAACACTGGCACATCAGTGGAAGAGACGTTCACAGCAAAAACAGATTTTGTTTTTCCTTGTTCCTAGCTGTGTTTCTAAAATGCTATTATTGGTGCACGTCTCAGCAACTTGGGCACACTTTAATATAAAACATTTTGTGCCGATAGGCCTAAATGTTTGTTAGGAACACTGACACTGAAATGGTGACATGCACACCAAAACACTACACATAGACATTAATTATAGCATATTATACCATATTATGGTAAAGCAGGGTACAGCAATGGAAAGGGATTTTATTGGTGTGCGAAATATGCAATGCAATGCAGCACAGTAGTTAATGATGCATGTATTTGATTTACAATACATGCTCTACAACCACTTATTTTGATGCATATGTACATAAAAACAGGCCACATATTTCACGGTGATTCTGTTCCCTGTGATCAAGCACAGCCATATTCACATGAAAACAAACACATTGAACAATAGTTGTAGTCGATGAAATGTGCATCAAAATATGCATTATGTCAGCCCTTTAATTAGGTAAGAGTAATATTGTATGTCGCATGTTCCAGAACATAGGAAACAGACACTGTAGTTCTACACCTGAACCGATGGTTTTTATCGCCAAATATGGATGTTCCCTTTGTACGAAGGAGCTGTCTGGCACACCCATCTCCATCTCACTAAACACAGTGGTGTCACCTCCTCTCAGGTTGGATGGATCCACTTCCAGCTGCAGGATGTGATCACAGAGACGCTTAAGCATTGTTCTACATTACCCATGCAGATGTGTGCGATATGTCAGGAGCTTATCTTTGGGGCTGCGTGCTGAAAGACAAATGCTCACCTTCATCCTGCTTCTTAAAGGTTCAACTGGAGTTTAGGAGCAGTCTTTTGTTTCCCTCTGACAGGCTTTGACATCAGCGTCTGTGGATGATTTGAAATTATGATAATAACAGATAATAACCTTTCTGTTACCTTATTCTCATTATCCCCTAAGTACGGGCATACCACTTCTTGTAACTAGACAATATCCAATTATGGCAAACTAACAGCAACTATGCTGGAGGAATTGTCTAGCAAGGTGGTCACCAATCTTTTCTGAGTCAAGATCACTGTCTGTGTCAAAATGCAAGCCAAGATCTACCGCTCAGATATTTTTTAAACATGACTTAAAAAATGTAAGCCTATGCAACATGAACCTATTAAAAACAGTTCTTTAGCAATGAGGTTTTTGCAGTAGGCTATAGGTCTAATACATTATCACTGCATATTGGCTATGTTTGAATTTACCTGCCAATGTTGTTCTTCTCAGACCACTTTGAAATTATATTTCAAAATGTGCGGTATATGATCACACTGATAATATATCATTTCAAGAGCTTGGAACTGTAAGGTTCTATCTGCAAAAAGATGATTCTGAGATAATTGGCTTTAAAGTTCCGAACCCTCATTAGTTTGAATAGTGTCAGCAATATTGTATTCTTTTTAACTTTATAACATGAATTGGGCATTTAGATTACTATATATGTAGAGAACATTAAATAGAACACGGCTATGTCAATAACTAAATTTGGACAAAAATGCAGACAGAACCTTAGTCTCAAGCTCTCAAAATGTTGTTGTATTACTTGTGAGGAACAGCTTAGTGAGCATAAACATTTGCTTTTTTATTTTATTTTACTGGACTGATGGTCTGTCTGAGGGSAGGGAGGGAGAGAGCAGCGGAGAGGCTGCCTCTCACTGTCCCACCGCTGAGATTGACCAAAAAAGGCACACAGTCTTCCAGCTCATGGCAAAACTTTTGTCACACTGCATTATTTCTGCCTAATGCACCAATTCATGTTGTTACTCCTATAAACAGAGAAAGTGAATTATTCCTCAATATTTAAAAAGACACAAGCCGTTAATGTCACGCCCTGACCATAGAGAGCCTTTTATTCTTTATGTTGGTTAGGTCAGGGTGTGACTAGGGTGGGTTATCTAGGTTGTTTTATGTCTATGTTGGCCTGGTATGGTCCCAATCAGAGGCAGCTGTTTATCGTTGTCTCTGATTGGGGATCACATATAGGCAGCCATTTCCCCACTGTTTTTTTGTGGGATCTTGTTTTGAGTCAGTGCATGTGGCACCTCAGTACTGCACGGTCATTGTTGGTTTCTTGTTTTGTTTGAAGTTTCACAAAAATAAAGATGTGGAACTCAGAGCACGCTGCGCCTTGGTCCACTCATTTCAACAATCGTGACAGAAGATCCCACCATAACAGGACCAAGCAGCGTGCCCAGGAGGAGAGAGTATCCTGGACCTGGGAGGAGTTCCTGGATGCGGAAGGAGGATCCTGGACTTGGGAGGAAATCCTGGCAGGACAGGATTGGCGGGAGACGCAAGTAGAGAAGGAAAACAGCGACGACGCGGGGTTCGCGGCCAACCAGAGGTAACCAAAAGACAGCATAACATTTTGGGCGGGGAGCACACAGGGTGGTCGGCGGAGCCGAGGAATGAGCAGAGACCCGTCAGGAGTCGAAGGAGGAACCTGTACGAAAGATTTCCGGAGAGAGTGGTGGCGATGAGAGTGCTGCAGAGCGGGCGTGCTGAGGGCGTGACACCAGTCCCGGTGTCATCTGCCACCAGTTTCACGCTTCTGGCCTCCAGGGCGCCTCCCCAGTCCGGTAAGCCTGTGGTTCCTCCACGCACTCGCCCTGAATGTGTGTCACCGTTTCGGTACAAGTTGTGCCGGTTCTACGAACCAGGTCTCCAGCGCGCATACACAGCCCAGTACGCCCTGTGCCAGCTCTCCGCACTCGCCGTGCAAAGTTTGTCATTGTTCCGGTACAATTTGTGCCGGTTCTATGCACCAGGTCTCCAGTGTGCCTCCACAGCCAGTACGTCCTGTGCTAGCTCCCGCACTCACCGTGCGGAGTGTGTCATCGTTCCGGCACCATCTGTGCCAGCTCTACGACGCACTCTCCCAAGTGCGCCTCCACAGCCCAGTACGTCCTGTGCCTCCTCCTCGCACTCTGCCTGAAGGGCGTGTCCCCAGTCCGGTACGCCTGTGCCTCCTCCTCGCACGCTCTCTGAAGTGCGTGGCCCCAGTCCGGTACGTCCTGTGCCTGCTCCTCGCACTCTCCCTCAAGTGCGCCTTCCAGTCAGGTACGTCCTGTGCCTGCTCCCAGCACTCATCCTGAAGTGCGTGCCACCAGTCCGGTGCCACCTGTGCCGGCCCCACGCATCAGGCCTCCAGTGCGCCTCCCCAGTCCAGAGCGTCAGCGACGGTCCCCAGCCAGAGCGTCAGCGCGACGGTCCCCAGTCCAGAGCGTCAGGCGACGGCCCCAGTCCAGAGCGTCAGGCGACGGTCCCCAGTCCAGAGCTTCAGGCGACGTTCCCCAGTCCAGAGCTTCAGGCGACGGTCCCCAGTCCAGAGCTTCAGTGACGGTCCCCAGTCCAGAGCTTCCGGCCACGTTTCACAGTCCGGAACCTCCTGAGACGGTCCACGGTCCAGAACCTCCTAAGACGGTCCACGGTCCGGAACCTCCTGCGACGGTCCACAACCTCCTGCGACGGTCCACAGTCCGGAACCTCCTGCGACGGTGCACGGTCCGGAACCTCCTGCGGCGGTGCACGATCCAGAACCTCCTGCGACGGTCCACGGTCCGGAACCTTCAGCTCCAGGGCAGGAACCTTCCTCTGCGCCGATGCCCAGTCCGAGCACGACGTCCAGTCCCGCTCCATGGCAGGAGCCTTCCTCTGTGCCGATGCCCGGTCCAGGCACGGCGTCCAGTCCCGCTCCAGGGCAGGAGCCTTTCTCTGCGCCGACGCCCAGTCCGGGCACGGCGTTCTACCCGGCTCCATGGCCGGACCCGTGGTCTGAGTGGGTACTTCGCCCCGCACCGGAGCCGCCACCGACGCTAGATGCCCACCCGGACCCTCCCCTATAGAGTCAGGTTTTGCGGCCGGAGTCCGTACCTTTGGGGGGGTACTGTCACGCCCTGACCATAGAGAGCCTTTTATTCTCTATGTTGGTTAGGTCAGGGTGTGACTAAGGTGGGTTATCTAGGTTGTTTTATGTCTATGTTGGCCTGGTATGGTATGGTTCCCAATCAGGGGCAGCTGTTTATCGTTGTCTCTGATTGGGGATCATATATAGGCAGCCYTTTCCCCACTGTTTTTTTTATGGGATCTTGTTTTGAGTCAGTGCATGTGGCACCTCAGTACTGCACGGTCGTTGTTGGTTTTGTTTGAAGTTTCACAAAAATAAAGATGTGGAACTCAGAGCACGCTGCGCCTTGGTCCACTCATTTCAACAATCGTGACAGTTAATAATAACAACGCAAGCTTATCGATACAATTTGCTACTCATTCATTGCAGCTGCAATGTTGGTTGTAGCGTGAGTGGAAGTAGGGAGAAGCACGTTTTATGGCTTATAAAAGTGTTGACAGTGAAGTGCTGAATAATAACTTAAACATGAACTTACTCATAAAAACAGCAGCTCTTCATTGTATTTCATTGACAGTTTCTCTCTAGTAACGGTTTTGAAAGTTCGGAAATTTCACAGTAGCAACTTTGCTGTGCGCTCGAGGAAACTGCAGACACAGTGATCTGAGCTATCTGATTGGCCAGTGGTAGGCCTATAGGTGCACTTGATTTGCTCTCTGGGCATGCCGGGTAGGCAGAGTTTTACCTTCAGACACATTAAATGGTTAAAAATGGGAACACTTTGCCTTCCTGGCGCTAGGGCTGCTGAATCAAGTGGGAAACGGGACAAAAACTTTGTGAAAAGGAACATAAGGCTTTATCGTTGTTTTTTTTACATAAATGTTTGGTGATTGACTAGGAATGCATTGGAGATCGACCAGTTGGTGACCACTGGTCTAGCATTTTAATATGCAGTACGGTCAGTCACCTCATCTTAAGGTGAAATACAGAGGAGTCAGACACTGCGCTGAAACACAGGTAGGTATAGCCGTTCAGGTAGGGATATCTTCAATCTTTTCCTTTGTCAGCGCTTCAACAGTGAAGCCTCTCTTGGGACCCAGATGTAGAGCGGCAGGGAGCTATAGCACTTTTTTAAAGAGCAGGGGCCGGTCCTGCCAGCATTATCATCCATAATAGCATTCTGCCACAGTTCAACAGCCACAAAGATAGTTGCTATCAATTGGCCAGGCCCTGGTCGACAGTACCCCAGATACCCCCGGTGACCATATCTACCACAGACACAGATCCACCAGCTGTCAATCCCTGTCACTCAGATGCATTTAATTAGGAGAGCAAAATGGTCATAACTGTGAGCCAGGAGCCAGGTCTTATTTTGGGTATTTTTTTACTAAAATAGTYGTCTGGGAGGATAAAAATGCCTCCAATAGAGATCGTCCAAATACAATCCCACACAAACAGAAGCTTTTATTTTCCCATAACTCGTTACAATATTTGTGTAGGGAAGTAGTGAATTTTGTAGGATTAACAACCCCAAGTGACAACTCAACAACCCGCACTGACTCTAAAGTAGAGTAAGATGTTGGGGAGAATGTTTAGTGTAGGTCCTAGTCTGCAGGGTCTATGTATGGCCGGAAGTACATGGTGTGATATCTAAAACAGTCTCCCTAACAGATGGCCCAAACAGAGCTCACTGCCATCTTCTGGTCTGCGGGCCGAGTGCGTCTCGACCATCGCCAGGAGCAGCAGCCAGTGCGTTTGTGTGTGTCAGAATCCCAGCTCTCTTCGCCGGCTGTGAGGAGGCTTCAGTCAGCCAACCAAGCTGTTGAGTGGCACCCTGTGGTGTGGGACTTGGGCCCCAGTCCTGTGAATCATGTTGTCTCAAGTGGTGCTGTGTGTGATGACATCAGGTATCCTACTTATCCCAACTCTCCTCCCAAATTGTCTGTAACTATCACTGTTCTAGGAGAGTGACCCAGGCCAGGTAGTGGTGTACAAAGATGTGGAATCCTCCACTTAATAGTGATGTCTGAATGACTCGTTCTTAACCATAACTGCTGCGAGGCTTTCATTCCATATATATCTCCCAGTTGAGCTGTTTTGTCATGATTATTGGGAATTGGAATTCAATTGGAACTGCTACCCATTTATGGCAGCAGAATGTAAGGGAGGTCCATATCCAAACCTAGGTATTCTTTTGGATTGTTTCAGGAGTTTCATCTTTGTGTTTAGTGGCCAACATGTTCAGGATTCAGAGAAAGTGGAATGTTGAGGGTCCAAAATTGACATTTTGGAGAAAACGCATGGTGGAGACACTGATGACAATTTCTGCTGAAGGATATTCTCTCATTTAGTCCACCGTTGCGATCTCAATTTAGGGACACTTATCTATTATCCAACGTACGGTATCATTCAGAGCTCATCCAGACCAGGTGTAATAGCATGTATTTGGGGCCATTCTAATTCAGTGATAATGCCCAGGAAGCCGGTGTTTGGAGGATATATTGGCACGGGTGTTGTTCGTCGAGGGCCGGCAATCCATGCCAATATATCCTCCAAACACTGGCTTCGAGGGCATTATCTCTTTTATACAATGGGTTACCAAAATATTCAAGTAATGATTAATATATTTTCATTGAAAAAAATTATTTTAATGAATTTATTCATACTATTTCAACCTTCCACAAGATACAGCCCGAAAACAAATCTAGTGTTGCTACCCAAGCCAGCTGGTTGTTCTTTCTATTGGTTCGGTTCCCAGAGACGTGACCCAGTTGTTCAGTCTTGTTGTTCATGTATCTATGGACGCGACCCAGTCGTTCGTTCMAAATGTTCCATTGCCATAATGGCTGGCAGCGTTTCTACCCCTTGTTGCTAGCTAGCCAACTACGGCTAACTTACCGTCACGTTAAACAGACAGAATAACAACAGTAGCTGCATTTGCATTTGTTTAAGGTGTTTTCTAGTGACATTTATTTGCATACATCCATAACAATGAGCTAATGAGGCACGTTATCGCCTGGCATAGAAAATGTGCTCTCTCGTCAGGACACTGTTGTTCAGAGGAGCTAGCCATCAACACAGCTAACACAACTTCAAACTGAAGCTGGAAAGACTACAAACTAGCTGAACTTCATTTAGTTGTACCTTTTTCAATTTACATACACTTTGTATATATCCATAAAAATTATGCCAGCTAATTCATGATTTCGACTGGCTGAGAAACGCTGCCTGCCTCTCTCTCGTCCCGATGTCCGACTCCTATACGTTCATTACTATGGGACAGTTGGAGATCGCATTTGAATATTGAAACAATGTTTCAAATGTCGGAGAGACAGACAGCAGTCTTGAATCCCTGGTGGTGTTTGACTGTTGATCAGTCATCTTCCAGGCCAGGTAGTGAATGTCATTTTCACGGTGTTCAGAGATCTGTTCATGACTAACTGGTTTATTTAGGACTGTTTTCCTCCTAAACGTTCCCTTTCCTAGGGTCAGGAACAGGAGGTCTTTCTGTCTAAGTTATTTTGATGTGTCACTCCTGATTATGACATAAGGTCAAAACAAAAGATATTGTTTGGAAATGTCTTACCAAATATTGCGTATAATTGTAATGTCTTTATATTCAATGACACAGAACTAGTTTCAGTGTAATGCTCTGGTACTTCTTACCTTTAATGGGATCAGTAAAACACAACATGATTACTATGGTTAAGAGAATTGTCCTTTTAGCCAGTCTCTTTTGTCCTTTAAGACGTGAGATGGGTTTCAGTTTTCAAATAAACAGACTTTTATGCAGACTCCATTAGATGTCTATATTTGATGGGGACATTAAATAATGTCCTCAGAACCTTATCTACCAAACAGATAAAGTTATGTATTTACCCATTTCAGGTTTACCCTTCTTGTTAAAAAGGTTGTCAATGTGTTGTTCTTCCATTTTTTCATTCATTGTCTTGGAACTGGAAATAATTATTTATTTCTAATATAACCAACACTGGGTGGTTAAAGTGAATGTCTCCTTGTAAAAAAGTTCAAAACTCAGACTAAAATCACAAGTTAATAAGAGGTCTGGGTAAAACGTTTTGCTTTTATTTAAAGAAAAATAAATTCTGCTTCAGTCTTTTATTTCTGTTATTTGGCATCATGGTATTGTGTCTTTTGGTAGATTTTTATTTATTTCACCTTTATTTAACCAGGTAGGTAAGTTGAGAACACGTTCTCATTTACAATTGCGACCTGGCCAAGAATAAAGCAAAGCAGTTCGACACATACAACAACACAGAGTTACACATGGAGTAAAACAAACATACAGTCAATAATACTAGTGTAGAAAATAAGGTCTAATACAATGGGTCAAGTGAGGTGAGATAAGGGATGGTAAAGGGCCATATGCGATACAAAGTGACCTATTCGGTGGCTCGATTAGGTGTGAACAATTACTCTATCCCTATCATAGCCAAGCTAAACACGCCTCCGCCAGAACTCGGTTGTTTACTGCTTATAATTATGCTGAGTGTGAAGATTTACATGTTCTCCAAGCACAGTTACCCAAAGTAGTTGACCATATATTATATGTGGCTGGAATGCAAACAACATGACGCTGCTCAACATGTACAAATCCATACCTAACCGTATGAAACGAACCATAGGAAGAGGGTAGTTTGTTTGGGCTAAATATATGAATGGGCTAATGTACAGGTGCAGTAATCTATGACTGCTGCGACAGCTGGTGCTTAAAGCTAGTGAGGGAGATAAGTGTTTCCAGTTTCAGAGATTTTTTGTAGTTCGTTCCAGTCATTGCAGCAGAGAACTGGAAGGAGAGGCGGCCAAAGGGGTGACCAGAGATATATACCTGCTGGAGCGCGTGCTACAGGTGGGGTGCTGCTATGGTGACAAGCGAGCTGAGTAAGGGGGACTTTACCTAGCAGGGTCTTGTAGATGACCTGGAGCCAGTGGGTTTGGCGACGAGTATGAAGCGAGGGCCAGCCAACGAGAGTGTACAGGTCGCAGTGGGGTAGTATATGGGGCTTTGGTGACAAAACGGATGGCACTGTGATAGACTGCATCCAATTTATTGAGTAGGGTATTGGAGGCTATTTTGTAAATGACATCACCGAAGTCGAGGATTGGTAGGATGGTCAGTTTTACAAGGGTATGTTTGGCAGCATGAGTGAAGGATGCTTTGTTGTGGATTAGGAAGCCAATTCTAGATTTAACTTTGGATTGGAGATGCAACAATTTCAGCAGATAATTTTAGAAAGAAAGGGTCCAGATTATCTAGCCCGGCTGATTTGTAGGGGTCCAGATTTTGCAGCTCTTTCAGAACATCAGCTGACTGGATTTGGGAGAAAGGAGAAATGTGGAAGGCTTGTGGCGAGTAGCTGTGGGGGGTGCAGTGCTGTTGACCGGGGTAGGGTGGAAAGCATGGCCAGCCGTAGAAAAAATGCTTATTGAAATTCTCAATTATAGTGGATTTGTCCGGTGGTGACAGTGTTTCCTATCTTCAGTGCAGTGGGCAGCTGGGAGGAGATGTTCTTATTCTCCATGGACTTTACAGTGTCCCAGAACTTTTTGGGGTTTGTGTTGCAGGAAGCAAATTTCTGCTTGAAAAAGCTAGCCTTGGCTTTTCTAACTGCCTGTATATATTGGTTTCTAGCTTCCCTGAAAAGTTGCATATCACGGGGGGCTGTTCGATGCTAATGCAGAACGCCATAGGATGTTTTGTGTTGGTTAAGGGCAGTCAGGTCTGGAGAGAACCAAGGGCTATATCTGTTCCTGGTTCTAAATTTCTTGAATGGGGCATGCTTATTTAAGATGGTGAGGAAGGCATTTAAAAAAAATAACCAGGCATCCTCTACTGACGGGATGAGATCAATATCCTTCCAGGATACCCCGGCCAGGTCGATTGGAAAGGCCTGCTCGCTGAAGTGTTTCAGGGAGCGTTTGACAGTGATGAGTGGAGGTCGTTTGACCGCGACCCATTACGGATGCAGGCAATGAGGCAGTGATCGCTGAGATCTTGGTTGAAAACAGCAGAGGTGTATTTAGAGGGCAAGTTGGTTAGGATGATATCTATGAGGGTGCCCGTGTTTACGGCTTTGGGGTGGTACCTGGTAGGTTCATTTATAATTTGTGTGAGATTGAGGGCATCAAGCTTAGATTGTAGGATGGCTGGGGTGTTAAGCATTCCAGTTTAGGTCGCCTAGCAGCACGAGCTCTGAAGATAGATGGGGGGCAATCAGTTCACATATGGTGTCCAGAGCACAGCTGGGGGCAGAGGCTGGTCTATAGCAGGCGGGCAACGGTGAGAGACTTGTTTTTAGAGAGGTGTATTTTTAAAAGTAGAAGTTCAAATTGTTTGGGACAGACCTGTAAGTAGGACAGAACTCTGCAGGCTATCTTTGCAGTAGATTGCAACACGCCCCCCTTTGGTTTTCTATCTTGTCTGAAAATGTTGTAGTTAGGGTTGAAAATGTCAGAATTTTTGGTTATCTTCCTAAGCCAGGATTCAGACACGGCTAAAACATCCGGTTGGCAGAGTGTGCTAAAAGCAGGAACAAAAACAAAACTTAGGGAGGAGGCTTCTAATGTTAACATGCATGAAACCAAGGCTATTACGGTTACAGAAGTCATCAAAAGAGAGCGCCTGGGGAATAGYAGTGGAGCTAGGRACTGCAGGGCCTGGATTCACTTCTACATCACCAGAGGAACAGAGGAGGAGTAGGATAAGGGTACGGCTAAAAGCTATGAGAATTGGTCGTCTAGAACGTCTAGAACAGAGAGTAAAAGGACGTTTCTGGGCGCGATAAAATAGCTTCAAGGAATAATGTACAGACAAATGTATGGTAGGGTGTGAATACTGTGTAGGTAAACCTAGGTATTGAGTGATGATGAGAGAGATATTGTCTCTAGAAACATCATTGAAACCAGGTGATGTCATCGCATATGTGGGTGGTGGAACTGAAAGGTTGGATAAGGTATAGTGAGCAGGGCTAGAGGCTCTACAGTGAAATAAGCCAATAAACACTAACCAGAACAGCAATGGACAAGGCATATTGACATTAAGGAGAGGCATGTTTAGTCGAGTGATCGTAAGGGTCCAGTGAGTAGAGGTTGGTTGGGGTCACGGCGATTCAGACAGCTAGCCGGGCTATCGGTAGCAAGCTAGCATAGGATGGAGGTCTGTTTTTAGCCGCCTCGTGCGTTTCCGTCTGTAGATTAGTGGGGTTCCGTGTGGTAGAGGAGATCAATCCAATTGGCAAAATAGATATAGTTATAGTGACCCAAGAAAAAATTGTCCGATAGACTTATTCAGATAGCAGCCGATAAAACAGCTAACGATTAGCGGGCCCCAGATGAACGTTCAGGTTACGTCGCGACGGAGGTGCCAGTTGGATAACTCCCTCGGGCAGATAACGTCGGTAGTCAGTCGTGAAGGCCCGGTGGGGCTCCGCATTGGCAGTAAAACGGGTCCGGATAGGTGATTGTAGCCCAGGAGTGGCTGATGGAACTCTTCAGCTGGCTAGCTCCGGAATAATTGATGTTTTCTCCGGGATCGACGTAAGCCAATAGACACACGGGTAGCAGCTAGCTAGCTGCGAAATCAAGGTGTAAATGTCCAGAGCTTGCGGTTGAAATCCGGGGATATGGAAAAAATAGGTCCGGTATGTTCTGGTCTGAGTCGCGTTGTACAAAAGTGGCGATAGATTAACGAGCTAAAGGAATAGCTGATGACCACAGACCGTGGTTAGCTGAAATACTAACGTTAGCCAGTAAACTGGCTAGCTTCTGGGTAGCTTCAGGTTAGCTTCTGGCTAGCTTCAGGTTAGCTTCTGGCTAGCTTCTATTGTGGATTTTCAGATTTGAGGTAAATAATACTTTTTTTTTGTAATTGGTGAGGCGGGTTGCAGGAAAGCGTTTTGAAGTTGAGTTTTTGGAAAATAAAATATATAAAAGATATGCAAAGAAAGGTGTAAATATATATATATACGGGACAAGACGAGGACAAAAGGACGTCTGACTGCTATGCCATCTTGGATGAGGAGAGAGAGATGAGATGAGATGAACATGAACACATTGAATCAGTCATGATTTAGAGGATAGCATACATCAGTATTCCTTGAATTTAAATTAAATGCTGTTTGGCTCAGTTACCTGCTTTGACATAATTTTGGCATGATCAATTATATGTATAGTTATAAAAATATATTACATTGTATTGTATTCATAGTAATTATGCATGCCATTTTAGATGCATTACTTAGTATGGTAGATACATCATATCATAGTGTTGAAAACTGCTAGAAGAGTACCTTTATCATCACTTTACATGTTTAACCATCTGTTGGTAATGTGTTCACAGTTTTTTCACAGTTTTATTAGTGCATCCATTTGTTCAGAACATTTTCTGTTCAGTCATTATTCAGATTTTAACCCTAAAAGCGCAAACACATTTTAGCTTAAAAGCACCACCAATTGTTTACCTGAAATTGGTAATGATTGAGAGATGCTGTCTGTCCCAAAAATTTGTTGGTAACTAGTTGCTTGACAAATTACTTTTGTTGTTGTTGAAATTATGACATTTATGTTGACGCTTTGGATTAAGACCATTTGGGTTAAGACCTGTAGACGCTTTTGGGTTAAGACCAATTTACCAAGACTGTCCTCAAAATATATCATGGAAAAAAGTAGACTTCATTCTGTCACAGATATTCTGAACACCGGTAGTGTGAACAATAACTAAAATAAACTATTTGTTAATTAGCCAAATTGATAATGTGTAATTGCTTTGGTAAGTCTGTTTCCAAAGCATCTGCCAGGAMTCCTGCCACACACAGTAGTAAATAGACATTCATAACTACATTTCTTTCTCTGTCTCCCATCAGGCCTTTCATTAGCATATCAGACGACAACGAGGAGGCCAGGGCTGAGCACCTGTACCAACAGTGGACAGACCTGGGTTTGACAGACGTCCAGCTGTCCAATTACAGCGTCCTCCTCAGCCTGCCTGGCCCCTCCTCCAGCAGAATTGTGGACCGGGCCAGCCACGAGTGTTTCCTGCCCAGCGGGGCTCAGTGTGACCCCAGGAACCACAACAACAACCCCACGGCAGACCAACACTTCTCCTACGCTGCCTACTCTGCCACGGGCAGTCTAGAGGTACAGCACACGCACCCTGTCTCATTCTCTGCATGGACAGCAGAATGCACTAACCCCAGGCTGGTTAATGCTATGTTCCCCAGTCATCTCCTGGTTCTCCACCTCCAACTATTGTCACCATCTGTGTGTGTGATTTTCCTGACTTGAATGGTAGCAGCAGCCCTGCTCTCTACCTGGCTGGCTCCAGTTAGCTTTGTTTCGCATCCCTGCTTCTCCCTCACAGCGGTGATCACCCAAAAGGCCACAGCGAAAGGTCAAGACGTAAATGTTAAAGTTGGTTCCCAGTTCAGGTATATCAAAATCACAGTCCAATTTTATGAGTCACAATAAACATCCCCTCCCTGCAGGAATATGAGAGCACTGCTGGCTACAGTCAGTATATTTACAAGACACAGGCGCAAATGCATCCTTGAGATTGAAGGTTAATCCAAGTGATTATGCAAGTCTGTCCACACACTTGCAGACATAAGAAATATAGCAGGGCTATTTTTAGAGGTTATGCTTTCTGTCTCCAGGGGAACACAGAGAGAGAGTGTCTGAAGGAAATGGCTGTTATCCCCTTGAGGGCTGAGTGGGCTAAAGGTACAGGAGAACAGTTGGAGAATACAAAGTCTGAATGCAAAGTATACTCCAAGCCTAGTCCTCTGCATCTGTCTCCCCAAAACAGGAGTCAAAGCCATCCATCACAGGCCTGGTTCCATGCACTGTTCAGTGTGCTGCCTTGAATTAAATGGCATTTGCAATATCTAAACGTCAGTTTAGAAAAACAAATATGGCTGGTTTGATGGATGAAAGGCCTGGGGACTCCATAGTAATGTGCTGGGCTGAGGCTCCATGGGATCTGTCATCTCTGAGCCTGTCGCTGTGACGGAGAGGTCAGTGAGCAATTCTCATTAGTCCACTCCCCATTCTCAGGATCACAGAGAGAGAGAGAGAGAGAGAGTAAAAAACTCACCCCCTCTTGCTGGGAAAACATACTGACAGTTGTAACCTAATTGAACATATATGAAATATGCATGCATTAAAAGCCCACCTTAACACAAGCCAGCCATCAGAGGATGTATAGAGAGAAATAGAAGTTCAAGTGGCAATGGAGATCAAATTCACTGCGCAGCTATACATTTTTAAAGAGCGAACATTAGGAAGTTAATCTCAAAGATCATGCTGTTCCACACTCAGTCTTTTACTAATGGCATAGAAATATATTCTGTTTTATGAGTTTGTGGGGTTCATTTGGTAAAAGTCCTATTTAAAGCTGGGCAGTGACTATCATTATCTTTCTCTCATACAGAGAAAATATGTAATTCTCTCTTTATCTTCGTCATCCAACTGTACTTTACTGCCTTGTCAAATCATCTCCAACTTTACAATGAAAATGACTCTGGAACAATATAGCGAAGGAAGGTAGGCTGGAAGAAAACAACATCATCAACAACAACAGCATTGTAAGGAACGACGCTGCAGAAGAGAAGCAGGTACGGGGAGTTGACATTTCATTTGGAACGGACATGCAACAGGACAGGAACAGTGTCATAACTGGGAAACACAAAGACAGACGACAATCAATGCAGCAGCGGAGAACAGAGCAGGGGAACTGACAAATATAGGGAGGTAATAAACAGGTGATTGAGTCCAGGTGAGTCCAATATCGCTGATGCGCGTGATGAGGGAAGGCAGGTGTGCGTAATGATGGTGGCAGGAGTGCGTAATACAGGGCAGCCTGGTGGAGATCGGGAGGAGGCGTGACAAACATGGAGTATAACAAGACCATTTTAGCTTGGTAGAGCTGTACATCTTCAGTGGTCAGACGGGGATCCTCCTCAGGGTAATCAGGCTCTGTTTGAAGAATGAATTATCATTGTTTGAGCCATGCAACACATCAATAAACTACAGTGCCCCTTGACTTTTTCAAAATGTTGCTACGTTACAGCCTTATTCTAAAATTTATTTTTTATTTTTCCCCCTCATCAATCTACACACATTACCCCATAATGAAAAAGCATAAACATGTTTTTAGACTTTTTTGAAAATGTATAAAACAAAAACATAAATATCACTTTAGGTGCCTTTTGGGAAGCTCCAAGCGGGTTTTTGTGTGCCTTTTACTGAGGAGTGGCTTCTTCCATTTACTGAAGAGTGGCTTCCATTTGGCCACTCTACCATAAAGGCCTGATTCGTGGAGTGCTACAGAAATGGTTGRCCTTTTGGAAGGTTCTCCCACCTCCACAAAGGAACTTTGGACCTCTGTCAGAGTGACCATCGGGTTCTTGGTCACCTCCCTGACCAAGGCCCTTCTCCCCCGATTACTCAGTTTGGCCAGGTGGCCAGCTCTAGATAGAGTCTTGGTGGTTCCAAACTTCTTCCATTTAAGAATGATGGAGGCCACTATGTTCTTGAGGACCTTCAATGCTGCAAATCCTTGTCTCGGAGCTCTACGGACAATTCCTTTGACCTCATGGCTTGGTTTTTGCTCTGACATGCACTGTCAAGTGTGGGACCTCATATAGACCGGTGTGTGCCTTTCCAAATCATGTCCAATCAATTGAATTTACCACAGGTGAACTCCAATCAAGTTGTAGAAACATCTCAAGGATGATCAATGGAAACAGGATGCACCTGAGCTCAATTTTAAGTCTCATAGCAAAGGGTCTGAATACTTATGTAAATAAGGTATCGTAAAAATTACGGACATTGAGACTTACTTTATATCATGATCTTTCATCTCGCTGTCTCTTTTTAGTGGTGATTTCCATTGATTTGAGATTTGCTCCTCAGAAGGAAATAGTATGACAGTACCTATTTAAAAATGAATGCATGGCCTTGCCTCATTACACTTTCTGTAAGTTATCTTGTGTTAATATTTGATAGCAAGAAAATCTAATTTCATATAGACACAGAGACATTTAATTCAGCCATTGTTTCTGTCAAGCTGGCTCTGGAGAACTGCAGTGTTTTAACTCTGAGTGAGGAGCAGCCAGAGCAGAGCAGGGTAGAGAAAAGAAGGCATACTGCCTCTTCTGGCTCTGATTGTTAACTCCACATAATAGCTTTTTAAATACATGAGCCTGTGCCAGGATGTCTCCTGCTGGACCCAGACCAAACAAAGACATGCACCAAGGGGAATAGATATTCTTACTAATTCAGCAATACCTCTCTGGACCAGTGGTGTATGATTACCCCTTCCAGTCTCCCTGTCCACCCCCATCTAAGCCTCAACAGAGTGCCTTATGAATTTTTACTACACCAAGCTCATATACTGGGACATGCTGATTAATGCAMTGTGTGTTTGTGGAGGTGGGTGATTTTTAGTAAACAATCCCAGTGTTTATAATGTTTGTAATGATCTACTGTTGCATGTGATGCATGGCTCTCATTCTGGTATGATTATGTTACAGTAGATGTGTTAAATTTACATTTCATTGAGAGGGAATTGAATATGCTCCTCATTCAAGCAGGACATGTTGCCACCCTCTCTGTCTGAGGCATAATAACAGCCCCTGATTGAGGTGGCAATTTAACTCCTCAACATGATAATAGTTCATTATTGGGGGATTTTTGCTACTTTCAATCAGGCTGATGGAGAAACAAACATTGCCTCCCTCATCCACCACATAGGCCAGATGAATAGTGAACAGGGAAGAATTCATCTGGTGTACAGAAGAAATACGCTCAGTGCGGCAAGCAACATCGTTAATTTCATTACCTCTGGAAAGAAAAAAGAGAATCTCAGTCAGACTAGAAATCTCTCTGTATTTCAATTTGGTGTCTGTTCCGTAGAGTTTAACGGAGCGCTTTTATGATGCAAATGCTGACAAGGATGATAAATCTCCCACTCCCCTGTTCTCCTCATGCAAACGAGATGTACTCTGCTTACCGGCATCGCATTTCATTTGCCCCCAGGCCACATGAAAAATGAATTGGGCCCAGGTAATGCAGCAGGAGAGTCCCACTCAGAAATAGCATCGCTGCTGTGACTCCTCGCTCAACTCCACGACTTTTCTTTAACTTTCAGTCTGGCTGCTCCAGCACACAGACAGACATTCATTAGTCATTATTGTGCCTTCCAAACCCTGCCACAGGTGTGATTGTGGATGCCATTTGCAAAATGTTTGCACCTATTATTTCCGATTCAGTTGCCATTCAGAATTTTTGCCTTTTGTACAAATGGTTTAATGTAGCCTGATATTTATTTTCTCCTTTCTCCATTTAAGGCGGTAGTAGTGGATGTGCAGTATGGAGGTTTGGAGGACATGAGAAGAGCCAGAACTACAATGAATGTCACCAACCAAATTGCGCTATTAAAACTTGGACAAGCGCCCTTACTTTACAAGGTAAGAATCAAAAGTTGGACTTCCATCAAATTTCATTTTCAATCAATATCTAATATTTTAAGATACAGGGTGTAATATTCAGAGGCAGGCTGGTTGCTATGTGTTGTGTGACCCCCAGGGTGATGTCAGTTAGCCTGATGACTCATACTGAATTTAATGCCCCTGCTTTATCTATCGCTACGTGGAGAAGAAATGCTACTAGGCATAGCGCTTGGCCGGAGCGATGTGGTTGGGTAGCCTGGCTAGATGTCAGTGGTCTGAGCAAAAGGATAGTAATACAGTATCTCATATGATGTTTGCTATTAAACAGCACTCTACTGCACAAACAAACATACTGAACAATTAAAGCAAATGTAATTAAACCGAAAGTCATATTCAATCATGTAAAATGCATCTTATTCTGGCTAAGCGACAACCATTAAATGGGCTAGAATGGAATGACTGGTACTAACTAGTTTGTGTGCGTCATTATGGCTTATTATTTTTTAAATAGACCAAATGTAGATTGATGATCCTGAGCCCATTGTGATGAAGCCTGTTTAATCTGTGAAGGTGACTTCTGCATGGCAGCTTAGTGGAAGAACTGCTGACTGTGGGGTACAGAAGCTTAATTGTTYTTAATTTTGCATCTCTGTCTTACTACAGTACATGCTAACCACATGTCTATATGTGTATGTGAATGTGTGTGTGTACAGTATATTTGCAAAATATTCAAATACTGTGATCATGTAGTCCCACCAAAAAACAACTAAACTAAAAACTAAAACAGACCAGTTACCTTTTCATCTCTTGTCCACAACTCAATGACTTATTAATGTTGCTTGCACTAGTGCAGTTCCTTTGATTGGGAGGAAATATAGGCTGGGAGCTCACACATAATCACACTAATTATAATGTATAATTAAGTGAAAAGGTCAGTGCTGGTGTGTTTAGACTTCAGATCAGCGCTGAGTATTATCAACATTCTTTCATCTATCTACCCATGTCACTGGTTGGTCATTGAAACAGTACTGCTACAGGTGTTTTGACAGAGAGTTCTGTGTTTTATTTGTGTCTCAGTGTCTTTCATCTATTACAATGATCATTTGTATCTCTGTATTTTTACCTAAGATGGATGTTCAGTATTTGACTGCTCCATGAACATGTAGGAAACCTCAAAGAGACTGTGAATAGAGTTGAACCACATCCAATAACCCAGCCATGCCGATGTCAGTCCAATGTCAGTCCAATGTCAGTCCGATGTCAGTCCGATGTCAGTCCGATGTCAGTCCGATGTCAGTCCGATGTCAGTCCGATGTCAGTCCGATGTCAGGCTGATGGTTTACTGATAATGACACATTATTCATTATGATTAATGTAATGGAAGGGTTCCTTTTTTGTATGTTTTATTTTTTGACAATGCTTTGAATTCAGAGAAAGTAGCCTAGTGATCAATTGTAGCTTTTAGTACAATTTATGTCACCACCAGGTCCGTTTTATTAAATGTTTTTACTTTCAAAAATATAAAACCATAAACCTTGTACTGTATCTTTTTTTAATCACTTGAGTTACCTTGTTTCAGGACTGATGGTAGCCTGTTGTTCTGAGTTACCTTGTTTCAGGACTGATGGTAGCCTGTTTGTTCTGAGTTACCTTGTTTTCAGGACTGATGGTAGCCTGTTTGTTCTGAGTTACCTTGTTTCAGGACTGATGGTAGCCTGTTTGTTCTGAGTTACCTTGTTTCAGGACTGATGGTAGCCTGTTTTTCTGAGTTACCTTGTTTCAGGACTGATGGTAGCCTGTTTGTTCTGAGTTACCTTTTTCAGGAACTGATGGTAGCCTGTTTTCTGAGTTACCTTGTTTCAGGACTGATGGTAGCCTGTTTGTTCTGATTACCTTGTTTTCAGGACTGATGTAGCCTGTTTGTTCTGAAGTTACCTTGTTTCAGGACTGATGGTAGCCTGTTTGTTCTGAGTTACCTTGTTTCAGAACTGATGGTAGCCTGTTTTGTTCTGAGTTACCCTTGTTTCAGTACTGATGGTAGCCTGTTTTGTTCTGAGTTACTTGTTTCAGTACTGATGGTAGCCCTGTTTGTTCTGAGTCTACCTGTTTCAGGACTGATGGTAGCCTGTTGTGTTCTGAGTTACCTTGTTTCAGACTGATGGTAGCCTGTTTGTTCTGAGTTACCTGTTTCAGTACTGATGGTAGCCTGTTTGTTCTGAGTTTACCTTGTTTCAGGACTGATGGAGCCTGTTGTTCTGAGTTACCTTGTTCAGGACTGATGGTAGCCTGTTTGTTCTGAGTTACCTTGTTCGGACTGATGGTAGCCTGTTTGTTCTGAGTTACCTTGTTTCGGGACTGATGGTAGCCCTGTTTGTTCTGAGTTACCTTGTTGTTGTTGTTGTGGTATTCCATCTGGAAACAAGTGCCACAATATTTACTTTGCACAATGGATTATTTAGAGAGAAAAGTAGCAGGATCAGTAAATGGGGTCCACATTGTGACCTTAAATTTGAGCGCCTAGTTTACTGATGCATTTGGAGGATTTTCTCACAATCTCATTGCTCTGTAATCACCCAAAATGAACTGTGCCTGCTTTGTTTAATGTTGGGGTGTTACTAGGAGATTAAGAATAAGCATCTCATCATATCCAGCACTGTGAAAGTGTTTACCCGTTGCGCCTCTCTGAGCATCCCATTTGCATGGAGTACCTTGATTTAATCTGTTCCTCTCCAGATGCAGCATCATTCAGAATGCTGTATCTTTGTTTACCTAACATGCCCCCAATTTTTGGTGCTCTCCGCTCAAAACATCACACGTGTTGGTGTCATTATTGATTTTCACAGACTAGTTACAACCTCATTGATAAATGTGACCAACCGCCTTGATTCGGTCTGTATCACCGCCTGGTACGGCAACTGCTCCGTCCACAACCGTAAGGCTCTCCAGAGCGTAGTGAGGTCTGCACAACGCATCACTGGGGGCAAACTACCTGCCCTCCAGGACACCTACACCACCCGATGTCACAGGAAGGCCATAAAGATCATCAAAGACAACAACCACCCGAGCCACTGCCTGTTCACCCCGCTATCATCCAGAAAGCGAGGTCAGTACAGGTGTATCAAAGCAGGGACCGAGAGACTGAAAAACAGCTTATATCTCAAGGCCATCAGACTGTTAAACAGCCACCACTAACATTGAGTGGCTGCTGCCAACATACTGACTCAACTCCAGCCCACTTTAATAATGGAAATTGATGGAAATTGATGAAAAATGTATCACTAGCCACTTTTATGTTTACGTACCCTAGATTACTCATCCCATATGTATATACTGTACTCGATACCATCTACTGCATCTTGCCTATGCCGTTCTGTACCATCACTATTTCATATATCTTTATGTACATATTCTTTATCCCTTTACACTTGTGTGTATAAGGTAGTAGTTGTGGAATCGTTAGGTTAGATTACTCGTTGGTTATTACTGCATTGTCGGAACAAGCATTTCGCTACACTTGCATTAACATCTGCTAACCATGTGTATGTGACAAATAAAATGTTATTTTATTTGATTATGTAGCAAATTTTGAAATTGTGTTTTTTACATTGGATAAAAGCAGAGACACAGAGCTACAAAATAATYCATCATACACTGCATTTGAGGAACAATGGGAAAGTAATTCTGCTTTGAAAGTTGATAAACTTGTAACCTCACTTTTGAGAAAATGGACTTTGATTGTTTTTGTTACCTACTGGAGAGCTCTTCTTTGTCTACACCCATTCAGGATCGTTCACACCCTCTTAAGCTTTAGCTCCACCAATCTCTTTATGGGTTGATACGAGCATTCTGTCCTAACAACAGCATGGCATGGCTCTGAGATACGAATAATAAGATCATACACATAACGTTAGCTAGCGAGCCGGCCAGCTAACGTTGGCTAGCTAGCTAACAGTTCACTTTAACTTGAAATTAAAATACTATATGTCAAAATTAGAAATGTGTAATATCTGAAAATTTAGCTAGTTTGACTATCTTAACTGTATACATCATGGCTGGATGCTTCTCCCTGTCACGGATGCCATTGTTAGTTTGAAGATGCAATCCAGAGACAGGTGTTTTCTCCATCTCCTTAGCTATCATACTCTAATTCCACTGATTTCAAAATTAGGTCCTCCAGAAAGTGGAGAGCAACACTTATGCACTTATACTAAGCAATATATATATATTTTTAAGCCGCATTAGACATGATTACCTACACGTACTAACCAGCTCAAATAGACAGACGCGTGCTATATGGCAGACCAATCTGAACTCACCTCTCAGCAAGTCCAGCCCACTCATTATCTCAGCCAATCATGGCTAGTGTCACGTTCTGACCTTAGTTCCTTTTTTATGTCTTTATTTTAGTTTGGTCAGGGCGTGAGTTGGGGTGGGCATTCTATGTTGTTTTTCTATGTTTTGTTCTGTTGGTAGATTTCTATGTGTTGGGCCTAGTATGGTTCTCAATCAGAGGCAGGTGTCAGTCGTTGTCTCTGATTGGGAGCCATATTTAGGTAGCCTGTTTGTCATTGTGTGTTGTGGGTGATTATTTTCTGTTCTGTGTTTTGCTTCACCGTACAGGACTGTTCGTTTGTCGTTTTATTGTTTTTGTTTAGTGTTCAGTATTCTTATTAAAACAATATGGACACTTACCACGCTGCGCATTGGTCCTCCTCTTCTCCTCCAGACGACAAGCGTTACAGCTAGTGGGAAGGTTGCTGTCGTTTTCTGTGGCTAAACCAACTAGGCTTGTAATTTAGCAATTTATTCGTATTTCCAGATGGCATACAAGTTTGTTATTAAGGCACATGGTTGAGAAGGCATTACTGCCAAAAAACACATTTTGATAATAAAATTTAAAAAAGATTACGTTCAAATGGCTCTCGTGTGAGGTTGTGACCTGCGACAAATGCCTGCGACATATGCCTAGTTTCTTGAAACAGGTTACAAATGGAATAGATAAAGGACATGTGCACCAGTAGGCTAATTGTACATGCTCTCCTGTCTTTTACTGTCGAATACCTTGTGTTTGGTAATTTCATAATTAGCGAAGGTTGAGTGACTTATCTGAGGTGTTTTCAATCTGAGATGTTGTGGCTGGGCTAATAACTTCCTGATCAGTACCTAGCCATTCATTGTGTTATCCTCTAACTGTGAGCTAGGACTGTTGCCTTAGTCATATACACAGTATAGTGGATATTATGTACATCTAATTTCAGGAAGCTATGGCAATGTCATTTATTTCTAGTTTTCTACACACAATACCCCTTAATGACAAAGCAAAAACAGGTTTTTAGAAATGCTTGCAAATGTATATATAAAAAAACTGAAATAACTTATTTACATAAGTATTCAGACCCTTTGATAAAAGACTCGAAATTGAGCTAAGGTGCATCCTGTTTCTTTTGATCATCCATGAGATGTTTCTACAACTTGATTGGACTCCACCTGTGGTAAATTCAATTGATTGGACATGATTTGGAAAGGCACACACCTGTCTATGTAAGGTCCCACAGTTGACAGTGCATGTCAGAGCAAAAACCAAGGCATGAGGTTGAAGGAATTGTCTGTAGTGCTCTGAGACAGGATTGTGTTGAGACGCAGATCTGGGGAAGGGTACCAAATCATTTCTACAGCATTGAAGGTCCCCAAAACACACTGGCCTCCATTATTCTTACATGGGAGAAGTTTAGAACCACCAAGACTTGCTAGAGCTGGCCGCCTGGCCAAACTGAGCAATTGGGGACGAAGGGCCTAGGTCAGGGAGATGACCAAGAACGCGATGGTCACTCGGACAGAGCTCCAGAGTTCCTCTGTGGAGATGGGAGAACCTTCCAGAAGGACAGGCATCTGGAGTACTCCACCAATCAGGCCTTTGTGGTAGAGTGGCCAGACGGAAATCACTCCTCAGTAATGCTGACCTTGACAGGACAACGACCCTAAGCACACAGCCAAGACAACGCAGGAGTGGCTTCGGGATAAGTCTCGGAATGTCCTTGAGTGGCCCAGCCAGAGCCCGGACTTGAACCTGATCGAACATCTCTGGAGAGACCTAAAAATAGCTGTGCAGCAATGCTCCCCATCCAACCTGACAGTGCTTGAAAGGATCTGCAGAGAAGAATAGGAGAAACTCCCCAAATACAGGTGTGCCAAGCTTGTAGCATCATATCCAAGAAGACTCAAGGCTGTAATTGCTTCCAAAGGTGCTTCAACAAAGTTAGCAAACATTTCTGAAAACCTGTTTTTGCTTTGTCATCATGGGGTATTGTGTGTAGATTGATTAGAGACAACAACAATTTAATACATTGTAGAATAAGGCTGTAACCTAACAAAATCTGGAAAAAGTCCAGGGGTCTGAATACTTTCCGAATGCACTGCATGTAGACCGCCATTCGAGAGTTCTCTGACAATATAAAAGCAGCACACTCAATTTTCTGTAAAATCTCTTTCCTTTTTTGGCAAAATCAGGTAAATGCCACTTCCAGTCTCTGACTGAACAGCACGTAAAATCGACCTTTGCATCATTTAACATCTTGATACAACTCTAATGATACACACAACACTTTGGCATAATTTGTTTGGGAAGGATTATTGATCTTTAACAGTGAGTGCACACCAGTGGATGCTGCTGAGGGGAGGACGGCTCATAATAATGGCTGGAATTGTCACGTTCTGACCATAGTTCTTGTGTGTTTTGCTTGTTTTAGTGTTGGTCAGGACGTGAGCTGGGTGGGCATTCTATGTTGTGTGTCTAGTTTGTCTGTTTCTGTGTTTGGCCTAATATGGTTCCCAATCAGAGGCAGGTGTTTGTGTTGTCTCTGATTGGGAATCATATATAGGTGGCTTGTTTTGTGTTGGGGTTTGTGGGTGGTTGTTTCCTGTCTCTGTGTTTTCTCTGCACCAGCTAGGACTGTATCGGTTTGCCACTTTTTGTTATTTTGTATTTGTAAGTGTTCTCTGTTTATCGTTTAATTAAACATGTTGAGCACTGGCTACGCTGCGTGTTGGTCCGATCCCTGCTACACCTCCTCTTCTCTTGAAGAGAAGGAAGGCTGCCGTTACAGGAATGGAGTCAATGGAATGGTATCAAACACGTGGTTTCCTAGTGGTTGATACAATTCCATTGACTCCATTACAGCCATTATTATCAGCCATCCTCCCCTCAGTAGCCTCCACTTGTGCACATTCAGTCCATGAGGATCAGTTTTTAGAGTAGAGTACAACTTGATAACATAAAACTCAACAGGAAATATTCGAAATGTACTCTATGTTTAGTTGTTTACTAGTGTATTCACGTATGTTCGCACAGATGCATGTACACACACCATAGAGCGATCCACTCACACAGTATCTTATAACAACGGCTTAAAAATGTTCCACTTCATCATGTACTTGCAGCAATTCTTGCAGTGCTATCTTCTCAAAATCAAGTTCTATTTGGTGTTATTGCTGACTTTTATAGACCACTTACAGCCTGATTGAAAAATGTATCATATTTCATTATAGGTAAAAACTTTGTTTACGCAACAGTAATTGTACTTTTATTTACTGGAAAATAGTCTGGCTTCTACCTTGCCATTTAGAAACCTTTATTTATTCATCAGAGGTGCAATAATCCTGAGATTCTGACTAAAAGCTTCCTGATCAGTATCCCATTCACGTGTTATCCACTATAGATGTAGGATCTTAATTTGATCACTCTTTTGTTGCTGAGAATTTTCCTGCACTGCAGGAAATGCTGATCAGCTTCGTGATTTACATAAATCCACTGAAACCCCACACTAAAACACGGTTACAGTATTGCACATTTTATGTGTCCTACTTTTGGCCAGCTAATAGCCTAACCACTGATCAAGCAACATTATGGATTAAACATTAAAGTCATGTTGTGGCAGGATTATTTTGTTGTGACAATATACACTCAGTGGCCAGTTTATTAGCTACACCCATCTGGTACCGGTTCGGACCACCCTTTGCTTCCTGAACAGTCAGAATTCTTTGGGGACTCATGCTGCTTATGCCAAATCTTGACTCTGCCACCAGCWTGACACAACAGGAACCGGGATTCGTCGAACCAGGCAATGTTTTTCTACTCCTCAATTGTCCAGTGTTGGTAATCCACTGGAGTCACTTCTTCTTGTTTTTAGCTGATAGGAGCGGAACCTGGTGTGGTCATCTGCTGCAATAACCCATCTGTGACCAAGGACCGACGAGTTGTGCGTTCCGAGATGCCGTTCTGCACACCACTGTTGTACTGCGCCGTTATTTGATTGTTTGTGGCCTGCCTGTTAGCCTGAACGATTCATGCCATTCTCCTTCGACCTCTCTCATCAACAAGCTGTTTTTGCCCACAGGACTGCCGCTGACTGGATGTTTTTTGTTTGTCTCACTATTCTCTGTAAACCCTAGACATTGCGGTGTGTGAAAAGCCCAGGAGGCCGGTCGTTTCTGAGATACTGGAACCGGCACGCCTGGCACTGACGGTTAAACTATGCTCAAAGTTGCTTAGGTCACTCGTTTTGCCCATTCTAACGATCAATCATACAGTAACTGAATGCCTCAATGCCTGTCTGCCTGCTTTATATAGCAAACGATGGCCACGTGACTCACTGTCTGTAGGAGCMAACCATTTTCATGAATMGGGTGGTGTACCTAATACACTGGCCACTGACTGTAGGTCAAATTTAAGATCCTACATCTGTGGGAGGACTGTTATATACCATATGGTGTTGATGGATGGGATAGCATAAGACAGGTGCAGAATGTACAGCTACTGTATGCACTTTGATCATTCTACATAGCCTGTAAGAGGTATAGTAGTTCATGCTGTGTCAAGCCACTCTCCTTTCTGACAAAAGCAAGTTAACAGGCAAAATTATATTGATGTTTGGATCATTTAACATCTTGTTTGAATTCTAATGACACACACAACACGAGGCGTCATTTGCTAGGGAAGGATAATAGATTTTTAAAGTGACTGCCCGCTCATACTCCGTAAGGTTCTATTCTATACTCACCCTATTGGATAATCGTAACGCAACATAACATAATCTACAATGTTTAGATGTTTTTAATAAACACTAAAGAGTCCTTATCAAGCTGATCATGCACTATAGTAGATGACACGGATGGGAAGCCCCATTGATATCTCTCTCCCACCAGCCTTTTCCCTGTCATGTAAGGGTCAGATATACAATCGGGTCCATAATTATTAGCAAAAAAGACTGTATGAAATAAATAATACAAATACTATAATTGAATACTCAATAAAAAAAATATGTATATTATTTCATACTAAAACAACTGCCTAGTGAAAAATATGTTGTTTAAAGGTGCAATCAGCAGTTGCTACATCCATTTTTGGACTTATAAATTAATGATATGTGTACTCATTGATTCTTGAAGAATAACTTATGAGCTTACAGTAGTTTAATTATCTCTTAAGGATTGTACCCTTTTTTTCAATTTTCGTCTAAAATGACATACCCAAATCTAACTGCCTGTAGCACAGGACCTGAAGCAAGGATATGCAGATTCTTGATACCATTTGAAAGGAATCCTTAGATGTTTGTGGAAATGTGAAATTAATGTAGGAGAATATAACACATTAGATCTGGTAAAAGATAATACAAACCAAAAAACATGAGTAAGTCTGCCATGAGTTTGCCCAAATGTGCCGAATTGGTCAATTGATTCATTTTCAAGTACATAACTAAAGAGAACATACACAAGTGCTATGGTAATAAAAAATGTAAGTTTACACACTCCAAGGAATGTCATACATGATAGATCATTAGCTTATACACTAACTTTCACACATCTAGATGACCAGACGGGGTGGGTGTGGAGCCAGACACAGCAGTGGGGTCAAACTGTAGACCCCAGTTCCTACAATAGAACATAAAAATTGATTTTATCAAACAAAACTATGCTACATTTTATCTCAGGATGACAAATCAGTGCAATATTACTGAATGTAGGTACATTATTTACCTTCAGAGGTGAATGTATCAAACCAATTGCCATGATAAAAGTTTTTGTTGTTGTTGTGCACTCTCCTCAAACAATAGCATGGTATTTGTTTCACTGTAATAGCTACTGTTAATTGGACACTGCACTGTATCACAACCGTCCGTGATTGGGAGTCCCATAGGGCGGCGCACAATTGGCCCAGCGTCGTCCGGGTTTGGCCGGTGTAGGTTGTCATAAATAAGCATTTGTTCTAAACTGAGTTGCCTAGTTAAATAAAGGTTAAATAAAAATTCTAAATAAAAATCAGAACCCAACATATAAACTTGTTTTCCTCCAATGTTTTTAAATAAATAAATGTAAACAAACACTCTATAGGCCAAAATATGGTTAAAACTATAATTTTGGTATCATGGATGGTAAGTCCTTGCATCTATAGCTCTGTCAATGCATTTGAGAGTGATTACATTTCTCCAACCCCATCCCTCAGCTTTTTACCGTAAACAATGGTGGGTTGTTTCGTAAACAGTGGTGGGTTGTTGTTTTGTTATTGCTTCATCTGCTGATTGGCCCTATAACAACTAGTAAAACATAGATTTTTTAAAGATATGGGTCAAAATGATTGAAAACCTGTGGTTTGAATTGAAGAGGAAAGTCCATAAACACAGATGAAGAATATCAAGGATGGTCTAAGATCCCTCCCAACGTGTTCTCCAATCTCATAAAAAGAAAAAGGCTCACTGTTGTTATCCTCGCAAGGTGAGCCCACTGGGTAAAAACTGATTGATTAAACTTTTTTACACGTCATTTCTACAAAAAAAATCTGTGTTTTGATGTTGAATCAACATGGTAAAATTATTGGATTTGCATAAAGTCAATTTAAGGGAATGTTGTAATTTTCCAGTCAATTGTTAACCTAAATCCAATGACATGGTGATAACTCCACCAAACGTTGAACTGACTTCTTTGCCCAGTGGGAGGGTGCTAGAGTTAATAGGGATAGGAGACCCGCTAGCGGGACATCTTCTGGTGAAACCGGACGGTGCGCAATTCAAATAAATAATCATAAATATTATGGATTTTAAACATTTAGGTACATATCTTATATCAGATGAAAGCTTAAATTCTTGTTAATCTAACTGCACTGTCCGATTTACAGTAGCTATTACAGCGAAAACATGCCATGCGATTGTTTGAGGATGGCGCCCCACGTCACAATATTTTTCCACCGGCACATGTTGCATACATTCACATATAACGATAAAATATTCACTTACTTTTTGAAAATCTTCCTCTGATTTGTCATCGAAAGGGTCCCAGCTATAACATGTAGTTTCGTTTTGTTAGATCAAATCCTTCTTTATATCCCAAAAAGTCTGTTTAGTTAGCGCCATCGATTTGAGTAATCCACTCGTTCAACTTGCAGAGAAAGGAATGCGAAAATCTACCTCTAAATTTTGTTTCAACAAGTCAAAATATGTTTCTATTTACTCCTCAGATACACTAAAATGTAATAAAACTATAATATTTCTTACAGATAGAAGTATGTTCAATAGGAAACCGATTTTGCAGGTGCGTAATGTCTTCATAGCGTGCGCAAACACGAATTTCCAAGACTGTGTCCTTCTGCTAAAACTGAAACCTTGAACATAGACTGCTGACACCCTGTGGAAGCCATAGGAATTGCATCCAGGTAGCTAATTCTCAATATGACCTTTCTCTTGCATTTCTACGAGGATGGTCTCTCAAAACAAAATAAATCTGGTTGGTTTTTCTTTGGATTTTCTCCTACCATATCTATTGGTGTTATATTCTGCTACATTATTTTAACATTTCTACACACTTCAAAGTGTTTTCTTTCCAATCGTACCACTTATATGCATATCCTGGCTTCAGGCCCTGAGCTACAGGCAGTTTACTTTGGGCACGTCATTCAGACAGGAAGTGGAGAAAAAAGGTGCCTAGCCCTAAACAGGGGTGGCAATAATTTTGATCCCTATCTTTTTGAGATTTTTTTTTATGACTTGTTAAGCAAAATCTATTTCTCTGAGAAATTGTATTATTAGTATAAAATAATATAGTTTCCCCAAAAAATGTATCATACAATATAGCTCAGGATTTGTATTATTTATTTTTACACAGTATTTTTTTGCTCGTCTTTATCAAAGGTGCCACTGATTATGGACCCCACTGTATCTAAGCCTCACTTCCAGGCTGTGATTACCATTCATTGGCAGCTTCTCTCTCATTAGCCCCAGACATTGAGCTCTAAATGATTGAGCATGGAGGATGCTTGTCTTCGAACACCCAACACCAGAGATGTGATTAGATTGTGAAGCCTGCAGTATCAGGTGGAATTGGCACATTGCATGGCAAGGGTTATATGCATTTATGTCCAATGCCCTCATGGACTGAGAAAAGTGTGAAGGTGCCGTGCTTGACATTACGGTCCTTTCCTCCCAATTCCACTCTTAAACAGTGAGAGGAAATGGCAGATATAATAGAAGTGGTCCTTTCTATCTATATTAGGCATAGGCGGAAATCCCAGGGGGGACGGGGGGGACACGACCCCCCCATCTTGGGAAAAATATGATTTGTCCCCCCCAATATATCACTGTAAACATAACTATGTAATTTCAATAATATTAATAATACGCAATGAAAGCACTTGTGCTGGTTATAGACACTTAATAGCGCGTTTTTAAGTTTCAAAAGATTGCGACCCCCCCCGTCCTTTGCCTCACAATGGTTTGATCCACTGCCAGTTCTTTAGCTGGCAAGGTAATAGAGGGTTCGTATCTACTGTCCGAAAGGGACATTGTACAACTGACGCTGAGGTTAATCCAGTCCAATCCATAGCAGGTCCATAGCAATGTTATTTATTTATTTTTATGTTGGCAGGGTTCGCACACTAGCTGATTTGCAGAGCTAGCGCGCAAACTAAAGCAAAACATAACTATCAAGCCAGCTAGTACCTATTCCATTTATGTGGCGCGTCAAGATGGAATCTTTGCTATCGTCAGTTTAATCCAAGATCAGCATGCAGCTGTAGTGCTTCGACGTCCCTGTGATAAGGTTAGCGTAAACTGAAGTCCAAACTGAACAGAACAGAACTACACTCTCTTCTACCATTGTCTTAATATATATAATGGTCTCGTTGAAAAGATAAATTGTCGCTAGTGAACTTTTTTTATTTTTTTTATTTCACCTTTATTTAACCAGGTAGCAAAGATTATAGCAAACACACAGAAACGGAATTGGTGCTCGCTAGCTTTACAAATTCAGCTATTGTTGGAAGCCAGCCAATATGAAACAAACTATTAAAATTACAAAAGGTTGCAGCATGTGTTGTGTAAATGTGTGTGTGTGCAGCTAGGCCAGCCAGCCAGGTAGAAAAATGCAGAAAAAAGTAGAAGACGGACATCAGAGTATTTGTCAGTACACCAAAACGCATAGTAAAACTCTAGTAGCCTAATATCTCAAAGACTAGTTGATAAAATGTTCATAAGAAAGAAGTGAAATGCTATGGGAATGTTTCACAATGATGTCATTAGGCAGAGCAGGCAACAGATGGCACACAGACAGCAGAGCTGGGGACAGATATGCAGGGACAGATTGGCAGAGACAGGGAGTCTCAGGTAAGTTTGTTGAGTCTGTTTGGCAACATTATGAAAATTCTCAATTTTTTTGACTTGTAAAATAGGGACATAATTGGAAAATGCCATGGATACCCCCACTCTCAACTTAAACTGGTGACTAAACTAAGATTTGTTTACGGCAATGGTATTGCTGTTGTGATTAATTTGTATAGTTTTGGTACCGGTAGTTAGGAGTACGGCAAACACCTTATTTCTTTTCTAGGAGACAGACTGTGAGTCAGTTAGGGTGATGAAAGGAAAGAGCCAGGGAGAGAGACTTCAGAGGACAGTGTCACAGCCACGCAGGACCAAGTGTCACCCTTGTTGCCAGCAGCACCAGTATAGGGGACAGTGGCACAGCATTGTCCAGTTACCTCAGTGATGGCACAAAACCATATCAGCCACACCCACAATTTATAGAACCGCAAACTCTTGCCAACAGAGTTGACGTTTCAGAGAGATGGTTTCGCGATTTCCCCTGGCTACATTATAATCCATCAGTAAAAGGAGTGTTGTGTTTTCACTGGAGCCAAGGGTTTTCAAGCCAGCCATCTTTTGGCCAAAGAGCAGATGCTGCCTTCTTTAGTGCAGGATTTAGGAACTGGAGAAAAGCCATTGAAAAATTCACAGCACATCAAAACTGCCAAACCCACCGCCACTTTGTTATTGTAACAGCACACCAGCTAAATCCAATCAGTGTCCAGTTATCCAGCGCGTGGGGTAAACAGCAGGAGGACGCAAGGCATTGCTTGATGAAAATTGTTAGTTCGGTGCGGCATGTAGTAAGACAGGGACAAGCCTTTAGAGGCCACACGGATGACAGTGGGAATTTATACCAGCTTTTGAAACTTAGGCAGAAGAGGATGATCCCATTTTACTGAAGTGGTTAACAGAGCGTACCACAATGTACACAGGCCCCAAAGCACAGAATGAAATTCTGAACATCATGGCCAATAGTCATTTGAGGCATTGCAGCTGAGATTAGGTCTCTTCCGATTGTACAATTTTCATTAATTGTTGATTGTACTCAAGATGTCTCTGGTGCTGAACAGGAGAATGTCTGTCTGCGTTATGTTGACCATGACCATGTCCCTCACAAGGAGTTTATTGGGCTATACAGGGTGTCGGAGACAACAGGCGAGGGCATTGCGAAAGTGGCAACTGATGTGTTGTTGAGGAACCCGCAAACATATGCTCGGTTCTTTTGTTCAGTTCTAGTGTGTATAGCAGTGGTTCTCAACCTTTTTGGTGTACTGGAACCCTGCATATTTTGAGCAAGGCAGGCAAGGTTTTGAGGCGGTCCTCAGGGACCTCCACCCCTCTATATTATATGTAAACTACTGGAAAACCTTGTGGTACTGACTACATTCATTACACTTTTTTATTTCACGGACCCCTTGCAATTAGTCCATGGACCCCTGTTTGAGAACCCCTGGTGTAATTGATATTTGTTCTTTTGTTTAGTAGTTTTCAGTACACTTACAAATTATTTATTTCATGTTATTTTATTATAAAATAGCATACTTTGTGCGACATACTTGTCCATAGCTGCTGTTTGAAGAGTTGAGACACTGACTGAAGGATATTGTAGTAGACTCAGGCCAGGTGCACATATTTAATGACTATATAAATGTATTCAGAAAAAGTCAAATTAAAAGGTCAATTCAATACGGAGACCACTTGTGATGGGTTCTCAATGGAGATTCTTTTAGATGTGATCACACCATGTTTCATTGTATTTATGAAAACTACACCCATACAGTGTAAGTACCATTGTCACCTACTGACCTTTCTTGATATTGCTGGTTGTAAGTACGAATACCTGCATACATACTGGACTGTAAGGAGCACTGCTAAACTATTATTAGTAGTAGAATTATAATGATTTAAACATTTGAACAAGTTGGGAAAACCCTTCAGTTAACTACTGTACCTATCAATTATCCAGTTGTAGGAATTATGGTTCCTCAATATACATTTAACATATAACAACGTATACTATGTGTTACAGCACTACTTTTGGTGTCCCCCTCAGGAATTGCTCTTGAGAAAAGTAATGTAATTGTCCCCTCCAAGGTTGATATCAGATTTTCGCCCCTGATATTAGGTACATGGACTAATAGATGTCGATGCTGTTAATTTGTGGTTCTGGTGAATGAAGGAGAGGAGAACTAATGTTCACATTGCAAAGTAATGCAGAGTTCTGCATTAAAGTATCCTGATTTACCATTTCAATGAGACAGGCAGTCTGGGTTAGAGTTCGCACTCAATGAGTACTTTTTTGTGCCAATGAGAGCAATTACAGACAAAGTGAACAGCTTTCAGGTATGTGGTTAAATTATGCTTCACAGGTTGAAATAGTATCAAGAGATCATATGTAGTCGTTCCAATACTTGTAAAAGCAGCCATAAGGAGACTTGCATATGTTTTCTTCCTTTCTCATTCTTATGGTGAAGGAATATCCTTGGTAACTTATTATTATTACAAAAAATTTAGGGGTAGATCAGCGTTAATATTGCAGATAGATTGTAGCTTCCATTAATTTTATTATCTGCATCATTTCCGATCCCCAATATATTTTGTTGTAAATGTATACAGTGCATTCAGAAAGTATTCATACCCCTTGACTTTCTCAACATTTTGTTACATCACAGCCTTATTCTAAAACGGATTCAATTGTTATTTTCCCGCAGCAATCTACACACAATACCCCATAACGACAAAGCAAAAACAGGTTTTTAAACATTTTTGCAAATGAATAAAAAAATACAAACTTAAATATTACATTTACAGTTGAAGTCGGAAGTTTACATGAAAGACAGGGTCCTGAAAAAGGATGTTTTCTTTTTTTTGCTGAGTTTACATACATACATACATACACACACACACACACACACACCCACCATATACAAACACACACACAATATATATATATATATATATATATATATATATAATATACAAGTTGGAGTCGGAAGTTTACATTTAAACTCAGTTTTTCACAATTCCTGACATTTAATCCAAGTAAAAATTCTTAGGTCAGTTAGGATCACCACTTTAATTTTAAGAATGTGAAATGTCAGAATAATAGTAGAGAAATTATTTATTTTAGCTTTTATTTTTTCATCACATTCCCAGTGGGTCAGAAGTTTACATACACTCAATTAGTATTTGTAGCATTGCCTTTAAATTGTTTAACTTGGGTCAAATGTTTCGGGTAGCCTTCCTCAAGCATCCCACAAAAGTTGGGTGAATTTTGGCCCATTCCTCCTGACAGAGCTGGTGTAACTGAGTCAGGTTTGTAGGCTCCTTGCTCGCACACGCTTTTTTAGTTTGCCCATAAAAATGTATATAGGTTTAAGGTCAAGGCTTTGTGACGGCGACTCAAATACCTTGACTTTGTTGTCCTTAAGTCATGTTACCACAAACTTGGAAGTATGCTTGGGGTTATTGTCCATTTGGAAGATCCATTTGCGACCAAGCTTTAACTTCCTGACCGATGTCTTGAGATGTTGCTTCAATATATCCACATAATTGTCCTGCCTCATGATGCCATCTATTTTGTGAAGTGCACCAGTCCCTCCTGCAGCAAAAGCACCCCTACAACATGATGCTGCCACCCCATGCTTCACGGTTAGGATGGTGTTCTTTGGCTTGCAAGCCCCCCCTTTTTCCTCCAAACATAACGATGGTCATATGGTCAACAGTTCTATTTTTGTTTCATGTCCAGAGGACATTTCTCCAAAAAGTACGATCTTGTCCCCATGTGCAGTTGCAAAACGTAGTCAGGCTTTTTTTTATGGCGGTTTTGGAGCAGTGGCTTCTTCCTTGCTGAGCGGCCTTTCAGGTTATGTCGACATAGGATTGTTTACTGTGGATATAGATACTTTTGTTACCTGTTTCCTCCAGCATCTTCACAAGGTCCTTTCGTTGTTCTGGGATTGATTTTGCACTTTTCGCACCAAAGTATGTTTCATCTCTAGGAGACAGAACATGTCTCCTTCCTGAGCGGTGTGACGGCTGCGTGGTTCCATGGTGTTTATACTTGCATACTATTGTTTGTACAGATGAACGTGGTACCTTCAGGAGTTTGGAAATTGCTCCCAAGGATGAACCAAACTTGTGGAGGTCCACAATTTTTTTCTGAGGTCTTGGCTGATCTTTTGATTTTCCCATGATGTCAAGAAAGAGGTACTGAGTTTGAAGGTAGGCCTTGAAATACATCCACAGGTAAAGCTCCAATTGACTCCAATTATGCAATTAGACTATCAGAAGCTTCTAAAAGCCATGACATCATTTTCTGGAGTTTTACAATCTGTTTATAGGCACAGTCAACTTAGTGTATGTAAACTCCTGACCCACTGGAATTGTGATAACAGTGAATTATAAGTGAAATAATCTGTCTGTAAACAATTGTTGGAAAAAATGCCACAAAGTAGATGTCCTAACCGACTTGCAAAAACTATAGTTTGTCAACAAGACATTTGTGGAGTGTTTGAAAAGCAAGTTTTAATGACTCCAACCTAAGTGTATGTAAACTTCCGACTTCAACTGTTAAACCTGTCTGATTAAGATTAGTAATAATATCCAACAATACCTTTTTATTCTGTGCGCTATGCATTTGGCTTGTATTTTTACAGGGTTACCGGTTCAGAGTCAATGTATCAATATCAATGTCCTGGGGCACCGGTGTCGAGTAGTGAGGTAATTATGTACATGCAGTAGGGTTATTAAAGTGGCTACGCATAGATGATAACAGAGAGTAGCAGCAGGTTAGGGGATGGGGGGGGGGGGGCAAATAGTCTGGGTAGCCATTTGATTAGCTGTTCAGGAGTCTTATGCTTGGGGGTAGAAGCTTTAAAAGCCCTTGGACCTAGTCTTGGCGCTCCGGTATCGCTTGCCGTGCGGTTGCAGAGAGAACAGTCTATGACTAGGGTGGGCTGGAGTCTTTGACAATTTTTAGGGCCTTCCTCTGACACCGCCTGGTATAGAGGTCCTGGATGGCAGGACACTTGGCCCCAGTGATGTACTGGGCCGTACGCATTACCCTCTGTAGTGCCTTGCGGTCGGAGGCCGAGCAGTTGCCATACCAGGTAGTTATGCAAACCGTCAGGATGCTCTCGATGTTGCAGCTGTAAAACCTTTTGAGTGTCTGAGGACCCATGCCAAATCTTTTCAGTCTCCTGAGGGGGAATAGGTTTTGTCGTGCCCTCTTTACGACTGTCTTGGTGTGCTTGGACCTTGTTAGTTTGTTGGTGATGTGGACCCAAGGAACTTGAAGCTCTCAACCTGCTCCACTATAGCCCCGTCGATGAGATTGGGGGCGTGCTCGGTCCTCCTTTTCCTGTAGTCCACAGTCATCTCCTTTGTCTTGATCACGTTGTGGGAGAAGTTGTTGTCCTTACACAACACGGTCAGGTCTCTGACCTCCTCCCTATAGGCTCTCATCGTTGTCGGTGATGTTGACACTGTTGTGTCATCAGCAAACTTAATGATGGTGTTGGAGTCGTGCCTAGCCGTGCAGTCGTCGGTGAACAGGGAGTACAGGAGGGGACTGAGCATGCACCCCTGGGGGGCCCTCGRGATGAGGATCAGCGTGGTGGATGTGTTGTTACCTACCCTTACCACCTGGGGGTGGCCCATCAGGAAGTCAAGGATCCAGTTGCAGAGGGAGGTGTTTAGTCCCAGGGTCCTTAGCTTGGTGGTGAGCTTTGAGGTCACTATGCTGTTGAATGCTGAGCTGTAGTCAATGAATAGCATTCTCACATAGGTATTCCTTTTGTCCAGGTGGGAAAGGGCAGTGTGGAGTGCAATAGAGATTGCATCATCTGTGAATCTGTTGGTGTGGTATGCAAATTGGAGTGGGTCTAGGGTTTCTGGGATAATGGTGTTGATGTGAGCCATGACCAGCCTTTCAAAGCATTTCATTGCTACAGATGTGAGTGCTACGGGTTGGTAGTCATTTATGCAGGTTACCTTGGTGTTATTGGGCACAGGGACTATGGTGGTCTGCTTGAAACATGTTGGTTTTACAGACTCAGACAGGGAGAGGTTGAAAATGTCAGTGAAGACATTTGCCAGTTGGTCAGCGCATGCTCGCAGTACACGTCCAGGTAATCCGTCTTGTCCAGCGGCCTTGTGAATGTTGACCTGTTTAAAGGTCTTACTCACATCGGCTGCAGAGAGTGATATCAAACTGTCATCTGGAACAGCTGATGTTCTCATGCATGTTTCAGTGTTACTTGGCTAGATAAGAGCATAGAAGTTATTTAGCTCATCTGGTAGGCTCGTGTCTCTGGACAGCTCAGTCTGTAAGAGTTTGCAAGCCCTGCCACATCCGACGAGCGTCAGAGCCAGTGTAGTACGATTCAATCTTAATCCTGTATTGATGCTTTGCCTATTTGATGGTTCGTCGGAGGGCATAGCGGAATTTCTTATCAGCTGCCGGGTTAGAGTCCCGCTGCTTGAAGCGGCAGCTCTACCCTTTAGCTCAGTGAGAATGTTGCCTGTAATCCATGGCTTCTGGTTGGGGTATGTACGTACCTACAGTCACTGTGGGAACGAAGTCCTCGATGCACTTATTGATGAAGCCAGTGACTGATGTGGTGTACTCCTCAATGCCATCGGAAGAATCCCAGAACATATTCCAGTCTGTGCTAGCAAAACAGTCCTCTAGTTTAGCATCTGCTTCATCTGACCACTTTTTTATAGATCGAGTTACTGGTGCTTCCTGCTTAAATTTTTGCTTGTAAGCAGGAATCAGGAGGATGGAGTTATGTTCTGATTTGCCAAATGGAGGGTGAGGGAGAGCTTTGTATGCATCTCTGTGTGTGGAGTAAAGGTGGTCTCGAATGTTTTTTCCCCTCTGGTTGCACATTTAACATGCGGATAGAAATTCGGTTAAACTGATTTAAGTTTCCCTGCATTAAAGTCACAGACCACTAGGAGCACCGCCTCTAGATGAGCGTTTTCCTGTTTGCTTATGGCTGAATACAGCTCATTGAGTGTGGTTTTAGTGCCAACCTCGCTCTGTGGTGGTATGTAGACAGCTATGAAAAATACAGATGAAAACTCTCTTGGTAGATAGTGTGGTCTAAGCTTATCATGAGATACTCTACCTCAGGCGAGCAAAACTTTGAGACTTCCTTAGATATTGTGCGCCATCTGTTGTTTACATAAATGCATAGGCCCCCACCCCCTGTCTTACCAGAGGCTGCTGTTCTGTCTTGCCGATAGAGTGTATATCCCGCCAGCTGTATGTTCTTAATGTCGTCGTTCAGCCACGACTTGGTGAAACATAAGATATTACCGTTTTTAATGTCCCGTTGGTAGGACATACGTGCTTTCAGGTCGATCCATTTATTTTCCAGCAATTGAACGTTAGCTAGCAGAACAGAAGGCAAGGGCAGATTAGCCACTCGTTGCCTGATCCTCGCAATGCACCCTGATCTTCTGCCTCGAAATTAAGAACAAAATTCTTATTTACAATGATGGCCTAAACTGGCCAAATCCAGACAAAGCTGGGCCAATTGTGCACTGCCCTATGGTTCTCTCAATCATGGCTGGTTGTGATACAGCCTGGATTTGAACCAGGGTCTCTGTAGGGATGTCTCAAGCACTGTGATGCAGTGCCTTAGACTGCTGCGCCGCTCAGGATCCCCTGTTTATCCTCTGTAATTTTTCTGTACAGCTGTTATTTTTACATTATTAATAGAAAAAAAGGTTAGTAGATGTTAGTAGAGATTAAGGTTAGGAGAGATGGAGGACACTAAATAGAAAACTTATCTTCCTCTTTCAAAATATTGTTTGGTGAATCATGGGTGACTCCGTCATTTGCAACCAGTTTCAGTAAATTCTTTTTGGTATCATTTTTCCCTATATTCCATCCAGTTCACTTTATTTGTATAATATATTACACTTGATCTTTCTTTAATTAGTCCCTCCATTGCTCTGTAATTTATTGTGGATGTCAACCCAATGATGATTTCATTTAAATGTTTATTTTGAGGAAACATACACACTTTTCTCCAGGAAGTCCTTAGCATGCACACTTTTCTTCAGATGAGTTTGTTTGTATAAGTCAAATGTCATGCTCCTTTCTCTTGAAGGACAGGTGCTGGATGAAAAGAATGGCTATGGATGGTCTCTAGAATTAACAAAATATAAGCTAACTCTTCCTATGAAGACCCTGTTCATAATGCATCGTAGACTCACTTGCTTTTGATCCATCCATAGTCATAAGAACAAAGGCACTGCTTTTGCAATTAAAAAGCTTTTATCAGCCACACATGCCTTCATCAGGTTGTCATGTTGCCGAAGCACTCTCTGTTTCCTCTCTCAGCACACAATGTGTTAGAGGTTGTTGCCATTTAGCCAGAGGCCTCTGTGATTCATGAGCAGGTATTACAATGCCAACAAGGATTTTAAACGTTATGTCTGTCACTCATTTCTCTACCCCCACAAGTCAAGCGTTTCCAGATCCATGCAGAAAGGGATACTACTCTATGTCAGCAACTAGATAGAGTTTGCCCTGCTAACATTTCCCTGGTAGCGGACTACAGTCTGTTTGTATGCTACTACAAGTATCGATGTACACATGTCTATAGACAGATAGGAAGGGCAGATAGAAAGCCTTGGCTCTGTGCAGAACTAAATAACATGATGAAAGGGGACAGTGAACGGAACAGTGACATGACATGATATGCAATTTTCCTACAGTGTATATTAAGTACATATGCAATACAATCTTCTAATAAGATATAGCATGGTTACAGATTTAACACTTGTCTGTGCACATTTTAACAGTATGGGCTCTATTTCCGGATGGTGTTAAGCCAGCGCAATTGTCAAATGCACGCTCGTTGGCAATTTCAACCTGTTAAAGACATCACTGTACTACCCTTGCGCCAGGATTGGTAATTTACCTGTCTTATATATGCTCGCTTGCGCTGAGGTGGAAGTGGTGGCAATATCTGAGGTGTGTCCTTAAAAACGTGTGCGAAAGTGCCAATTTCAGGCAGAGCTGGTGGGGATATTTAAGACCAACCAAAAGCTGGTCTTAGCAGTAACACGGTTGGTTAAGGCATGGATTTTGACCGCAGAAGCGTAGCCTATACAGTCATGACTCATAGGGCCATATGCGCATGGAACAGGAGAGATGTGCTTTTTGTGCCCGTAAACCTCGTATTTAGAAACATAAAAAACTAATGTTTTTTTCCATTTCGTTTAATTTTATTAAAAACCAAGCCTCCCCTCCTCTCAATTAAAACTTCTTTTTTTTTTAAATAAAGGGTTTTGCTCGTGAGACCGCTTTGAAATAAATCTTAATCACCAAAGCTTTATTAAAAGTTAGTGTTTGGGAGCAGCAAAACAGTGAGCAGACATCCCCTTTTAATCTATGTAATGTATTATTTTGGATGTGCGTGAGCAATGCTGTTCAACAACAATACTGTTCAACAACAATACTGTAACGGTTTTCTAGATCTTCCTCCTCCTCAGACGAGGAGAGGAGAGAAGGATCGGAGGACCAATACGCAGCTAGGTATGATGACATAATATTTATTTAACAAGACAAAAGACGAAACGAAATACTCTTAAACAAACTACAAAACAACAAACGAAGTAGACAGACCTGGTGCGACGAACTTACATGAAACACGAAGAACGCAATAACAGGAAAACTGACTACATAAAACGAATGCACAAACAAAACCGAAAACAGTCCCGTGTGGCGTAACATACAGACACTGACACAGGAGACAACCACCCACAACAAACAGTGTGAAAACACCTACCTTAATATGACTCTCAATCAGAGGAAATGACAACCACCTGCCTCTAATTGAGAGCCATATCAGGTCACCCTTTAAACCAACATAGAAACAGAAAACATAGACTGCCCACCCAAACTCACGTCCTGACCAACTAACACATACAAAACTAACAGAAAACAGGTCAGGAACGTGACAAATACTGTTCAACAGCAATGCTTCGAGTATCTTTCTTATCCTGGCCATACATTAGCCAAGTAGCCTATCTATAAGGTTTCTAAATGTTTTTACTTGTGAGCCTTTTGCCTTCATGCTTTTGCATTATTCTCAATTCACATAGGCTTACCTGCAGTGCACACCCCATTCGGCTTGTATCCATCCGCATTTCAAAAGAGGATGTCTTGTACGCTTACAAAAGACTGGCTCCACCAAACATATTCAAATTATTCAGTCCTATACCGCTATATCAACGGATAATGGTAGGCCTAGGCTACAGTTGAAGTCGGAAGTTTACATACACTTAGGTTGGAGTCATTAAAACTCGTTTTTCAACCACTCCATACATTTCTTCTTGACAAACTATAGTTTTGGCAAGTCGGTTAGGACATCTACTTTGTGCATGACACAAGTKATTTTTCCAACAATTGTTTACAGACAGATTATTTCACTTATAATTCACTGTATCACAATTCCAGTGGGTCAGGAGTTTACATACACTAAGTTGACTGTGCCTATAAACAGCTTGTAAAACTCCAGAAAATGATGTAATGGCTTTAGAAGCTTCTGATAGTCTAATTGGCATAATTGGAGTCAATTGGAGCTTTACCTGTGGATGTATTTCGAGGCCTACCTTCAAACTCAGTGCCTCTTTCTTGACATCATGGGAAAATCAAAAGAAATCAGCCAAGACCTCAGAAAGAAATTGTAGACCTCCACAAGTCTGGTTCATCCTTGGAAGCAATTTCCAAACGCCTGAAGGTACCACGTTCATCTGTACAAACAATAGTACGCAAGTATAAACATTATGGTACCACGCAGCCGTCATACCTCTCAGGACGGAGACGCGTTCTGTCTCCTAGAGATGAACGTACTTTGGTGCGAAAAGTGAAAATCAATCCCAGAACAACAGCAAAGGACCTTGTGAAGATGCTGGAGGAAACAGGTACAAAAGTATCTATAAGCCACAGTGAAACGAGTCCTATATCGACAACCTGAAAGGCCGCTCAGCAAGGAAGAAGCCACTGCTCCAAAACCGCCATAAAAAAGCACGACTACGGTTTACAACTGAACATGGGGACAAAGACCTTACTTTTTGGAGAAATGTCCTCTGGTCTGATGAAACAAAAATAGAACTGTTTGGCCATAATGACCATTGTTATGTTTGGAGGCAAAAGGGGGCGGCTTGCAAGCCGAAGCACATCATCCCAACCATGAAGCACGGGGGGTGTGGCAGCATAATGTTGTGGGGGTGCTTTGCTGCAGGAGGGACTGGTGCACTTCACAAAATAGATGGCATCATGAGGGAGGACAATATGTGGATATATTGAAGCAACATCTCAAGACATCAGTCAGGAAGTTAAAGCTTGGTTGCAAATGGGTCTTCCAAATGGACAATGACCCCAAGCATACTTCCAAAGTTGTGGAAAAATGGCTTAAGGACAACAAAGTCAAGGTATTTGAGTGGCCATCACAAAGCCCTGACCTCAATCCCATAGAAAATTTGTGGGCAGAACTGAAAAAGTGTGTGCGAGCAAGGAGGCCTACAAACCTGACTCAGTTACACCAGCTCTGTCAGGAGTAATGGGCCAAAATTCACCCAACTTATTGTGGGAAGCTTGTGGAGGCGTTTGACCCAAATTAAACAATTTAAAGGCAATGCTACCAAACACTCAATGAGTATATGTAAACTTCTGACCCACTGGGAATGTGATGAAAGAAATAAAAGCTGAAATAAATCATTCTCTCTACTATTATTCTGACATTTCACATTCTTAAAATAAAGTGGTGATCCTAACTGACCTAAAACAGGGTATTTTTACTTGGATTAAATGTCAGGAATTGTGAAAAACTGAGTTTAAATGTGTTTGGCTAAGGTGTATGTAAACTTCCGACTTCAACTGTATATCCTGCTTATTGAGAACGTACATCACATATCCAATTACATTAGAGGAACCTAGTATTTTTTATTTGAGGAYAAGTGCAATGCGTAAAGACATGTATAGTCCTATCCTCGTTGATCCAATTGCAACTATGTTGACTGTCAACACTCCAAACATATTGAGCAACATAATTTGTTTTACTGTTGTTATTTGTCCTTACTGTATCCAATGCTATTTAATAAACTGTATTGTATCAATTCACAATATACTAGGACAATAATATGTTGTGCCCCCTGCCGTATTGGAGTTGATGACAATGCAATGGCCGTCAATAACCTACAGATCTTGAGACAAAGGCTTGCAGTATTAAGCCATGAAACGCGTTGATCGGCCAGTGAGTGGCCAAGCCCTTGTCTCACTTTACAATTGATTTATTCATCAAAACCTAGCCCTTTTGCACCACCGCCAGCTATTGCGCTCATAATTCCTGCTGTGAAAATAGCAAAAATATTTCTGATACGTGCACGCACATGAGTATGTGCACGTGTCCTAGTGAATATTTTATTCTGGGTGTTACTGTTATTCCTTCTGTACATCAAATGTCACAGATGACCTCTGGTTTAAACTACATTTCCACATACCTGCTCCCTTAAAGTAATGTGCCACTCTCCTCCAGCATCCGGGTTATATGATCAATGCATTTCAGTGCTATAGCTCCATCTCTAGGGCACTGTCCACATTGATGTGCATGGAAATGTCTGTCTGTATCTGTCAAAGCTATCTTGGTGTCAATGTGATACAGTATTGAGGTGCTAAGGATATGGGTTAGCCTGTYTGGAGGAATATACAGTATTGAGATGCTAAGAATATGGGTTAGCCTGTGTGGAGGAATAATAGTCAGTCTGTTTTCTGTATGTGACTGAATCTGTTTCTCTCTATTATTGCCTCTGTCTATTGTAGAATAGAACCATTTTATAAGACTGCTGTGTATATTTCTCTCCACAGATTTCCTTCCTGGCAGAGATGGGTTTTGGGGGTGTACTCCTCTACATGGACCCCTGTGACAGCCCCAGTGACCAGAGTCTGTGGCACAAAGCCTTTGGGGTCACCTTGAACCCTGGGGGAGACCCCTCCACCCCTGGATACCCCAGTATTGGTGAGTGAGTGTAATGTACCCTCTCTCTGCAGATGATCCTGGATCAGTATGAGGTGAATCAATAAGTCATGACTGTCACACAGTTCAGAGTGACCACAGAACACCCCATCCTCTACACCATGGGTATTCAACTCTTATCCTATGAGGTCTGGAGCCTGCTGGTTTTCTGTTCTACCTGATAATTAATTGCACACACCTGGTGTCCCAGGTCTAAATCAGTCCTTGATTAGTGGGGAACAATGAAAAAACGCAGTAGAACTGGCTTCGAGGTCCAGAGTTGAGTCCTACACAGTACATCCTTATTATTTTAATAGGAGCTTCTCTGTATTCCCTCTCTTAGTTTCCTCTTTAGATGCTGCGGCATTTTGCGCCGAATTTGAAGGTCTAATGAGTGCACAAAGTCCTCAGAGGCCCCCTGTGTTGATAATATACAGTTGAAGTCGGAAGTTTACATACACCTTAGCCAAATACATTTAAACTCAGTTTTTCACATTTCCTGACATTTAGTCCTATTAAAATCCCTGTCTTAGGTCAGTTAGGATCGCCACTTTATTTTAAGAATGTGAAATGTCAGAATAATAGTAGAGAGAATGATTTATTTCAGCTTTTATTTCTTTCATCACATTCCCAGTGGGTCAAAAGTTTACATACACTCAATTAATATTTGGTAGCATTGCCTTTAAATTGTTTAACTTGAGTCAAACGTTTCGGGTAGCCTTCCACAAGCTTCCCACAATAAGTTGGGTGAATTTTGGCCCATTACTCCTGACAGAGTCAGGTTTGTAGGCCTCCTTGCTCGCACACGCTTTTTCAGTTCTGCCCACACATTTTCTATAGGATTGAGGTCAGGGCTTTGTGATGGCCACTCCAATACCTTGAGTTTGTTGTCCTTAAGCCATTTTTCCACAACTTTGGAAGTATGCTTGGGGTCATTGTCCATTTGGAAGACCCATTTGCGACCAAGCTTTAACTTCCTGACTGATGTCTTGAGATGTTGCTTCAATATATCCACGTAATTGTCCTCCCTCATGATGCCATCTATTTTGTGAAGTGCACCAGTCCCTCCTGCAGCAAAGGACTCCCAAAACATTATGCTGCCACCCCGTGCTTCACAGTTGGGATGGTGTTCTTCGGCTTGCAAGCCCCCCCCCCCCTTTTGCCTCCAAACATAACAATGGTCATTATGGCCAAACAGTTCTATTTTTGTTTCAGCAGACCAGAGGACATTTCTCCAAAAAGTAAGGTCTTTGTCCCCATGTGCAGTTGCAAACCGTAGTCTGGCTTTTTTATGGCTGTTTTGGAGCAGTGACTTCTTCCTTGCTGAGCGGCCTTTCAGGTTATGTCGACATTGGACTTGTTTTACTGTGGATATAGATACTTTTGTACCTGTTTCCTCCAGCATCTTCACAAGGTCCTTTCTGTTGTTCTGGGATTGATTTTCACTTTTCGCACCGAAGTACATTCATCTCCAGGAGACAGAACGCGTCTCCTTCCTGAGCGGTGTGATGGCTGCGTGGTTCCATGGGGTTTATACTTGCATACTATTGTTTGTACAGATGAACGTGGTACCTTCAGGCGTTTGGAAATTTCTCCCAAGGATGAACCAGAATTGTGGAGGTCCACAATTTTTTTCTGAGGTCTTGGCTGATTTCTTTTGATTTTCCCATGATGTCAAGCAAAGAGCCACTGAGTTTGAAGTTAGGCCTTGAAATACATCCACAGGTACACCTCCAAATGACTCAAATGAGGTCAATTAGCCTATCAGAAGCTTCTAATGCCATGACGTAATTTTCTGGAATTCTCCAAGCTGTTTAAAGGCACGGTCAACTTAGTGTATGTAAACTTCTGACCCACTGGAATTGTGATACAAAACTATAGTTTGTTAACTAGACATTTGTGGAGTGGTTGAAAAACGAGTTTTAATGACTCCAACCTGACTTCAACTGTATATGGTGTGTGTCTGCATGCGTGGGTTTATGTGTATTTGTGTCAAGTAGAGCACAACCAGGGAGAGAGTTAGAGAGATTGAATAGATAAGGCATTCAAAAGTTGCTTTGTTTGTTTTCAGATAAGGACTTGACAATGAGGTCTAGGATTAATAGGAACTTAGTTAGTGGAAGCTGAAACTGTAAAGCCAAGAGAATGTCCAAGTAAACAATAACAGTATCTAAGATATATATTACAAATCACTCAGAAATTGATATAAACATAATGATAATACTGCATATATTATTGCGTGCATGATTCTGTTCTTAACGCTTGTCACTGGTACAGAAAGCAGAGGCTCTTGAACCCTCCTTACCGGTCTCGTATCACGTGAACAAGACATGGCTGCCGTGTTAGTGTGAGGCAAATTCACTCCCCTCTCTAGACTCTATCATCACTCTCACTTCAGCCTGTCACTGGGGGGCCTGTGTCATCATCTTTAGTAATCACTTCAGATGTCTAGCACTCAGCATGCCGACCAGCATGTGGCTTATCATTACACACCAACCTGTCTTTAATGTCTCATATCATTATCGATAGTAACGACTCCAGTGTCAACACCTGCAGCTAGCAAAGGCCTCACGTGACTAGCATTCTATCATTAAAATACTCCTCTCAGAAACCAGAGAAGAGGAGAATTGATTCAATAAGCATTAAAATGCCATTAAGAGCATGCAGCTTCTTCTCTGCCTTTTCTTCGTAGCTGCATAATGCATAATGACGATATGATTGTTTCCYTGATAATAGAGAATAGTTTCTTTACTCAGTTGATTTGTGTTAGTAATGTAGGCTGGCCAGAATCTAAATCACAGCAGTGAGTCGCTGTCCATGATCCTGGTCTCTTGGTCTACTGTAGTTAAATCCTCACCACATGACTGTGGTCTTCCCTGGCTCCCTTTCTATCTAGCCTCAGCCTCCTGGCCTGCCTGCCCTGGCTGGCTGGCTGGCTGCTCGTTGGGGACGCGTCATTACTGTTGAAGTACCTTTGTCCTGCTAAGGGTCTGGGTAACACGGTGGCAGGACACAGATGAGGCTGCTAACAGATGCCTGTACAGATGTTGGATGTCTGCACTTTCACCATTACCACCGGTTGCTGCATCCCACTGCACCACCTGTAAGATGAGCAAATGATGGGAGAAGACACTTTACTACTCCTTACAGAGACCCACTGGTCACAGACGTCATTCCAACGTCTAGTTTTGATTTACATTTGGTTGAGTTGTCAACCAATGTGAATTCATCGTGAAATCAACAACAAATGTCACCATGTCATTGGATTCAGGTTAAAAGTTGGGTGAAAAAAATCACAAAATTCGCTTTGATGACGTTGATGACTTTTTGCGAATCAGTTTTCTACGTTGACTCAACATCATCACATAGATTTTTTTTATGATGTGGAAGTAACATTGAATCAACCAATTTTTGCCCTGTGGGATGCTGTCTTCCATAAAATAAATACCATGATAAAAGTTTTGAGCAGATAAAAAAAAGTATATAAATAATTTGAATATTAACCTTTATTTAGTCCATATATTGTAATGCAGATTTTAAAAAATAGGGCCTAGGCCTAACGTTACAGCCATCTATTTGTCCTTGAATAGCCACAGCAAGTAATTAAATATTAATGAATCAATAGACTGTAGTGGTATTCAATACTTGTCATTTTCTCTTTTTGCTTTGATTCCGTAATTCATTATTCATCATTTGGCATATCAGCAGTCTGTGTGTTGATTTTTTATTAGAGAAATCCTTGTAGTATTGTCGCTGTGCTGTATTGTCACATTGCCTGCTGGGAAAGGCAAAGTAAATCAAAGCACTGTCTTTTGAAACATGCTGTTTCTCAGTTTACCCCTGAATGTGAAAGCAGCGGTTGCTCACACAGAGGGAGTATGTGTAGGGAGGGAAATTGAGACATATCTGCCAAGACCCACCAAGCAAATTGTGTTTGCTTAGAAATGTACAGCAGGTGTTCCTGGGCTGCTTTACATTACACTGGCATGGAATCCATCCCTGTACTGAGAGTTGTAGTTGAGCTTTGATATCCATGTCTTGGCTGTGTTCTAAGGGCAAAGGTTGTGTGCAGAGCACACCTACATTTACACTGAGTGTACAAAACATTAGGAACACCTGCTCTTTCCATGACATAGACTGACCAGGTGAATCCACATGAAAGCTATAATCCCTTATTGATGTCACTTTTTAAATCCACTTCAATCAGTGTAAATGAAGGGGAGGAGACAGGTTAAAGAATATTTTTTCAGTCTTCAGACATGGATTGTGTATTTGTGCCATACAGAGGGTGAATGGGCAAGACAAAATATTTAAGTGCCTTTGAAGGGGGTATGGTAGTAGGTGCCAGGCGCACCGGTTTGAGTGTGTCAAGAATGGCAATGCTGCTGTATTTTTCAACAGTTTCCCGTGTGTATCAAGAATGGTCCACCACCCAAAGGACATCCAGCACATTTGACACTCTGGGAAGCTGTGGAAGTATTGGGGTCAACATGGGCCAGCATCCCTTTGGAATGCTTTCGACACCTCGTAGAGTCCATGCCCTGACGAATTGAGTCTGTTCTGAGGGCAAAGGGAGGGGGGTGCAACTGAGTATTAGGAAGGTGTTCTTAATGTTTTGTACTGTCAGTTTCCATTTACATTTTAGTCATTTAGCAGACGCTCTTATCCAGGGCAACTTCCAGGAGCAATTGGGGTTAAGTGCCGTGCTCAGATATTTCACCTAGTCAGCTCGGGGATTCGAACCAGCAACCTTTCACTCTTAACAGCTTGGCTGTGAACCAAATACACAGAATATTTCTACCCATTCAGACTGTTCCTGTGTTTGAAAGGGATATATTTTTACATTTATTCCAAGAGCTTTTCCATGAACTGAACTGATGACTGGGTGGAAAAACAAAACAAAAACCAGAAAGGCTGCTGCGGCCACCTGAATATTTATATGCAAGTGAGGCAATAATTGGTTTAGACATTTTTATCTGAAGCGTCTTGTCTTTTGCCAAGCTGTAGCAATTTCCTCATCCATTTGATTCAGTTGCCATGTTATTTATGTTGTTCGGTTTGGATGAATTTTCCAGCTCTGTTTACCAAATGATGACTGCTGCAGGCCATTAAAACGGCTGTGTGCATTAAAGCCCCACGCTCTTTATTAGTTGACTGCTGTGCTTTTGGGGAGAGGGGGGACAGATCGCATAATTGCATTAACCTTTAAAGTGAAGATGATGTTCCCTCTCTTCTCTCTCTTCCTCCTCACCACCATATCTGAGAGAAAGATAGTAGCACCGAACAAGTGGGAACTTCAAACAATTTTTACATGTTAATTTCAAGTCGCTGACAGGTGGGTCTATTCAAATGGAAAGAATTGTGTCCCTTGGGTTATTTAGAAACCTTGTTGAAGTCAAAAGAAGCCTTTGAATAGAAATGTAGTAATTTGCATATTTATTTAAATAGGCAGCTGCTATGGGACGAATGTTGGATGCTTTAATGAACAAATGGCTGCCATCGCTATCTGGGAGGTACACGTCCTCCATGCAATGTCACTCATGGCCATCACAATGTGTCTCATCTCTTCCCCTGGTGTGGCTCTCTCATCCGAGCTACTCTCACTTCTTTCTCTACTAACCACAGCCAAGGATTGGGATGATAAGCCGCAGAACATATTGACAATTTGTAGTTTCAAAGGCCCAGTGCAGTCAAAAACATGATTTCCTAAATGTTATCTTTATTTAACTAGGCAAGTCAGTTAAGAACAAATTCTTATTTACAATGACGGTCTACCCCGGCCAAACCTGGACAACGCTGGACCAATTGTGCGCCGCCTTATGGGACTCCCAATCACAGCCAGATGTGATGCAGCCTGGATTCAAACCAGGGACTACAGTGACACCTCTTGAACTGAGATGCAGTGCCTTAGACCGCTGCGCCACTCGGGAGCATGATGAGGTTGGAATAATACTGTGAAATTGTAAAAATTATGATAATGCCATTTTAGTGTAAGAACTGTTTGAAAAGAAATGTCAGCCTGTTTTGGTGGGATGGAGTTTTATCCTGCCTAGTTAATAGACCAAAAAGAAAGAGTTCCAAACCTCTCTGCCAATAACAGGTAGTTTTCCGTTTTCCCCTCCCCACTCAGARCACTTCCAGACAATCCTTGTAAAATTGTTGCTTGAGAAATTGCTCTTTGCTAAGAATCTATTTTTGTTTCTTTTTGACCATTTTAACTGAAAATAATCACAGTAAGGTACTTAATTGCTACCCAGAAATGTTTTGATATTGAGATAAAAAAACGGCTGCATTGGGCCTTTAAATTTGTATTTACTTTTGAGTGATAACTGGACCTCACACCAAGCGAATGGTTTATTACTTTCATCAAGGTGATTGTGAGACCATATAAATTCAGTCGGACACCCTCTTGAAGTTTTATTTTTAAGTGGGTTGTGAGCTTCATTATGCCTAATTGCCTTTTTAATGAAACAATGCTTACAATGGAGTGTCACAGCAGTGCATTTGCATGTGTTTGAGTTGCATAATGCATGGGGGTTAAAGCTTTAAAAGCTTTCTCTTTGATTTATTAATGCCTCCTGCAGATATAAGTGGATTAGTTTTCAAATGGGATAGCATATGTTCACAGATTCACACTCTTCTATCCACGGTTGATATCTAAATCTAATGCAGAGGATAGTTGGATATGTAAACACCAAATATCCTTTTCCTCACCCCAAATGTCCAAACAGCATTCACATGGTTGGAGTAGTGAAGCAAATTGATAGTAGGTGCACACAGTGTTGTGTTTTGGATAATTCATCCCATATGTAATTTTCAGCACTTTGCCTAGGAGCGCGGAGATAATGTTTTGATTTAGGTGTAAAGTCTTCATGAACTCCACTGACATTCCCAGTCCTTCTCAACCTAATACAACTTCAGATCTACAGTATCTGCTGCTGTGACAGGTCATGGCCATTAGAAACCTGTCAATGGATATGAATGTACATGCGTGTGGGTGTGTGTACTTGTCTATGACTCATAAATGCACTAGAGTGGATGTGGGGTTGCACTGGACTTCACTGGACATAATATTTCCTAAGAGCAATCCCTGATTCACAGTGTCTAGCTTTCCTTTCTTAGCTCCATTCCAGTGTTAAACCAATGAGCATTGAATGTGCATTCAAGCTTCAAATTTGCTTCTCTTCCACAGCCACCATACGATACTTATAGGAATTAATAGACAAGCAAATACCACACTGTGTATATTATACCTGGGATAGCGGTGTGGAGCTCAGTCAAAAACATTATGGAAATGCTGCTTGATTTCTCCGGTGACTCACTGTTTGAGTTCAATAACAATGCAGTCAAGAATCTGAGGACTACAAGCAAGTTAGTGAAATGACACTGGACACTGCCATGTTTGTATTGTCACATTATCACRCAACAACTAGGCCTATGCAAGCTATCAACTTTTCCGCTGCTGCTGCTCCCATCTCATTTCCATTCCATTTCCCAAGTCACTGTCTCATGAGTTATACATGCAGCAGTTTAGGTATTAATCATGGTTGTGATCATCTAAGCATACAGCAGAAAATAGCGTACATGTTGACATACAGCACATGAATGTAAAGATAACTACCGTACATACACAGCTCCATGTGGCACCTGTTTTTACTGATATTAATTTACAAGATATCACCTCACCGTTAGTACAAAAGCCCCTTAGCATGTAAGCTTCAAAGGTAAAGAAGGTAATAAATTAGATTGAGCATATCAGTGAATTTTCAATTAATCTCAATAAGATGTTTACTGTAACAGAAGGTACACATGCTGTGTATGTATTAGAGATGTGTCCAGAGGGGGTTTGAGCAGCAGCTGTTTTGGACTGAACAGCTATCCCTGGGGGACAGACAGAAATAGGCAGACATACGCTGRTCACCAGGTAATGCTGCTCAGCCACATCTTGGAAGTGGATCAGCTCTGGACAGTTTCACAAAGCACAACAGGCATAGAAAATCGGAATTTCTTCACACATGCGGGTGTCTTGTTATGCATTTAATGAGAGGGAGAAAGAGAAACCTCCAGAAGGTCACCACTATTCTCAGCCTTGGCATGAGCACCGCACCACTCTGCCACCCTCTCATCCCCCTCTCATCCACTCTGCCTGGGGAGGGCTGGGGATACTCTACTCTGCTCTGTGTCAGACAGTGCTGAGACCCCCTTCTGCTTCTCTAACGCCCTGCTGTGAATTTGTTCCCCTCAAGTGGCTGTGTACTGACCCTCATTTTACTCTGAGGTGCTGCTGACTGCTGCTGGAACAACTTCACCTCATTACCATGCAAAGGAGGGGAGCAACAAACTCAATGTCTTCTCTCAATGTGTTTGCCCCCTACTCCAGCTTTTTATATTCCCCTTTATTCTCTCTCGCTTTCTCTCTTTCTCTTAATTCAATTTCAATTTAAGGGGCTTTATTGGAATGGGAAACATATGTTTACATATGAAATAGATAATAAACAAAACAGTAAACTTCACACTTCCAAAAGAATAAAGACATTTTAAATGTCATATTATGTCTATATACAGTGTTYTAACGATATGCAAATAGTTAAAGTACAAAAGGGAAAATAAATATGGGTTGTATTTACAATGGTGTTTTTTCTTTTCTTGTGGCAAGAGGTCACAAATCTTTCTGCTGTGATAGCACACTGTGGTATTTCACCCAATAGATATTGAAGTTAATCAAAATTGGATTTGTTTTCAAAATCTTTTTTAATTTATTAATTAATACATTTTTTAGGGGGTGGATAAGTTTTAATATTGCGGATAGAATGTTGCTTTCATCACTGTAATTGTCTGCATCATTTCCAATCCCCCATATATTTTTGGGGTAAATATATCCATATAAAGAAACGTCCTCTCACTGTCAACTACGTTTATTTTCAGCAACGTAACATGTGTAAATATTTGTATGAACATAAGATTCAACAACTGAGACATAAACTGAACAAGTTCCACAGACATGTGACTAAAGAAATGTAATAATGTGTCCCTGAACAAAGGGGGGTCAAAATCAAAAGTAACAGTCAGTATCTGGTGTCTGGTGTGGCTACCAGCTGCATTAAGTACTGCAGTGCATCTCCTCCTCATTGACTGCACCATATTTGCCAGTTCTTGCTGTGAGATGTTACCCCACTCTTCCACCAAGGCACCTGCAAGTTCCCGAATGGCCCTAGCCCTCACCCTCCGATCCAACAGGTCCCAGACGTGCTCAATGGGATTGAGATCTGGGGTCTTCGCTGGCTATGGGAGAACACTGACATTCCTGTCTTGCAGGAAATCACGCACAGAACGACCAGTATGGCTGATGGCATCGTCATGCTGGAGGGTCATGTCAGGATGAGCCTGCAGGAAGGGAACCACATGAGGGAGAAGGATGTCTTCCCTGTAATGCACAGCGTTGAGATTGCCTGCAATGACAACAAGCTCAGTCCGATGATGCTGTGACACACCGCCCCAGACCATGACGGACCCTGCCACCTCCAAATCGATCCCGCTCCAGAGTACAGGCTCGGTGTAACGCTCATTCCTTCGACGATAAACGCGAATCCGACCATCACCCCATGTCAGACAATACCCAGAATCGTCAGGTGAGAGCACTGTTTGCCAGTCCTGTCTGGTCCAGCGACGGTGGGTCTGTGCCCATAGGCGACGTTGTTGCCGTGATGTGGTGAGGACCTGCCTTACAACAGGCCTACCAGCCCTCAGTCCAGCCTCTCACAGCCTATGCGGACAGTCTGAGCACTGATAGAAGGGTTGTGCGTTCCTGGTGTAACTCGGGCAGTTGTTGTTGACATCCTGTAACTGTCCTGCAGGTGTGATGATCGGATGCACCGATCCTGTGCAGGGGTTGTTACATGTGGTCTGCCACTGCGAGGACAATCAGCTGTCCGCCTGTCTCCCTGTATCGCTGTCTTAGGCTTCTCACAGTACGGACATTGCAATTTATTGCCCTGGCCACATCTGCAATCCACATGCCTCCTTGCAGCGTGCCTAAGGCACGTTCACGCAGATGAGCAGGGACCCTGGGCATCTTTCTTTTGGTGTTTTTTCAGAGTCAGTAGAAAGGCCTCTTTTGTGTCATAAGTTTTCATAATTGCCTACAGTCTGTAAGCTGTAAGTGTCTTAATGACCGTTCCACATGTTCATTAATGTTGATGGTTCATTGAACAAGCATGGAAACAGTGTTTAAACCCTTTACAATGAAGATATGTGAAGTTATTTGGATTTTTACAAATTACCTTTGAAAGAGCAGGGAACTGAAAAAGGGATATTTCTTGATTTACATACATACATACATACATACATACATACTACATACAACCATACATACATACATACTACATACATATACATACATATACATACATACCATACATACATACATACACACACACCCAAATAGGATATATATATGTATATATGTGTGTATATAAGGCAATAAATAGGTATATATGTATATATATATATGTACAGTGTTATATATTATATGTATATATATATACACACACATATATACACATATATACAGATATACAGTGGGGAGAACAAGTATTTGATACACTGCCGATTTTGCAGGTTTTCCTACTTACAAAGCATGTAGAGGTCTGTAATTTTTCATAGGTACACTTCAACTGTGAGAGACGGAATCTAAAACAAAAATCCAGAAAATCACATTGTATGATTTTTAAGTAATTAATTTGCATTTTATTGCATGACATAAGTATTTGATCACCTACCAACCAGTAAGAATTCCGGCTCTCACAGACCTGTTAGTTTTTCTTTAAGAAGCCCTCCTGTTCTCCACTCATTACCTGTATTAACTGCACCTGTTTGAACTCGTTACCTGTATAAAAAACACATGTCCACACGTCAATCAAACAGACTCCAACCTCTCCACAATGGCCAAGACCAGAGAGCTGTATAAGGACATCAGGGATAAAATTGTAGACATGCAACAGGCTGGGATGGGCTACAGGACAATAGGCAAGCAGCTTGGTGAGAAGGCAACAACTGTTGGCGCAATTATTAAAATGGAAGAAGTTCAAGATGACGGTCAATCACCCTCGGTCTGGGGCTCCAGCAAGATCTCACCTCGTGGGGCATCAATGATCATGAGGAAGGTGAGTTATCAGCCCAGAACTACACGGCAGGACCTGGTCAATGACCTGAAGAGAGTGGACCACAGTCTCAAAGAAAAACCATTAGTAACACACTACACCGTCATGGATTAAAATCCTGCAGCGCCACGCAAGGTCCACCTGCTACCAGCCAGCGCATGTCCAGGCCCGTCTGAGTTTGCCAATGACCATCTGGATGATCCAGAGGAGGAATGGGAGCAGGTCATGTGGTCTGATGAGAACAAAAATAGAGCTTTTGGTCTAACCTCACTCGCCGTGTTTGGAGGAAGAAGAAGGATGAGTACAACCCAAGAACACCATCCCAACCGTGAAGCATGGAGGTGGAAACATCATTCTTTGGGATGCTTTTCTGCAAAGGGTACAGGATGACTGCACCGTATTGAGGGGGGATGGATGGGCCATGTATCGCGAGATCTTGGCCAACAACCTCCTTCCTCAGTAAGAGCATTGAAGATGGGTCGTGGCTGGGTCTCCATGCATGACAACGACCCGAAACACACAGCCAGGGCAACTAAGGAGTGGCGCCGTAAAAGCATCTAAGGTCCTGGAGTGGCTAGCCAGTCTCCAGACCTGAACCCAATAGAAAATCTTTGGAGGAGCTGAAAGTCCGGATATCCCCCGACAGCCCGAAACCTGAAGGATCTGGAGAAAGTCTGTATGGAGAGTGGGCCAAAATCCCTGCTGCAGTGTGTGCAAACCTGGTCAAGAACTACAGGAAACGTATGATCTCTGTAATTCGCAAACAAAGGTTTCTGTACCAAATATTAAGATCTGCTTTTCTGATGTATCAAATACTTATGTCATGCAATAAAATGCAAATTAATTACTTAAAAATCATACAATGTGATTTTCTGGATTTTTGTTTTAGATTCCGTCTCTCATAGTTGAAGTTACCATGATAGAAATTACAGACCTCTACATGCTTTGTAAGTAGGAAAACCTGCAAAATCGGCAGTGTATCAAATACTTGTTTCCCCCACTGGATATCCTATTTATTGCCTTACCTACCTTATCCTACCTCATTTGCACATTGCTGTATATTAATATTTTTACTGTTATTATTTGTATGTTTGTTATTCCATGTGTAACTCTGTGTTGTTGTATGTGTCAAACTGCTTTGCTTTATCTTGGCCAGGTCGCAGTTGCAAATGAGAACTTGTTCTCAGCTAGCCTACCTGGTTAAATAAATGTGAAATTACAAATTAAAAACAAATAAATATATATATACACATGCACAATACACACCACATACACATATACACATATACACATATATACACATTATACATATATACACTATATAATATATATATATATATATATATATATACAGTTGAAAATCGGAAGTTTACATACACCTTAGCCAAATACATTTAAACTCAGTTTTTCATAATTCTTGACATTTAATCCAAGTAAAAATTCCCTGTCTAACTGAGTCAGGTTTGTAGGCCTCCTTGCTCGCACACGCTTTTTCAGATCTGGCCACAAATGTTCTATAGGATTGAGGACAGGCTTTGTGATGGGCCACGCCAATATCTTGACTTTGTTGTCCTTAAGCCATTTTGCCACAACTTTGGAAGTATGCTTGGGATCATTGTCCATTTGGAAGACCAATTTGCAACCAAGCTTTAACTTCCTGACTGATGTCTTGAGATGTTGCTTCAATATATCCACATAATTGTCCTCCCTCATGATGCCATCTTTTTGTGAAGTGCACCAGTCCCCTCTCCGCAAACCATACCTCCCCTCCCCCAATTGCAGTAACTAATAACCATAACACTTAGGCTTCTACCTTCAGTTTATACATACTATACACATTTTTATATTTATATTTGTTTGTTTTAGTCGCACACCCCACTCACACACACACACACACACACACACACACACACACACACACACACACACATTGTATACATTGTATACATTGTACAGCAGCAGCTTGACCACAGGCATTTCTGTTGTCTTTCCCCTGTGGACATGAAGGTTGGAGGTGGAACTATCAGAGGGGAACAGTATTAATTAATTATTTACTGATTTTCACTTCTCTCTAATTAAACTGCCCCATCCTCCCTCCTGGCCATTGGCCCCTGTTTTTCCTCTGAGACATTACCATAGTTTAGCCTCAGCAAATGCAGAATTACTTTACCACACATGAATTTGATGTGACTCTCTGAGAGCCCCTCTGGTCCTAAATCTATTGCTCTAAATCTGAGGTGGGGAAGATTATTACCTGTTGTTGGTTTAGGATTTACACTTGACTCCGGCCTGAAGATGGAATTGTAATGAAGCAACCAGACTGACTAGTGGTTGATTGAAGTAGGCATACTAGAGGCAAACTGGTGTTCTAAGTGTCCTGCCTCTTCAAATGGTCCTTGTGCACTCCGTGTAGGTGATAAGCTTAAGAGCATAGTGTACAGCAGAGCTAACTTCAGGTTGTGTAGCCCTGAGGCAGGAAGGCCAACAACACATGTTAACACTGTACTGTAGCCACACTGTGAAGAAGCCCTGAAGCTCTGCAGAGAGTTGTCAGGGGACAGAGGGATATACCTGGATGGGGGAAACAAGTCAGAACATGCAATCATATCCCTAGAGATAACTTCCGTTATGTTAGATAGAAATAACTTCCTTTATGTTAACATTTCCGCTGAAGACAAAGTAAGAACTTATGTGTTGGCCTCTTTATTATAATTTTTATATGATCAATTCTACATAGTTGATCTTTCAAATCATTGCCGTGCTAGGTTAGCAATTATCTTGTAAATGTGTATGCAACCTTTACCATGTATTGTTTTCTTCCAATCAGCTTTTAGGACATTTCTCACAGGGCACGAAAAATAGACCAATCACATTTTATGGGTCATAACCTTGTTATGAACCTCGTTCTGATATGTCTTAATTTCTTATCCTTTTTTAAACTTTTGGATTATGTGTGTATTGTTAATGTATTGCTAGATATTGCTGCATTGTTGGAGCTAGAATCATAAGCATTTCGCTGCACCTACGATAATATCTGCAAAACTGTGTACGCAACCAATAAACGTTTAATTGATTTTTAACTTCATAAGAAGGAATATTCACCAGTTGGTCTTTCATTGATTTGTCAAGTTTAAATTCATTTAAGTGGAATTTAGAAATACAGTACCACATATTTTTCAGATAATATCCACAGCACAACACAATATTATCAAAATACCCAGATACAAAATTATAGCAAACTCTCAAACTAGCATCTTAAGCATTTTACCTTATGCATCTCTGTGACATTGGTCCCAAAGTAAGTCTAATGTCTGTGAGTAGAGGCATTCGTTTGTAATGTTTTGGTGTTGCCCTAGTGAGTACATGGGCGGGGGGTGAGTGTCATTAAGCTATCATTAAAATGCCATCATCATTAAGTGAGGATTGTCAAATCCCCAGGTCTGGTTATATTGCATCATATGTGCATCAAAACACAATAAAAGTCCATTAAAAAACAATGCATTTTAACTGTCCCAAAAGAGCCACAGAATGTGAGAGTCACCACTGAGGTGTTTAAGTACCTAGTTTAGCTTTAACTTAAAGGACCCTTGTTTGTGGATGTGGTGTATATACTGCGCATATACTAAGTATTAGACAGGAAAATGACTTTGTAACAATTTGAACCTAAATGAAAAAGAGCAACCTCTAAAATTCTTTTGTACTTATAATGATAGCATTTTCTTTAAGCTGCCCAACACCCCCGTATTTGTAGCAGTCCATCTGCTGTTCTTTTTAGCTATCATTCCAGCTCTTTGCTGATTTGTTTTGGGTTCAATTGAGATCATTCAGTATACTTTTTAATAACTGTAATGTAATATTATGAAAGATGTGATGAATAACTAGATCTAAAGACACTTACATCATTGGCTGAATAATAAAGGTTTTACATTTGCTTTATGAGTAGTGCATGATCCTAGGGTGGCAATTTCTAAGGGATTTCAATGGGGCTTTCTCTATTCTGATTGTTTTATACTGTTCAATAAAACTTTAACCAAAAATATTTCCTGCAATCAATTGAGGTAATTTCCACACTGCCATGTAGGGCTGCACAATATGGGCTGCACAATATAAGCCTAATTTTAAACCAAATATGTGACTGACCGGCTCAAATCTGTCTTTTGTAGCAAAATTGGAAATTGTGTTTTTTACATTGGATAAAAGTAGAGACTCAGAGCTACAAAATGGTATATTATACACTACAGTTGAGGAACAATGGGAAAGTAATTTTGCTTTGAATGTTTTGGTACTACTACTGGCGAGCCCTTCTTTGTCTACACCCATTCAGCATCATTCACACCCTCTTAAGCTTTAGCCCCACCCATCTCTTTAACGGTTGATCCGAGTGTTCTGTACTAACAGCAGTCAAGCACCCAAGCTACCTTGCTAGCTACTTCCAGACTCAAATGAGAGAACAGCTCACTGAACATTACTCACCCTAGCAGAGCTGGTTAGGCTGTTATGTTATCCAA